>NC_135816.1:87430984-88030984 GCF_964213995.1 Mustelus asterias | reverse complement strand
TGTGCTGCAAAGGGTGCAGCAATTGAGTGATCACATCCTAAAAACTGGCTCGAGTTTAGGTCAGATTAATTCAGAATGAATATTTGCCCTCTGGAAGCAGTTCAGAGAACATTTGCCGGGTAAATTCCTTGGGTGAATGGACATGTCTTTCGAGGAAATATTCAATAGTTTCCAATTAGCTTCCTTTGGAAAATGGAAGTCATATTATTGAAATATATAACATTCGGTGTCAATGTAGGAATTTCCACAGAAACAACTATTATTTGATGCGGTGCCTGTGACTGGGGGATGCAGCTGTCAGTTAAATTTAGGAGGTCCACACAAGCTTTAGTGGAAACAGCAGGCATGTAAAGCGATAAGATTCACAAAAACAAATGCCAATCCCTTACATTCAGAAACGGGCGAATACACAATGGAGAACAAATAAATGGCTGAGGAAATAAATTATTACTTTGCTTCTGTCTTCACAAAGGAAGACATGAACAATTTCCCAGATTTTTGAGCGAAACGAGCTTTAGTGAGCAAATCAGTATTAGTAAAGAAATGGTTTCGTGAAAATTGATGGGATTGAAGGTGGGTCTATCTCCAGGATCTGATAATATTCATCCCAGAGTACTTAAGGAAGTGACCCTGGAAATAGTAGATCTTCTGGTATTCGTTTTGCAAACTTTTTTAGAACCTAGACTGGTCCTACATAATGGTGGGTAGCTAATGTAAGCATACGACTCAAAAACATAGAATCAGAGAAAACAGAAAACAATAGGCCAGTGAAATTAACGTCAGAACTGGGAAAGTTACTCCAGAGCACGTTATCAAGGATTTCATAGCTCAGCATTTGGAAAGCTGTGGTGAAGTATGGCGAAGTCAGGATTGATTTACAAGGGATAGATTGTGCTTGACGAACCTATTGGAATTCTTTGAGCATGTAATTAATAGAGTTGACCAAGGAGAACCGGTGGATGCGGTTATTTCGACGTTCAAAAGGTTTTCGACAAGGTCTCACATAACAGATTACTGTGTAAAGTTATAGCGCATGGCATTGCGGGTAATGTCTTGAGATGGAGGGAAAGCTGGCTCGCAGATAGGAAGCAAGTAATTGGCATAAATTGTTCTTTTGTGAATTGGCAGGGAGAGATGAGTGGGGTACTGCAGGGATCTGTGCGGGGGGCTAATTAGACACATTATTTATTAATAATTTGAAAGAGGAAAATAAATCTGTTATCTCCAAGTTTGCAGACGATACAAAGTTGGGTGGGAGGGTGGCTGTGATGAGGATGCAGAGATGCTTCAAATTGATTTGGACAGGCTGAGTGTGTGGTCATATAAATAGCTGATGCAGTATAATGTGGATGAATGTGATGTTATTCATGTTGGTAGCTATAATAGTGAGATAGATTATTACTTGAATGGGTGTAATTGAGAGAGATGGATAGTCAGCGAGACCTTGGTGTCCTCATGCGTGAGTCTCTAATAATGCTGACTCCTTCAGCTCCTCACTAAAGCTCGTTTCGCTCAAACTTCTGGTGAATTGTTCATGTCTTCCTTTGTGAAGGCACAAACAAAGTAATAATTTATTTCCTCAGCCATTTATTTGTTCTCCATTGTGAATTCTCCCGTTTCTGAATGTAAGGGATTTACATTCGCCTTTGTGAATCTTATCTCTTTACTGCTATTTCTACTAAGCTTGTGTGGACCTCTGACATTTAACTGACAGCTGCATCCCCCAGCTACAGAACTGCATCAAATAATGGTTGTATCTGTGGAAATTCATACATTGACACTGCATGTTACATATTTCAATAATATGAGTTCCATTTCCCAAAGGAAGACAATTCCAAATTATTCAATCATTCCTCGAAAGACATATCCATTCACCCCAGGAATCTTCCCAACAAACGTTCCCTTAACTGCTTCCAGAGGCAGATATTCATTCTGAATTAATGTGACCTAATCTCGAGTCAGTATTCAAGATGTAATCACCCAATTGCCTGGGTAAACTAGGGAGTGAAGATATGTTGGCATTCATAGCGAGAGGGTTTGAATATAGGAATATGCATGTTTTACTGCAATTGAACAGGCCGTCTGTGAGGCCACACTTGGAGTATTGTGTGTGGTTTTGGTGTTCTTATCTGAGGAAGGATATCCTTGCTAAAGGAGAGTGCAGAAAAGGTTAACCTGGCTGATTACTGGGATGCCAGATCTGTCAAATGAGGAAAGACTAAATCCGTTAGGATTACACGCATCCAGTTTAGGAGAGTGAGAGGGGGTCTCATAAAAACTGATACAATTCTAACTGTATTAGAAAGGGAATATTCAGATGGAATCTTCCCAATGGTGGGAGAATCCAAAACTAGCGGTCGTAGTTTGAGGGTAAGTGGTAAATCTTTTATGACTCTGGTGAGGAGAAATGTCTTCAGCGAGTGGTGAATGTGTGACACAGGAAGTGTAGACCAAAGCGTTGTGTGATTTCAGGAAGACATTTGATCTAGCTCTTGAGGCGAAAGGGATCGACCGGTATGGGGGATATTGAATTTGATTATCAGTCATGATCAAAGTGAATGGCGGAGCGGTATCGAAGTTTGCATGGCTTACTCCTGCTTCTAAATTCTATTTTTGTTTCCAGGTCAGCTCTGTACAGGCTTCAATTCCCAAACGACTGGCAGACCGTGACGACCACAGTGACGTCACTGAATGATCACATTACAACCCTCATAAATAGGCCATGTGACACACGTAATTCTCCAAGTACACTACATCAATGTGTCGAATAAAGAGGTAAAATCTGGAACATGTGTTGTTTAGCGCCTGCTAGAAATAGAGGACAATTGAAATTCCTGCACCATTCTGCACACGATACTTGAGGAAAAAATTGAGAGATTTCG
Organism: Mustelus asterias; assembly: GCF_964213995.1. Lineage (NCBI taxonomy): Eukaryota > Metazoa > Chordata > Chondrichthyes > Carcharhiniformes > Triakidae > Mustelus > Mustelus asterias. The sequence goes on along the minus strand of NC_135816.1, from coordinate 88,028,102 downwards.
AAACAGTGCAGAAACTGATTAAAGTTACTTTTGTATTCTGAAGGCTGTCTACGTGTTACGTAGAGATTACTGAAACTGGAAAAGTACCCCTTACAGAATAGAACTTTGAATGGAAATTTGAAAGGTTGCGGGGGGAGGGGTGGTGTGAAGGTGGGGGTGGGGGGGGGGGGGGTGGGGGTTGGGGTGGGGGGGAGGGTGGTTCCAACGGATAGAATGTTTTAAATTTCGTCGACCAATACTCCGAAAGGTATACATGTCGAAAATCAAAGGACACTGGGTTAAGTTGAACTTCAATAGAACCAATGGTGAACTCGGAGAAACATACTATTCCACGGCATTGGTTTAGGATCTGAAATGAACAGCCTAAGAGTGTGGCGGAGCCAATTTCCATCAGCAATAACTTGAAAAAAGCAGCAGTATGGAAATTTGCAAAATAATGGTGTGGAGATGAGGAATTGAAATTCGCCGAGCTGATTTGGAGGGCGCCAACAAGGACATGGCTGATACAATGGCTAGCTGCAGATTTACAAACATTCTCGATTTGTTTTCGTTCAATTAATTATTTAACCGAATTGCCAGAGCAACATGCAGGGGTACAAATCATCTGAAAGGAGATTCTGTCATGAAGGATTTAATTACTCAATGATGAGCCGGAGTGAATGTCCTCTCTGAAACAATACGAGATCAAGCGATGCGAGTCAGGATGTTGACGGGAACATTTCTACTGCTGTTTATTTCAGCCTGCAGTTATGACAATGTGACCATACTTACCAAGTCTATGAGGTAGGGAGTAGACGAAGTAAGTCTCAGTGTCTCGTACATTGACACTGCAGGGAGTTAACGCAACTCTTTGTTCACACTTGAAAATCCAATTGAATAATTTTGCAAAATGAGTCTCTGGAGATCCTCGAGTGTATAAAGTTCATGCACAGGTGTGACTTCAATTCAGACTTTAATTCGGAGACATTGTCTGCTGCACAAAGGGGCTGACTCAATTCACATAGAAAATGCATCGACCAATTGAATTGGTCAGAAAAATATTCTATCTGGTCCTTGCCGTAGTTGGTGTTCCCGGTAAGTGTCCAAAACCAAATGTGTTTTTGTGCACCTGTGCATGAGCTTGTTTTTGTTATTATTATGTGAATGATAAAGCTTAATTGGATCGAATTGTCATAGCTTCAATAATAAAACTTCATGAAATGTCTTGATTTTCCTCTGCGTTAATATTCTGTTGCATCGATTGTTCTTAGCTGCAGGGGCTCTTTATGATAAAGTTACTGCATTCCTCTCAATACTCTGAGCTGTTGAATCAAACAACAGGGTAGGAATCTCATAAGAATGAGTTATTCCGGTTATCTGTCAGTGTGGCATTACACTGAGTGTGGTGACTAATTGGAGTGGAGCATATAACGCCAGGGAGCGCTGGTTACCATGTATTATTATTCTTCACCAATCCACCTTTCAACTCTTATAACCCTGTATAATTGTAAACAATTCAATTATCTGAAATATCCACCTGTTCTGTGCAAATGACAAGACCTTTGCTTCCAGTTAATTCTCATCTCAATATTTGCGGTCCTGTCGTTCAAAATATGTGCACCTGGAGCAGAGATTCAATATTCTTGGGATTTGAAAGTGAGAAACCGAAACAGAATATTACTGTTGCTTAATCACAATATAAATTAATATAGGTTAATTTTTTATAATGACCTTGCCGTAGAAAGTCATCCATGCCCTTTGAACACAAGCAGATAATCTCATTAAACCGCTTTCTAAATAGAAATCATTAAAGTATTTATGATACAAGTAACATTATCACGGGAAACGGCTTTAAATAAATGGACTCGACTGAATGATAGACTGATCGAGTCTGGGGGAAGGTGGATTAGTGTGGTAGCAGTACCTGGAAAGTTGCTGCCTGTGGTTAGTTGAGGTCATAGTTGAGATTCAGTAACCTAAAATCTGATCTTAACCCTCAATTTTCTGACGCTGAATTCCATGATGTCTGTGCTCAGAAGCGGATAAGTAACTTCCACACTTTTTTGTCTTTTCTGTCGTTCAGTTAACGTAGCGGCAATCGTGATTCTGTCCCGTGGAAATTGTGGCCTCTCCATCTGCACCACTCGATACCTGATGGCAATGGCGTCTGCGGATCTCATGGTCATTATTACTGAGGTCATTTTGAAGCGAATTAATGCATATTATTTTGGAACAAATTTCCTGAGAATCACCCCTGTGTGCAGTGTTCGTTATGTTATGCTACGTGCTGCCACAGACTGTTCTGTCTGGTTCACCGTCACATTCACTTTTGATCGATTTGTTGCCATTTGTTGTCAAAAGTTCAAATCGACATATTGCACCAAGAAAGTTGCATCAATAGTTTTAGCAACAAGCGGCACATTACTCTGTTTGAAAAACATTCCCATCTACTTCAGATTTGAACCTCGAAGGATTGTTGATAATGTTCCCTGGCGCTGTGATAACAAGCGGAGCTATTTTACTGACCCCAGGTGGATTGGGTTTAGAAATTTTGAAAAAGTTTTAACCCCATTGATACCATTCGGGATAATTCTGTTGCTTAATGCTCTGACAGTCAGACACATTCTAGTGGCCAGCCGAGTCCGTAAGGGACTGAGGGGTCAGAACAGGATAGAGAATCACAGTGACCCAGAGATGGAGAGCAGAAGAAAGTCTATCATTTTAATCTTCACTATATCTGGCAGCTTCATGCTCTTGTGGTTGGTGTATGTTTTCTACTTTTTTGATGTTGATGATTACTTTGATGATTATTCTTCTTACAATTTTTCAACTATCGCATATATGCTGCGAAATTTAAATTGCTGCACAAACACATTGATTTATGTGGCAACTCAGTCCAAATTCAGAGAGGAGTTGAAGAGCATGGTGAAATACCCAGTCTCATTCATGCAAAAAATAATTAATAAACAAAAAGACTGAAAGAGCTCAATAATCAAGAGGTATGGTGCATGAGGCGTCAAGCAAACGACTGAAAGGAAAGTATCTAAATCATTAAATTCAACCATGCTGTCAACGCTCCTTCCCGAGGATCACTAACTATGAGGTAATAATTATTCCTGTCTCATTACATCGGACCAGATTCAGGATAGCTTGCTCCCTCGTAGTTTCTATTGCAGATTGTTCGAAGAAACTATGACGGATACATTCTATCAACTCCTCCGTAAGAATTTAGCTCAAAGATTGGGGTAGAAGAGAAACAAACAGAAGTGAATGAACGTAATAAAATAGAAAACAAAGAATGGAGACACTTTAATGATTTCCTTTGCGCCAGTATGCATTATTCTAAAGTATGATAAATAAATACATATCAATGTGCTGGAGAAAGATCATTGAACAGTTGGTGCAGTGATTCTTGTTCTTGCTACAAACTGCTGCCCCAATGTATTTCTGCTGCAGAGAGTGAATTTGAAGGCCGTGAATTGCGCACCTCCGAGTGAAACAATTTGCTTCCTCCTGGATGGCTAAGAGCAAACCATGAGACCATGCGACATAGGAGCAAAAGTAGGCCAATCGGTCCACCGAGGCGGCTCCACCATTCGACGAGATAATATTTGATATGTGTTGCATTGATACTGCACTCAGCAGGGCAAGTGCAGTGTATTCCAAAAGAAACTGTTTGCACTCTGATTAGGCCAAGACAGAAGGAGTTGAGGGTGCAGACTCACGTGGTGCATTCTAACGGGAATTAGACGATTACCTTTCATGTGACCGGATACGGGAAAAGATCGGAGAACGACACGAAGTGAGGCGTTCTCCGGAGATTTGTGTTGACATAATGGAAGAAAAGGCACCATTTTGTGCCTAAGAATAATGTGATTGAATAATTTATCCTTGTTCTTGCCTGGGTTCCTTTTCTCTCGTTGACTGTGCTTCTGCCATCTGGTTCGACCTTAAATCAGATCGGTGAGAGAAGGTTGCATTTTCCTAATTCACAGCGCGTCTCCGTTTGAAGCATAGTGAAGCCGCCTCCTGCTAGGAACTGATGGTGGGACATCGCATCGCTAACTTGGAATGACGCTGCGGGAACTGGTCGATGAGTTGCAATCACGCGCAATGTCAATCACACTGTGGCGGGGATTGGCGTTGATGAGGTGAGCGTATTTCCCTTCATTTGGTTGGAATCTCGCAGCTTATTTGTCTTATTCCAAGATTTTCCAGGGTATTCAATGATCCATCTTTGGGAAAGACAGCTTTCCGTCAGTTATCAAAGAGTTCCAATTCATTAAGGAACATCTTGCTCGCATTGTGCATTTCCTGGATCACTTTCCAGTCACATTTCACCTATTGTGTTTACTATTCCGGCCGGTAAATAGCAAGGATTGCCTGAGCGTGTCTGATCGGTTGTGGTCAATGACAGTCACTGCAAGGAGCTCATTAATTGGCTTAACCGGCTGTCAGTTAACGGGTTTAATCTGCAAACTGGTTCAGTGCTCGAAGTGACAGCGCCAACACTCTGATGGGCTGTGGTGGCTTTTTCGTCATGCGATGCGCTCAGTAATGGACTGATGCCGCTATCAGTCACAGAGCGAGATCGCGGAATGCCCAGGCAGCCTTTAGACAGCAGGCTGAAGCTTCCTCATTTGCTGCGATTCTACCCATTGATGATAATATTGCAATTCCCCTTCTGCATCTGTCACCCCGCTTCCGTTGTGTATTGGCATGTGCCTCTTGGAAATTCGGGGGCAATTTTCCATCCTTGCAGTACAAACACCGGGGCAGTCTCTGGGCAGTTCTCAGTTCCTTTATTTATTCATCAATTGAAACATTGATGGAACTGAAAGTTTCGCTGCGTTTTGCACCAGCTCCCTGAAATTGCCCTGATTTAACCCATAAATAAATGTTTGTGCAGCACCTTAAAATCCAAAACATTCATTCCATTTGTCGAATTGCACTTTGTGAATCGGGGTAATCATTGGGATCCGTTCCTGTAATGATATACAAGAATAATTATATAATATGCACACACTACATGTGGTCAGATATGCTAAGTAGCAAAATCACAGTCTTGCTTCTGCTTTCCATGTCTGGATCACTGCGAATCCCTCCGTTCCTCTGACCCCTCAATCCGTAAGGATTCGACTGGTCACTCACATCTGTCTGAACGTCAGAACGCTGGGAAATAAAATTGCAACGAATGGAAACTATGGGGTTAAAGCCATATAAAACCAGTCAAACTCCACGCAAGCGGGATCAGGTTGGCTTCTCTTTACAGAAGCAGGAAATATTGCTGATTATTTTTCCAGGATGATTTGCAAATTAACATGGATGTTTCTCCTCAAAGAGAGCAGACTGGCCGATATTGCTTAAATCACAACCGCAACTATCGCATGCAACATTTTGTTTTCCTCTTCTCGCAACAAATGGCCACAAATCGATCAATGGAGAAAGTGACGGTGAACCAGACAGAAAAGTATGTGACTGCAGGAAGCACTGAACTCTACACCCAGTTGTGATACTCCAGAAACACACAGGGAAATAAAAATAATCGATCCTCCACAGTATGACCACATAGAGAATAACTAAAAGATTTGAATGGAAAAGGCCACATTTCCACGGATTAAGATCACAATCGCAAATACATTAACTGTAAGAGATAGAGAGAACAGAAGATAAACTGAAAATGTATGATCAAATTCTCTTTGACAGGGACATTATGACTTGTACTGTAACGGCAAAGAATCGCACTCGTGACATAGCCAGAGGCTACAATTTCAGACAAAGCGACATTAATTGTAGTCGCTTCACATTTGCGGAACAGAAACTGAACATTCATTCCAACAGCTCGTTTTAGACTTCATGCACCATTCGCTCCTCCGCCCTTCTTTCTGCAGCTAAATCTACCGTTATAATGCTGCATCCGTTCCCCACCCATTATTATCTGACTTTGCATAAACGAATCGAAACTATCTACATCTGACACTGCGTGAAAGCGAGTTGCAAATTCTCACCAACCGTTGTATGATGCAGTTTTCTCTGGACCCACTTTAGGTTTTCTCGCGAACAATCCAATATTGATGGACTCCCGTTATGTCCCTGCCCACTAGAAGAAATATTGAATCTGCATCCACTCCAACGAAACCATTCATAACTTCAAATTACCAATGGTCTCACGCCTCAGTCTTCTTTTTTCAAAAACAAAGCCAAGCAGCTTGTCAATCATTTCTTGATATGTCCACCAAGCCATATCTATGCTCTACGTAAATCATCTTTGCATAGTCTCCTGTGCCTCTATAGCTGATTTACAACATTGAATCTGAATTTCATGCAGTAATCAAAATGTGGTCCAACCAAAGTTCCATACAAGTTTCGCATAACGTCTCTATTTGTAATTCTCCCCGTTCGAATTGAAGCTTTGGGCTTATTTTGCTGTTCATGCTCGTCCAAATCTGTGGCACTATCTTTGATGATTGAGGTGTTTTTGTTCCGAGGTCTATTTCTTATCCTTCCACAACTAGACGTGAAGGTTCCCAGTAACAAGTGGTCGGTCCATTCTCCATACCAAAATGCACTACTTCATATTTATCCGTGTTTAACTCGATTCACTAATCATTTTCTTATTTGTCAAGATTATAAAAGATTATAAGCATCCCATTACTCCCACTACCTCCCTTTTGTTCTCAATCAAGCCAACAATCCATTCGGCGCCTGCTACCCGACTCCGCATTTTCTGACCTTTTTCATTCGCCACTGTTGTCCTCCTGTTTACTTAAACATCTGTTTTTGTTGGAGCGCTTCAAAGGGACCAATACCAACATTTTTCATGGATACATACTTAAGCAAACAACAGAAATGATGTTCCCATCTGAAATCGAGGCAGCGACATGGAATATAAAGATCCATCAGGTTAAGCGATGAGTTCAAAATCGAAGCTGTTTGATTCATTCCAGTAACTGACCCAAAGTTAATACAATCTACAATGGACGGTGCTCGAAAAATACATCGTTGTTGTGTCAGGTATTCTGCTCCAGTTTTGTGCACTCAGTACAGTAGCAGTCAGTACAATTGTACACTAAAAAGGATATTCCGAGTAATTCATGATAATGGGGCCAGGTCTTGCCGTCCTTTTACTGACTCGCACTTCCACAAATGCTCCCGGTAATGTTAACCCTATTTCTCTCTGCATAGATGTTGTCAGATCTGCTAAATTTAAAAAAAACAATGGCTTTCTGTTTTTATTTCAGATTTCCACCATCCATAGTATTTTATTTTAACTCCCGAGAATTCAATTGTTCTATGAGTGACCTGCACTGATGTCTGATTCCATCGCACCCGATATTCCACTAAAATTAGATAACTTCATATTTCATTAAGTATGCGAGTGGTAAGTAGAGATTGATCTTCCATTGAAGAAATAGGGTGAATGTGGTCAAATTAGTTAATTTATTTGAAAGGGGAATACGCTGCTAGTGATCAAGTGCAATAATCAAATTCAATATTGCGACAGCGTATATTTAGCACAAAGGTTTTGTTCAGCGATTCTGACCATATTACTTGGCGAAAAAATATTAAATGTTATTCAACCTTTCACGGAAAAAAAAGTTGAATTGATGCAAATTCATTCTGATCATTCAGTGATTGAATCATCTGTCTATCTATCTATCTATCTATCTATCTATCTATCTATCTATCTATCTATCTATCTATCTATCTATCTATCTATCTGTCTCAATCTATCTATCTATCTATCTATCTATCTATCTATCTATCTATCTATCTATCTATCTATCTATCTATCTATCAACTGTCTGTCAATCTATCGATCTATCTATCTATCTATCTATCTATCTATCTATCTATCTATCTATCTATCTATCTATCTATCTATCTGTCTATCTATCTAACTATCTATCTATCTGTTCTGTTTTTCGCCCCCACTTCAACATCGCACACCCCCAACCCGCTCCACTCCCCCCCCCCCTCCCCCCCCCCCCCCCCCCCCCAACCTCGCTCTCACACACACACTGTCTCTCTCAGGGATATGACTGCCCACTTTATCTCTGGTTACCCATTGAAAGTGCAGGATATGTGACTACGAATCTCAATTATTTGAAGAGCAATTGTATATCATACAATTCAATATTTTAAATTGGGGCCTCAACTGAATATATAAAATTGTGTAAATTCGTTTTGAATATAATATTCAGCTGTATTGAAGCAGCCAATTTAATTTGGCAGGCTGATCGCACTGAAATTCTACAAATACCAGTGCAAATTCCAAAGCTGTTTACAATCCATATTATTGTCTGAAATGAAGGGAGCAAATATCACATGTCCAGTTTGTCAACTTTACGAAGTTATGGGGTAGAGGGGTTGTAAGGAGGACACATCAGTGCCAACAATGAGCTATGCCTCTGTGGATTTATTGGACATGTCATTGGAAGACGGAATATCGCTTCCAGCATGGAGAGATTGTTTAATTCGTGTGAAGAATAGAATAAAACCGAACACTTGACTTCAGGGATTATTGTGGATCCTGCTAAACAAGTCATAAAGGGTGAACTTGTAGGTCAGACAGAAATTAAGAAGACGAATGGAATGTTGGACTCTTTTAAAAGGGAGTGGCAGAACACGATGAGGAAAATCTTATTTGTTGAAAAAAATAGACGAGCTGATAATAATGCACAATCAGTAGCTAACATATGACGTTAACGTTACTATCAAAATGAAAGAGGAGTAGGTTAATTCAACAAAGATTAATGGTACGACTGAATATTGGGATTTTTTAATCCAAAATTGAACGATGGATAATTAAAAATAATGGAGTGCAACTGGAACATGAGACTGTGAGAGACAATGTATGTGAGGGAGAGACACTGCATGTGTGTGAGAGAGACAGTGTGTGTGAGAGGGAGTGTGTGTGAGGGTTAGAATGTGTGTGAGAGTGTGTGTTTGAGAGAGAGTGTGTGTGACTGAGAGGGAGTGCGTGAGAATGAGTGTGTGTATGTGTGAGAGAGTGGGAGAGAGAGAGAGAGAGTGTATATCTGAGACACTGTGTGTGTGTGTGTGTGTGTGAGAGAGGCTGTGTGTGAGAGAGACGGTGTGTGAGATAGAGAGTGTGTGTGAGAGAGAGTGTGTGATAGAGAGAGTTTGTGAGACAGTGAGTGTGTTAGAAACTCTGAGAGAGAGTGTGTGTGTGAGAGAGGCTATACCAGAAATAGGTATCAAACACGACAAATGTTCAACAAGTATGTTAAATGGAAGAGAGTAGCTAAAACGAAATTGATAACGCACAGGTGAGAAAGAAAATAAATCTATCATACGTTAAATAACAGGTTATGACTAAAATTAGAAAGTGTGTTACTTTACCGACAGCTCAGCATCTGCAAAAATTATTTAACAATGAGCATATAATTACTTTAGATAAATGGGTCATTTTTGGGTTTGAATACAGTTACAACTATCGGGACACATAAATCAATCTTTTAGCTTCACTGACTTACAAGCTATACAAATCACATAGTGAAAACGAGCTCGTGCAGGCGAAATTGCTGACAATACCAGTATCGAGAGAAAATGAATTTGTCAAGAGGGCAGGTAGAGTTTTCAAATTGTTCTTGATACGTTATGAGAGTGGGCAAAATAATGGTAGGTTAATTTAATGTGGGAAATTTGAATTCATTTTGTTGAAAAAAATCAAATGAAACAGCATATCATTTGAAATTAGACAGACTGCAGAACACGAACTTGCAGAAACAGGGATTCATTGGGAAGGCAGATTAAATACAAACATTGATTCCAACTGAGTTGTTTATAAAAGTAGCTACGTTTTGCTAGAATTGTGCAAAGGATTAGTAAGACAAAACCGTGCATGATGTTTGCAGTTTAAGTCTCATTAATGGGAAAAAAAAGCGTCTCCTGGAAGCAATCTAGTAAATGGGTCACTGGCTTGTTCTTGACAAGAAGAGGTTGCATTATCAGGAAAGTGAGAAAAGATGCCTATAGTTGCTGGCGTTTAGAATAACGATATGTTATTTTGATCATGCAAGTTTTTCAGGAGGTTTGATAGAGTTAACTCAGAGAAGGTTATTCTTCCCGTTGGTTTCTCCAGAATAAAGGGCTCAGTTTAAAAATAAGGACTTCCCATTTGGTATCGAGAACAGGAGGAATTCCTTTCCTCTGAAGAACTTTGATCTTTCAAGTTGTTTTGGGAAACGAGAAGCACAGGTCAGCAAATATGTGCAAGGCTGTGCTATGCTACAAAGGGATGAGGCAATTGAGTGATCTCATCCTAAATACTGGCTCGAGTTTAGGTCACATTAATTCAGAATGAATATTTGCCCTCTGGAAGCAGTTCAGAGAACATTTGCCGCATAAATTCCTTGGGTGAATGGATATGTCTTTCGAGGAAATATTAAATAGTTTCCAATTCGCTTCCTTTGGAAAATGGAAGTCATATTATTGAAATATATAACATTCGGTGTCAATGTAGGAATTTCCACAGAAACAACTATTATTTGATGCGGTGCCTGTGACTGGGGGATGCAGCTGTCAGTTAAATTTAGGAGGTCCACACAAGCTTTAGTGGAAACAGCAGGCATGTAAAGCGATAAGATTCACAAAAACAAATGCCAATCCCTTACATTCAGAAACGGGCGAATTCACAATGGAGAACAAATAAATGGCTGAGGAAATAAATTATTACTTTGCTTCTGCCTTCACAAAGGAAGACATGAACAATTTACCAGATTTTTGAGCGAAACGAGCTTTAGTGAGCAAATCAGTATTAGTAAAGAAATGGTTTCGTGGAAATTGATGGGATTGAAGGTGGGTCTATCTCCAGGATCTGATAATATTCATCCCAGAGTACTTAAGGAAGTGACCCTGGAAATAGTAGATCTTCTGGTATTCGTTTTGCAAACATTTTTAGAACCTAGACTGGTCCTACATAATGATGGGTAGCTAATGTAAGCCCACGACTCAAAAACATGGAATCAGAGAAAACAGAAAACAATAGGCCAGTGAAATTAACGTCAGAATTGGGAAAGTTACTCCAGAGCACGTTATCAAGGATTTCATAGCTCAGCATTTGGAAAGCTGTGGTGAAGTATGGCGAAGTCAGGATTGATTTACAAAGGATAGATTGTGCTTGACGAACCTATTGGAATTCTTTGAGCATGTAATTAATAGAGTTGACCAATGAGAACCGGTGGATGCGGTTATTTCGACGTTCAAAAGGTTTTCGGCAAGGTCTCACATACAGATTACTGTGTAAAGTTATAGCGCATGGCATTGCGGGTAATGTCTTGAGATGGAGGGAAAGCTGGCTCGCAGATAGGAAGCAAGTTAGTGGCATAAATTGTTCTTTTGTGAATTGGCAGGGAGCGATGAGTGGGGTACTGCAGGGATCTGTGCTGGGGGCTAATTAGACACATAATTTGAAAGAGGAAAATAAATCTGTTATCTCCAAGTTTGCAGACGATACAAAGTTGGGTGGGAGGGTGGCTGTGATGAGGATGCAAAGATGCTTCAAATTGATTTGGACAGGCTGAGTGTGTGGTCATATAAATAGCTGATGCAGTATAATGTGGATGAATGTGATGTTATTCATGTTGGTAGCTATAATAGTGAGATAGATTATTACTTGAATGGGTGTAATTGAGAGAGATGGATAGTCAGCGAGACCTTGGTGTCCTCATGCATGAGTCTCTAATAATGCTGACTCCTTCAGCTCCTCACTAAAGCTCGTTTCGCTCAAACTTCTGGTGAATTGTTCATGTCTTCCTTTGTGAAGGCACAAACAAAGTAATAATTTATTTCCTCAGCCATTTATTTGTTCTCCATTGTGAATTCTCCCGTTTCTGAATGTAAGGGATTTACATTCGCCTTTGTGAATCTTATCTCTTTACATGCCTGCTATTTCTACTAAGCTTGTGTGGACCTCTTAAATTTAACTGACAGCTGCATCCCCCAGCTACAGAACTGCATCAAATAATGGTTGTATCTGTGGAAATTCCTACATTGACACTGAATGTTACGTATTTCAATAATATGAGTTCCATTTCCCAAAGGAAGACAATTCCAAATTATTCAATCATTCCTCGGAAGACATATCCATTCACCCCAGGAATCTTCCCAACAAACGTTCCCTTAACTGCTTCCAGAGGCAGATATTCATTCTGAATTAATGTGACCTAATCTCGAGTCAGTATTCAAGATGTAATCACCCAATTGCCTGGGCAAACTAGGGAGTGAAGATATGTTGGCATTCATAGCGAGAGGGTTTGAATATAGGAATATGCATGTTTTAGTGCAATTGAACAGGCCGTCTGTGAGGCCACACTTGGAGTATTGTGTGTGGTTTTGGTGTTCTTATTTGAGGAAGGATATCCTTGCTAAAGGAGAGTGCAGAAAAGGTTAACCTGGCTGATTACTGGGATGCCAGATGTGTCAAATGAGGAAAGTCTAAATCCGTTAGGATTACACGCATCCAGTTTAGGAGAGTGAGAGGGGGTCTCATAAAAACTTATACAATTCTAACTGTATTAGAAAGGGTATATTCAGATGGAATCTTCCCAATGGTGGGAGAATCCAAAACTAGCGGTCGTAGTTTGAGGGTAAGTGGTAAATCTTTTAGGACTCTGGTGAGGAGAAATTTCTTCAGCGAGTGTAGAATGTGTGACACAGGAAGTGGAGACCAAAGCGTTGTGTGATTTCAGGAAGACATTAGATCTAGCTCTTGAGGCGAAAGGGATCGACCGATATGGGGGATATTGAATTTGATTATCAGTCATGATCAAAGTGAATGGCGGAGCGGTATCGAAGGTTGAATGGCTTACTCCCGCTTCTAAATTATATTTTTGTTTCCAGGTCAGCTCTGTACAGGCTTCAATTCCCAAACGACTGGCAGACCGTGACGACCACCGTGACGTCACTGAATGATCACATTACAACCCTCATAAATAGGCCATGTGACACACGTAATTCTCCAAGTACACTACATCAATGTGTCGAATAAAGAGGTAAAATCTGGAACATGTGTTGTTTAGCGCCTGCTAGAAATAGAGGACAATGGAAATTCCTGCACCATTCTGCACACGATACTTGAGGAAAAAAATTGAGAGATTTCGAAACAGTGCAGAAATTGATTAAAGTTACTTTTTTATTCTGAAGGCTGTCTACGTGTTACGTAGAGATAACTGAAACTGGAAAAGCACCCCTTACAGAATAGAACTTTGAATGGAAATTTGAAAGGTTGCGGGGGGAGGGGTGGTGTGAAGGTGGGGGTGGGGGGGTGGGGGTTGGGGTGGGGGGGAGGGTGGTTCCAACGGATAGAATGTTTTAAATTTCGTCGACCAATACTCCGAAAGGTATACATGTCGAAAATCAAAGGACTCTGGGTTAAGTTGAACTTCAATAGAACCAATGGTGAACTCGGAGAGACATACTATTCACGGCATTAGTTTAGGATCTGAAATGAACAGCCTAAGAGTGTGGCGGAGCTAATTTCCATCAGCAGTAAGTTGTAAAATGCAGCAGTATGGAAATTTGCAAAATAATGGTGTGGAGATGAGGAATTGAAATTCGCCGAGCTGATTTGCAGGGCGCCAACAAGGACATGGCTGATACAATGGCTAGCTGCAGATTTACAAACATTCTCGATTTGTTTTCATTCAATTAATTATTTAACCGAATTGCCAGAGCAACATGCAGGGGTACAAAGCATCTGAAAGGAGATTCTGTCATGAAGGATTTAATTACTCAATGATGAGCCGGAGTGAATGTCCTCTCTGAAACAATACGAGATCAAGCGATGCGAGTCAGGGTGTTGACGGGAACATTTCTACTGATGTTTATTTCAGCCTGCAGTTATGACAATGTGACCATACTTACCAAGTCTATGAGGTAGGGAGTAGACGAAGTAAGTCTCAGCGTCTCGTACATTCTCTCTCCAGGGAGTTAACGCAACTCTTTGTTCACACTTGAAAATCCAATTGAATAATTTTGCAAAATCAGTCTCTGGAGATTCTCGAGTGTATAAAGTTCATGCACAGGTGTGACTTCAATTCAGACTTTAATTCGGAGACATTGTCTGCTGCACAAAGGGACTGACTCAATTCACATAGAAAATGCATCGACCAATTCAATTGGTCAGGAAAATATTCTATCTGGTCCTTGCCGTAGTTGGTGTTCCCGGTAAGTGTCCAAAACCAAATGTGTTTTTGTGCACCTGTGCATGAGCTTGTTTATGTGATTATTATGTGAATGATAATGCTTAATTGGATCGAATTGTCATAGCTTCAATCATAAAACTTCATGAAATTTCTTGATTTTCCTCTGCGTTAATATTCTGTTGCATCGATTGTTCTTAGCTGCAGGGGCTCTTTATGATAAAGTTATTGCATTCCTCTCAATATTCTGAGCTGTTGAATCAATCAACAGAGTAGGAATCTCATAAGAATCAGTTATTCCGGTTGTCTGTCGGTGTAGCATTACACTGAGTGTGGTGACTAATTGGAGTGGAGCATATAACGGCAGGGAGCGCTGGTTACCATGTATTATTATTCTTCACCAATCCACCTTTCAACTCTTATAACCCTGTATAATTGTAAACAATTCAATTATCTGAAATATCCACCTGTTCTGTGCAAATGACAAGACCTTTGCTTCCAGTAAATTCTCATCTCAAGATTTGCTGTCCTGTCGTTCAAAATATGTGCACCTGGAGCAGAGATTTAATATTCTTGGGATTTGAAAGTGAGAAACCGAAACAGAATATTACTGTTGCTTAATCACAATATAAATTAATATAGGTTAATTTTTTATAATGACCTTGCCGTAGAAAGTCACCCATGCCCTTTGAACACAAGCAGATAATCTCATTAAACCGCTTTCTAAATAGAAATCATTAAAGTATTTATGATACAAGTAACATTATCACGGGAAACGGCTTTAAAAAATGGACTCTTCTAAATGATAGACTATATCGAGTCTGGGGGAAGGTGGATTAGTTTGGTAGCAGTACCTGGAAAGTTGCTGCCTGTGGGTAGTTGAGGTCATAGTTGAGATTCAGTAACCTAAAATCTGATCTTAACCCTCAATATTCTGACGCTGAAATCCATGATGTCTATGCTCAGAAGCGGATAAGTAACGTCCACACTTTTTTGTCTTTTCTGTCGTTCAGTTAACGTAGCAGCAATCGTGATTCTGTCCCGTGGAAATTGTGGCCTCTCCATCTGCACCACTCGATACCTGATGGCAATGGCGTCTGCGGATCTCATGGTCATTATTACTGAGGTCATTTTGAAGCGAATTAATGCATATTATTTTGGAACAAATTTCCTGAGAATCACCCCTGTGTGCAGTGTTCGGTATGTTATGCTACGTGCTGCCACAGACTGTTCTGTCTGGTTCACCGTCACATTCACTTTTGATCGATTTGTTGCCATTTGTTGTCAAAAGTTCAAATCGACATATTGCACCAAGAAAATTGCATCAATAGTTTTAGCAACAAGCGGCACATTACTCTGTTTGAAAAACATTCCCATCTACTTCAGATTTGAACCTCGAAGGATTGTTGATAATGTTCCCTGGCGCTGTGGTAACAAGCGGAGCTATTTTACTGACCCCAGGTGGATTGGGTTTAGAAATTTTGAAAAAGTTTTAACCCCATTGATACCATTCGGGATAATTCTGTTGCTTAATGCTCTGACAGTCAGACACATTCTCGTGGCCAGCCGAGTCCGTAAGGGACTGAGGGGTCAGAACAGGATAGAGAATCACAGTGACCCAGAGATGGAGAGCAGAAGAAAGTCCATCATTTTAATCTTCACTATATCTGGCAGCTTCATACTCTTGTGGTTGGTGTATGTTTTATATTTTTTTGATGTTGATGATTACTTTGATGATTATTCTTCTTACAATTTTGAAACTATCGCATATATGCTGCGAAATTTAAATTGCTGCACAAACACATTGATTTATGTGGCAACTCAGTCCAAATTCAGAGAGGAGTTGAAGAGCATGGTGAAATACCCAGTCTCATTCATGCAAAAAATAATTAATAAACAAAAAGACTGAAAGAGCTCAATGATCAAGAGGTATGGTGCATGAGGCGTCAAACAAACGACTGAAAGAAAAGTATCTGAATGATTAAACATTGGCACGAGTGAACAAATCGATGTCGGATCAGAATAAAGTTAACAGAATAAAGTTAACAACATCCCTTACACCAAACAAGAGTTAAAAAAAGGAAATGCAGCAGACTTTCAGAGGACTATAAATACATTAACAGAATCAGTCAGGCATAAAAATGAGCAGTGGGTTAAACGTGTGAGGAATGTTCGGATGATCTGTGAATATGCAGGTGGAGTCACACATAACATTGGGTAGCGGAGCACTGGCGAAAGGTGGCATGCAGATTCCCAGATATAAATAAAATTAAGAGTTAATTGGGCAAGACAGCCGAGAAGAAAGGTTACGGGTTGAACAGTTGGCGGAGCTGATTTAAATGTGTAATGGGGATAGACAGAATATGAATAGAAGGGCAAGAAAACAGCAGACACAGTCGCTCCTATGGCTCCTTTGGTTCAATTCTGAGTTCCTTACATCTTCCCAGAAAGACCGGAAAACCGGCTTACAGAAGCAAAAGGGAAACTAATCTGAAGATGAATGGATTTTGTTTGGCAATATATTAATCAAATTTTCATTTTATATATACATATAATATCAATCTATCTATCTATCCTTATATATCTCTCTTGCTTTGCTCATTATATACAAACTTTTCATTCACAAATATTAGAATTAATCAGATTTCCCTTTCGTTCTCAAATGATGCATTACGCTCGCTCTCTCCAACTTGCCCTGTCCCGATTTGTCTCCCATTCTCGACCAGATTCACTGATCTCACCACGACTCAACACACGCCACTAAATTTTCATGTTCCAAATATCTATCTCTATTTTCTAGATAATTGCCACTTCTGATTTCTTTTAACTTTTCTTTCCCTTGTATGCCTCTAAATGCTTATTCCACCCTGGTTCTTCACTTATTCCAAACGTCAAATCCTATCTCCATATTGCTTTCTCTTCTGTTTTCTCTCCTTCACTTTCTCTGTTCCTCTCTTTCACTCATGTGCATGCACACATGCACACTCTCTGTCCCTCTTCCTTCCTATCTGTTTGCCTTGATAGTTTCCAATTTCTCTGTTACAACATCTCTAATAATGGCTTCTCGCATTTCGCTGCGAAATATGTTCAGCCAAATGACTAATAATTCGCTGTGTTCTGTCTCCCTCCCGTTTTTAATAAAGCAGCTACATTGGCGATATTCCAATCTAACTGAACCTTCCCAAACTGCTAGGGAATGTTTCGAACCTTCTCGGGGCGTCAGGAAAATGAAAACCAGTCCATTATTTCTCTCATTAGTCGCTTCTTTCAAAATATTGGGTTAAGCCATTCAGCACCTCGATTAGGAATAACAATATAAATCTGGAACAATGCGCCAAACACAATAGGGTGTCTAAGGCTGCAATAGGAAAGGCTAAGAGGAAGAAAAAGGAAACAAAATGAAAGAGTGGCAGCCTGCACTAAACCCAAACGCCAAATGATCTTCAAATATATGAATGCTAAAAGATTAGTTGAGGGCAGAGTAGGGCCCGTAAGCAACAGGGTAAATCGCACACTGAAGCAGATAGTATAGCAGAGGTACTAAATAAGTATTTTCCTTCTGGCTTTACCAAATGAGAAGATGGCGACAATGATCCAGTTGCATATGTGGGTGTTGAGAAACTGAGCATTATAGAGATCGATAAAGAAGAGGTGCCATAAAAGCTGGCGGCACTCCAGGTAAAGAATTCCCCAGACCAGAATGGGATGCACCCTAGATTGCTGAGAGAGGTAAGGGTGAAGTGTGGAGCCATTCCAGGCCTCTCTGAACATATAATTAGTCCCGGGGGACTAGGGGATTGGAAATGTGATGTTGTTTATTAAGAAAGAGGCAAAGGATAACACAGGAAACTACAGACCTGTGGGGTTGACAACGATCGTGGAAAAACCGATGGAGGACATAATTTGACGAAAGAAAAATTAACACTTCGAGAAAAATACTTTAATGCTAGACACTCAACGTGTTTTTGACAAGGATAGGTCATATCTGACAAATTGAATTGCATTATTTGATGAGAATACACAGGCAGTGGACAAGCTTAATACAGTGGATGTTGTTTATTTGGCTGTTAGTAAGCATTTGCTACTGCACCACATTGCAGCCGATTGGAACATTAGAAATGCTTGTGATTGATCCTTCCTTGATGGCACAGATTAGAAGTTGGCGAAGAGATCGAAAACAGAGATTGGGTAGAAATGGGCATTTATTTGACTGGAGACAAGTTCTAACTGTTGATCCCCATGGGTCAGTGTTATGACACTTGTTTTTTTTTCTGATTCATGCAAACGACTTAGAGTGGATGTTGAGGGCAAAATCGCTAAATTTGCCGATGACACAAAGCTAGGGTGAACAATGAATTGTGAGGGTGATGCTGAGAGACTTCAGAGGGACAGTGACATTTTAACTAACTGGACAGGTAGCAGGCAGATGAATTTCAGTGCATCAGAAATGTGAGATAATGCATTTTTGTGCAAGAGACATGGGGAGAGAATATACGTCCAATGGTACAACATTGAGGGTAATACAGGAGCAGAGAGACCTGCGCATTCAAGTGCATAATTCTCTGAAGATGGCCAGGCAATTGAAACTGTTGTCAAGAGGTGTACACGATGCGTGAATTTATACATAGAGACATAAATATAAAAGCATAGAAGTGGTGCCTCACCTGTACAAATCATTGGCCATACTGCAGTTAGAGTATTGTGTATATTTCTGGCCCCCTATTTAAGGAACGATGAGAAGTTCCGAGAGATAGTGCGAAGAAGATTTGCTGGAATGATGCCAAAAATGAGGAATTTTAGATACAAGGGGAGATTAGAGAAATTTCTCTCATGCTCAGTGGAGCAGCGTACATGAAGAGGTGATCTCCATAGAATCATAGAATTCCTACAGTGCAGAGGGGGGTGGGGGGAAGCATTCGGCCCATCAAGTCTGCATCAACTACAATCCACTCAAGCCCTATTCACCATAACGCCAAGTATTTACCCCCTGCTAGTCCCCCTGACACAATGGAGCAGTTTAGCATGGTCAATTACCCTAACCCGCACATGTTTGGACTGTGGGAGGAAACCGGAACACCCAGAGGAAACCTACGCAGACACGGGGAGAACCTGCAAACTCGACATAGACAGTCACCCGAGGACGGAATTGCACCTGGGTACCTGGCGCTATGAGGCAGCAGTGCTAACCACTGTGCCACCGTGTCTCAAAGTTATGAATAATTTCGACAGGGCAAAGAATGAAATGTTGTTCCTACTGGTTGGAATGTTAGTGATTAGGGCCACAATTTCAAGATGGTCGTCAAGAGAGCGAGGAGTGAGATGAGGGGAAGCCACTTTACGGAGAGAGTAGTTAGGATTTGGAATGTACTGTCTGGGAGAGTGGTGGAGGCGGATTGCAAAGGAGATTTCAGAAGTGAGCTGGATACATATTCGAAATTGATGATTTTAAAGACTATGGATGTGGCATTGGAGAATGGGGCAACCTGGGTATCTTTTTTGGCAGCCTGTGCAGACACGATGGACTGAAAGTCTGATTCCATGCCTCTATGACTTGTCAGCCTGCAGACACAATATGCTAAATGCCACTTCCCCGCTGATTGCAATTTTCCTGAGTTCCTCCATCCTTTTAATTTCCTTATTTGTGATTCTGGCCTCCATAGTGAAGGTAGATACGTGCTTCCCCATCAATTAATCCATCAGTCCCTGCTTTAACTTAGCAGTTACTCAGACGCACATTCTATGGGTCCATTGCTCATTTTGTTAACTCTTATTTAAATATCAACATAAACTCTTAGTGTCATCATTTATATTGCTGGCCAACTTTCTCTCACGCTCCAGTTTTCCCCATTATCATCCGTTTCACAATTCTTTGACATATTTATGGTCTTCCCAACATTCTAGCCTGCACCCACATTTGCACAAATACGTATTCTATAATTTGAATATTGCGTGGGCTTTTTCAGTTAAACACAGATGATGGACCCTTGGATTTTTAAATCTCATCACCACCTGTTTTTTTGAGTATTTTGAAATTTCCGTTTGAATGTTTGCCACTTAACGTCGGGTCATCCATCTCTTCAGCATGTTTGCCAGTTCACTTTAGCAAGCTCCACTTTCATGTTCTCATAATTTCTCATGTTAAAGTTTAAAATATTAGTCTTAAGCATATTTTTTTCTTACTCAAACTCCTACCTAGCGGGTACATTGGCTATGAAGTTACAAATTAATCCAATCTAATTGCACAATATCAGGTCCAGAATAGCCTGTCTTATGGCTGCCTCGAAACTGAAGTGCACAGAAACTATCGTGAAAATATCTATTGATGCTTCATCTTTGTCACCATTGCTCAACCGATTTTGAAAATCTTCATATCGGGTAAAATTTTCCATGGTTATTCCGGTATATTTCTGACATGCTCCCATTTTATCTCTGCTAAACCTCGTTCGACAGACTAATTATAATTCGGCAGCCTGCACACCACTCCCGCAATTGACTTCTTGCCTTTAGAATTTCTGATTTCAACGCAACCTTCTTCTACATCCTGATTTTCGCAATTTAGGTCTCTCTCTCTAAGAAGTGTTGCCACCATTAATTAACATAACCACCTGTTTTTAAGACATCCTTCCAACATGTCTTTAATATTCAGGATCCAATTGTGTCAACCTGTGAGAATGTGTCTACAAGAGCTATCGTTTCGTACTTATGAATTTCTATTGCTACAAGTTGCCTGTTTTGTTTTGAATGTTGTTTGCATTCAGATTCAGCACCTTAGGTTTTGGCCTTTCGCGGCTTCTGTAGCATCTAGTCTGATCTGTTGATTCACTGCTTTATTAAACATCCATGTGCCTTCGTGTCACGGTCAGTTCATCATTTCGAAAATTAGGGCAGGCAACACAGGACCAATGCCCTTGTTGCAGAGAACAGTGTCAATCCCCCTCACTGTACAACCCCTTGTAGCACCACGTTCTCATGTGCTTCCCCCTACTACTGGAGTAGCGCTCTGAACCACAGTTCCATTCTTATCATCCAAACAAACTTAAGAAACCTCAATCATGTGAGACAAATTACAGAGGCTGGTAGCTGAGAGAGTTTCTAAATGTATATGTTCTGAACAAAGGGAACAACTGAGCCCAAGTACAGCATGACCAGTCCGAGTCAGTAACCCTAATTTATTATTTCAACTGCAGCCAGTGCATCGCTCCTATCCCCCTATTTAGGCCACGGATTAGACATTAATACTTCAGCGGTACTTGTGGCTAAATATTAAACACAAATACAAGCAATGTTATTTTTAAAAATATATCTTGCATTGTTTTCCTCTTCTCCCCATGTTCCAGGCTGTTTGCTGTCAGACTCAATTTTCTGTGCCAATCCACCTATATGATAACGCTGCCTGGTCCCTCTCAGGCACCTCAGAATACACATCAATTACGCCCCAACTGTTTACCTCTTTCTATGTAGTCTCCCGTTTGGCTTTATCCGTAATTTATGGCAGCTACAAAAACAATTCCATCATGATGACTTCTGCTTCTACTGTTTTGTCCGGACGGTTGTTCTGTCACCATTAAATGTGCTATTGTTCACGCCAGGACCTCTACCCCACTGTTAATTTAGAAGCATTCCAAGGCTATTGGTAAACACTGTATACCTTAGCTGAGACCCTCACTGCCACGCAGTGACATTTCCTCAACGGAACTCCATTGCCGGATTCGATGTTAACTGGAGTAAACTTCCTTATTTACCATCCTCTTAGTTGATGCTCCCAGTGCATCGACTTTGGAACAGCAGCCTCAAATTGGCGAGGCGATGGCCGAGTGGTACTATTGCTAGTCAATTAATCCAGAAACTCGGCTAATAGCCTGGCAACCCGGGGTCGAATCGCAGCACCTGCAGCTGGTGGAATTTGAATTCAACAAATAAATATCATGAATTAAGAATCTACTGACGATGATGAAACAATTGCCGATTGTTGGAAAAACCAGTCTGGTTCACATACGTTCTCCACAGAAAGAAGTCAACTGTTCGTTCCTGGCCTGGCCTACACCTGACTCCAGAGAACCAATAATGCTTGAGGCAAGTAAGGATGGGTAATAAATCCTGGGCAGCCAGCAACTTCCCATGAGTCACCAACGAGTAAAAGAAAAGTCAAAAGTTTTCCAGTGGATTTCAATTCCCGTTCCAGTACTTTGAAGCACTTCAGTTATTTTATGCTTCTGGAGGTTCTGACACATGGGAACGCACTTTGGGCAGTTGCATCTCGACAGAATAGCCCTTCTCTACTGATCACGATCAGTATTTTTATTCGGATCAAATCACTGAACTATCGCATCTTTGTCCTATATAAAAGGTGTTGAGCTGTTTAGGAATCAAAAAGGAGATTTGCACGTGGGGGCAGAGGACGTGCCTGAGATAGTAAATTAATATATTGCATCTGTTTTTACCGAGGTTGAAGACACTGTCCAGGCATGGCGCCATGTGAAGAAATGTAGCCATTTAAAATTCATCTGGATCAGGTATTGAATAATTTGTCTGCAATTGAAGTTGGCAAAATAACAGAGATGCATCCAAGGATCAGGTGGCAGGATGGCACAATGGTTAGCGGCAGGGAAATGCATTCAGTTCCGGCCTTGGGTGATGTCTGTGTGCATTTTTCACGTTCTCCTCGTGTCTACGTGAGTTACTTCCAGGTACTCCGGTTTCCTCCCACAGTCACAAAAATGTGCAGGTTACGTTGATTAGCCATGCTAAATTGCTGCTTAGTGTCCAAGATGTGTAAATTTTGGAGATTAGTGGGAAAACTTCTAGAAACTATAATCTGGCACATAGTTGGTAGTCATGTGGTCACGTTGTGGACATTGAAAGACAGCCAGCGTGGAACTTGCCTGAAGAGGTGAGAAAGAGAGAGAGAGAAAGTGAGAAAGGAGGAGGAGGAGTTGATGGGGGCAATGTTGTTGATGCGTTTATTTGGACATCCAAAAGAGAATTGAAACATAGCAGCACAAGACTAATGCAAAAGCTATATATTATAGATTTCAAGCGACGTGTTTCTAAATTTGCTGATTGTCATGAAACATACCATAACATTCAATGGCTGTTTTCGTCTAAAGCAAAGTGTGTGATGTAATTCCACAGGTCTCTGCATTGCTTCTCCTGAAACTTGTTATGATGTAGACCTTTGTGTGTTGGAAAGCATTTCAAAGTTGGAGGAAGATAGAGAAGACGGTAACATTGTCATCTATGAGGAGAGTAGCTTAGAACTTTGAAAGGACATGGAGAAGTTATTAGAATGTACAGAAAGGAGACAGATGTATCGCAATGCGAGGAATTGCGAGTTGACAACTTTCATTAGGGTCATGAGGCTGTTAGAGCAGACTTGTCCAACCTTTCAATGTAGTGCGTCATATTTCTTTCCGTTCAAGGGACGAATGTGAAAATTTGGGCAAGATAATATTTGTTACAAAGTTCAGCATGTTTTTTTTAATCAATGTGAAAAAAGGTAATTA
This sequence comes from Mustelus asterias, assembly GCF_964213995.1. Classification (NCBI taxonomy): domain Eukaryota; kingdom Metazoa; phylum Chordata; class Chondrichthyes; order Carcharhiniformes; family Triakidae; genus Mustelus; species Mustelus asterias. Next base: position 88,004,452 of record NC_135816.1, on the reverse strand, counting down.
TTTTTTTAAAAAGAACACTTAATAAAAATGACCATACAATTAATCAATAAAACCTTTTATTTTGCTTGTTTTTGATACTCTCATTATTTCCCTGGGCCGCTTTGCCATATTTGCCCTTGTGCTTCGTTATGGGGCTGAATGGGAGGGCAATAGAGAGAGAGAATCAACGAAGCCAAAGGTGGAGAGAGTGTGTTTGGAAATAAAGCAAAAAGGACTTATCCCCCCACTCTTCATTGATTCTCTCATCAGAGACCATTTCTCTCCCCGATTCGATACATTGATGGTCTGTCTCATTAAATTGATCAAAAGTTGACTACATTTCCTAATATTCCACCAACTCATAATCCTGGCAATCTTGTCCATAAATTGAGTAGTGGCGTCATTCAGTCTGTGGTGTCCAAATCATCAGCATCCATCTCTGAACATGCTTTACTTCTAATCTTGCTATTTCCTGGCAGTGGCAAAGACAAAATCAAACGCTGCTTTCTCGTGGCTAACGAGGTAACCCTAATGCACATTTCCACTTCATTTCCCACTGCTCAGAAGGTTTTTACAAAAATAACAGTTGATAATCATCGCTTGAAATTTTGCTTCGGGCTTCAGCCATTTTGTACTAGATGTTTCCTGAAGCAGTACTATTTTGTCAAAAGGTTGAAGCAAAACATTCCTTATTCAACTTCCAGCCACAACAGCTGGATGTTCATTCCCTGTTACCATGTTACATTTCGCTGTTCGTTCACTGAGTAAAGGAGGAATCCGGAGCCAATCTTTCCTTAATATTAGTTAAGGAATGCAGAGACATATTGCATTTTCCTTCCAACCTAATGGGTGGAAACGGGTTCTTACGTGTACTTAACAATACTGTACCAATATTAAGCCAAGTAGCAACAGCTCTCATTGCAATAAGAGTATGCACTTCAATGCGACAATATTGCTAACTTGGCTGCTTGGTTATTTGTTGGACGGCTTTCTCGTGGGTGAGCGCTGTGATAGTATGCTCAGTTAAATCAAATCCCAATTAATATTCCCTTGTTCGGAGCACTCTTGAGCTCCCCTCATAGGTCGGCCAGTCATTAATGTGAGGGACGTGAGCCCAGTAGAGCTGGAAACGTTGTTGCGTGTCATCATGTATCCCATGTCTGTTGTTTTGCTGCACAGTTTTCCTAATGATCACTTTTAGCGTTTGGTTCATGCGCTCTACGATTCCACTGGATTGTGGATGGTAAGCGATGTGGAATTTCTGCCTGATGCCGAACATAGCCATGACATTCTACGTCACCCGCCCGGTGAAATATGTCCCTTCGTCGGACTCAATGCTGTGGGGCATACCACATGGTGTGAAAACTTGCTGGGCTAATATTTTTGCCGTGGCCTTAGCTGTGTTGGATCTCGTGGAGAATGCCTCCACCCATTTGGTAAAAGTGTCCATTATTACCAGGACGTATTTAAATCTGTTCCTGCATGGCGGTAGTGGGCCGATATAATCAATTTGGAGGTTTGTCCACGGGCCTTCCACTGGGTGTGTGCGTCTTAGCTCTGCTTTCCTGGCATACCTATCGGGGTTGTTTTGAGCGCAAATTGAACACTTTTCGATATAGTGGGAGACGTCATCGTACAGCTCGTGCCACCAACATATTTCTTTCAACCACTCGGTTGTTGTTTCTCTGCCCTGATGTCCATGTCGTTGTGGTTTTGGGAGATGAGCTGATTTCTATCCTGGGAAGGGAGTACATACGTGCCTGGCTTGAATATTAAACCATCCTGAATTGTATTTTGTCCTTCCATTTCTCGTATAGGGCTGGGGAGACACCTTCTCAGATTTGTTTGCGGGAATCGTCAGCGCGCTGCGCCTGGACCAGATCAGCTATATTAATTTGGCAGATGGCCACAGCATTTAATGCTCTCCTGTGAGTGGCTGCCAAAATTGTCCCGTACCGGCACCTGCTTTGGCCATTGCATGTGACTTAGAGATGCCAGTTTGGGAGGTCCGGAAGTGGCTTCTAACTTCAATAACCCCATATTTACGCCCTTCGGCGGCCTGCAGAACATATTTTAATAAGGGGGCAGATTGTAGGGTCTTTCTGTCCGCAGAGACGAAACCTCTGGCTTCCCATAATGATAGGGACTCAGTCAAACTGTTGCACAAGCACATACGATCTTCGAAATGTGTGATCCACACAACCACTGCAACAATTGGCCAAGGCCCTTTCGACAGCATCGAACGGAAACACTCCAACACTATAATCCAGAAGAAAAATGGCAGAATCCGCATTGGAAAACCAATACCTGCAATCTTCCCTCAAGTTACACTGAACCCTTACTGGAAAGTATCACCGTTCCTTCACTGTGAAAACCCCTAAAATCTCTCTTAACGTCACATTGCATGTTACTGCACCACAAGGACAGCAACGGTTGAAGTAGGTGGCTCAGCATCAACTTCGCAAGGGTCATTGAAGGAGCATGATACCGGATGACCACATCAGCGAGTGTCACATAGAAACAGAATGTCAATATATTCCAAACCTGGTGGCAACCTACCAAGGGGTTCTTCCATAGGCTCCATTGAAAGAGACTCGGAGCAAACGTAAATGTGTCACCTACAAACTGAAAGATTCAACATGGTCACCCTCTGCTTCAGTGAGGTCAGTGCTGACAACAGATTCAGGTGGGATAAAAGAGCAGAGCAAGGTTGTGGTTGATTGAGGAGCCTTGATCATCTGCATCGAATCACTGCCCAACTCTCTCGAGAATTTTGAGGAGTAAAAGTGTTAAAGTGGAACAAGGTAAAAAAGGAGGTAAAATGGGGTACTCGCATAAAGTCCCCGGAATGCTTATCATTCCCGTAACCCATCAAATCAGCTGGTTCATTGGAATAATCTCAGGAGTAGGGCTAGCGAAGAATGATCGAATTACAGAGATTTCAGATGTTTTACCATTATTTCCAAACAAGAATTTGTAATTCTGTTGCATTAGGCGAATCATACGTGTACAGGAGTAATGCTTTCCTGATGAATTCAGACCATCCCTCGACCAACAGCGCACAGTGGCAGCAGTGTGTATCATCCAGAAGATAAACTGCAAGGCTTCATTGACAGCGGCAGCCACCCCCCCTCCCCCCCTACCCCCCCTACCACCCCCCCCCCCCCGCCCCCCACCAAAGCTACGATCTCTACCAACTAGCAGGTCAACGGCAACAGATGCAGGTGGATACCAACAACAGCAAGTTCCTCCCAAGTCACGCACCACCCTGACCTGTAACAATATCACACGCCCATCAGTAGCACTGGGCCAGAATCCTGGAACTCCCTTCCTGCTTGTTGGTTGCTCCTATTTTAAAGCCGTATTCAGCTTTTCCATTTAAACAAAGAACAAAAATACATTATAGCACAGGAACAGGCCCTTCGACCCTTCAAGCCTGCACCGACCATGCTACTCGACTGAACAAACATCCCCTACTCTTCCGGGGACCGTATTCCTCTATTCCCAACCTATTCATGTGTTTGCCAAGACTCCCCTCAAAATACACTATCATACCTGCTTCCACTACATTCCCCAGCAGCGAATTCTAGTCACCCACCATCCTCGGGTAAAGCACTTGCCTCGTATCTCTCCTTTAAACCTTTCCCCTCGCACCTGAAACCTATGCCCCCCAGTAATTGAGTTTTCCACCCTGGGAGAAAGCTTCTGACTATTCACTTTGTCCATGCCCCTCATGATCTTGTAGACTGCTATCTGGTCGTCCCTCAAACTTTGTCGTTCCAGTGAGAACAAACCGACTTTTTTCCAATCCCTTCTCATAGCTAATGCCCTCCATACCAGGCAAAATCCTGGGAAATATTTTCTGTACCCTCTCCAAAGCCTCCCCATCCGTCTGGTAGTTTGGCGACCAGAATTGAACACTCTATTCTAAGTGCGGCCTGAACACCCTCCAAAACATTCAGTTTAATGAGACAAACAAAGACAGCAGTTGACTGTACTTCATTCAAAAATGTCCCTTTATTTTACACTTTCGGTACCAACTCCAACTGAAACATTTGCAACACTTATTCTTTAATTGAAATTTAACTCTTAACTGAACATTAACTGTCACTATTTAGCTGAAAATAGATAATATCCGGTTTATAGAAAGAACTGTCCAGGTCCGCTTCTGATGACGAATCTATTCTCATTGTTTAATGTGATTTTCTTCAGAAAACAATTCTGCAATGGTGAATCGCTAGAGTTATTGCTGGAGACAAAATACTACACATGGCTTTTATCCACAAACCGCTTCAGCTTTTCCAGAACGTTCCCTGGCATGCAGCCAACTGCGTAACCGGAAGTCGAACACAGGACTCGAACAGGCTGTAAAATTACTTGTAAATGACGCCATTATGCTTGGTTCAGATTGCATGTGTCCACATAAGCCCCATAAACATTGGTGCCATCAGTCTATCCCAAAATAACCAACTTTACTTATTTCTGCAACACAGGAATCTTCAGTTCACAGCTCCCAGACCATGTCATGGCTCTGTGCAACTTCCGAACTGTATGTGGTTTTAGTTATAAATTGACCAAAAATCCCTGCATGCGTAACTCTCTAAGAAGTTTAACAACACCAGGTTAAAGTCCAACAGGTTTATTTGATAGCAAAAGCCACACAAGCTTTCGGAGCTCCAAGCCCCTTCTTCAGGTGAGTGGGAATTCTGTTCACAAACAGGGCATATAAAGACACAGACTCAATTTACATGAATAATGGTTGGAATGCGAATACTTACAGCTAATCAAGTCTTTAAGAAACAAAACAATGTGAGTGGAGAGAGCATCAAGACAGGCTAAACAGCCAGACAAGACAGCCAGTGAAACTCTGCAGGTCCAGGCAACTGTGGGGGTTACAACTGGTGTGATATGAACCCAATATCCCGGTTGAGGCCGTCTTCGTGTGTGCGGAACTTGGCTATCAGTTTCTGCTCAGCGACTCTGCGCCGTCATGTGTCACTCTCAGCCAGAATAGTCATTTTGAAGCCAATATTGACATTATTGTTGATAAATCATTGTTGTTGTCGTTCTTTCTTTATCTGCATTCCCTCATCTTGATCCTGTAGGGTAAATCGATATGGATCACAGATCATGAACAAACTCCTTCCCAAACGCTTGGATCAGAATCCAACCAAACTAACTATAAACATATTACAAATGTTAAATTGACAATTAACAAAATTTTCGTTTTCATAACATTTCCAAATGCGACTGTTACGTTATTTCACTTTTCCAATTCAACAGTAAATAGTAGCAAACAAATCAAACTACATAATATAATCAGTCCTGCAATATGAGACGTTAATCGAAGTAAAGGGTGAATTTGTATTTTGAAACTCCAATTCCAGAAATCATTCCACCAACCCGTTTATCTTACATTCTTAATAGTCTGATCAATAATTTTAGCAGTTTGTTTCACTTGAATTAAAGTTTGATAGGCAGTAGCTAAATGTGTTTTAATATATTCCAATTTTTCAGGTAGTAGTTTGATAGCAGTATTATTATTCTCAAAATCTTCAACTAAAGTGACATGTAGTTCATCTTTATATTTAATAATGATTATTGTATTTGATTTATGTCGGCTAATTCAATTCAACACATTCTCGCTGGCATTTATGGTTTATTTAACACATCAAAACTCCGTATTGACAACAGTCTAATGAAGTAGTAATACAATATTCAGCCTTTTCTCCAAGCTATTTTAAATAATGTCTGTATCTAGATGCATAGCTTCCATAGTACAAATTAGGTTATCATCAGGATTAAATCCACAAGAAGCTTGTTCGTTTGAATACATGGAATATGGACAATTATTCGTTCTGATTTTTGACATCCCTTTAAAGCAGTACCCATCAAAATTTCCTCTCTTTCCACAACATATGGTAGAATATTATTACAACTCATATATATACCCTCCATAAAGATATTAATGTTCTGAATCTTCGATAACTTCCATGCCATTGCATCCATTGGAATCATTAAAACCCCTAATATTTATCCTAAAGCGTTATGTAATGTTCCACCACAATTAACCTAAAATCAAAGCTTGGCCAATTGTCGAAACTGACATCGAGACACCTTAATATGTCCTCGTCCACGGCTTAAATAATCTAACTGTACACTGCTAATGCACGAAGGGAAATTTCCTGATTAGCCTGTTCCACATTCTCTCTAACTTTCTCTAACATCCAGTTCTCATAAACACGGCATAAAGTTCAACTCTGTTGTGTCGCCTTGTCTTTAATCATTTCATTAATTGGTTTTGCATCTCCTTCTAACGCTGTTAACATATATTCATCAGCATTCTGTAGAAACCAAGACCCTCATGCTGCATCCTGATAATTAGTATTCACTTCAGCCATTACTTGCCTAACCTGCCGGGTTAATGCTTCAAGCTTAATATCTAGATTTGCCAAATCAAGAATGTTAACCGTGGGCACTCTTGCCCTATAGATGATTGCGATATCATTAATTAACTTCTTCCTCCTGCGATCTTTTAAATAACCAGCCCACATCAGCTCCTGATCCGGTGCTTCCTGATTTAACAACCATTGTGTTCAGTCAAATATAATTTCCTAAATTGAATGGGGCACCATTCGGGTGAACGTATTTGCTGGAAGTGCAATATTACTGGTAGCAATTCATAGTAATCATTGTCATTGCATACCTTGTTCAAATTCTTTATGATTATATCATTATATGTCCAAGGTTATGCAGAGTACATAAGCATTCCATTGCAGAAGATGGAGGAGTGGAATTAAATTTAAATGTGTATTAAAAGTGTCAACTATCATTGAAGGTACAGCTGGTGAAAGTTTAACTCTCCAAACTCTTCGATATTTGAAATAATCCTAAGCTGAATAATGAAGCAGTTTGCAAATACCCCGTTCACACTTATCAGGAATTTGCTTTGGAATCTGAATGCTACCAATTTCATCTCGAGGGACATAGGATCCACATATTATTGCACATCTAACACAGTGATCACTAAAATATATTAAATGCCCCGACATAACAAAAACCCTAATGAATTGAAACATAGCACAATGAGTTTGATTAAACCATTGCATAGCAAACTCCAATTTTAAAATTTACAGACACCCAAAGATAACTGTCACATCTTTATTCACCCATCGCTATCCATCTTCACACCGTGCAGCATTTCACGGAGGAAATGATGGAACATGGAGTTGTTCTTCCTCATGTTCTCGTGATATCAAGAAACGTTTGGACACACTGGATACTGCAAAGTCAATGGGCCCTGATAACACTGCAGAAATTTTACTGACGACTTGTACCCCAGAACTTTCCGCATTCACAGCCAAGCTCTTCAAGATCAGTTACAACCCTGGCATCTACCCACCAATGTGGTAGATTTCCCGACGTACGCCTTACAACAAAAGGCAGCACGAGTTCAAACTGGCCAATTACTGCCTGATCAGTCTCCTGTCAATCATCAGTAAAGTGATCGAAGGGGTTATCAACAGCGCTATCAAGCAGCACCTGCTTAGCAGCAAACTGTTCAGTGACGCCGAGTTTGGGTTGCACAAGATTCACTCAGCTCCTGACCTCATTACAACCTTGGTCCAAACGTGGCTGAAAGAGCTGAATTCCAGAGGTGATGTGAGAGTGACAGACCTTGACATCAGGACCTTCACACTTTCGACCGAGTGTGGCGTCAAGGAGCCTCAGCACAATTGGAATCCATGGGTATCAGGGGGATAGCTCTCCGCTGGTTGGAGTCACCAGCTGGTCAGGGCAGCCTGTCCAGCGGATAAGTGGAGGCAGGTAGCAGGTGGACCCGCCGCTCCTCCAGCACAGGATTATAATGGGGGACCGTGGACACGTGCAGTCGCCCTAACATCGGAGATAGATGCCCAACAGGCACCCTTCGCCCAGTTTAAAGCAGAGATTCAGAGGGTATTAGGGAATGCTTCCACTAACTGGAGCAGAATTACCACAACAAAACAGTTAAAAGGGGAAGGAGCTTCTGAATACGGGGAACGGTTGTTCCAGGTATATCAAGAGTGCTCCGAACAAGGGAACCCAGGTCGAGGGGATCGAGTGCCCATCCAGGCTTTTAAGGATGGATTCTCCAGCGCTCACCAGGTCATCCTAAAAAAAATGGGAGTGATTATGTCCCAAGATTATGATGAATTGGTAGAGTGAGCTAGCGGAATACTGGGAGAAATCCCAGGGAAGGACAAGGCTAGAAAGAGTAGCAGCCTACAGTAATGGGAATGGAACAAAGTCTAAACTGACTTGCCACAATTGTGGCCGGCAAGACACTTTGTGAGGGACTGTGGGACTCCACGGAAAGGGAACAGATTTCGGAACAGCGGGAAACATTGCAGCCACTGTAATAAAAATGGACACACAGAAGCATTGTGTTGGAATAAGCATGGGAAACCCCCGACCCAATCCATGACCACAGCAGAACCGGAGGAATTACAGGACCTCCGGGGTCAACAAGATTGACGGTCTGCAGCCCCCATTCACAAGGGTAAGAAGGAGAGAAGGATTTACGTGTCAGCACTAGTAGGCGGCAGGGAATGTGAGATGCCAGTGGACACAGGAGCATCCATATCTGTCACCGACCTACCCTTACCCCATTACAAATAAAATGGTTTACCTAACCGGGATAGGAGGGAACAAAGTACACGCCTACCTGAGCGAGACCACGTTAGTAGAGATAAATAATCTGTATATACCAATGAGGTTTTATGTGTGCAAAAATAACGAGGGTACAATAATGGGAAATGATCTGATGAAAGAATATGAGATTCTGATAGACTGTGGAAAGGGAGAATTAATCTGACCAAGACAGGACGGTCGGAAAACGAGAAGAGGGAAACTTAAACGTCACTTCGAAATTAATAGGGTGGCCAGGGTCATCACCAGAAATTGGGAATTAGAAACAGGAGGGTTCGGAGCCATCTGTGCCTCCGTCCCCGGGGTATGGGCTAAAACGAAGTTAGATACCGGTTTGACTAAAATGGAGCTAACAAAGGTACCGGGACCGGAGCATAAGCGACACCGACAATACCCAATCAAACCAGAGGCAGAGAAAGCTGCAGTGCAGATAGGTAAAGGGTTAGTGGAAATGGGGGATCCTGAGAGAAACCACAAGCACCACTAACTCCCCAACATGGCCAGTGAGCAAGTCTGACGGAAGCTATAGGCTCACGATAGATTACACCGAACTCAATAAAGTCACGTCCAAGTTGCACCCCATTGTCGCAAGCCCTTCGACAATCCTGAATGGACTGTCACAGGAGCATAAAATATTCACAGTATTGGATATAGCCAACGTATTCTGGTCCTTTCCATTGGATCCTAAATCCCAAGACAAATTCGCCTTTACGGAGACAGACAATACACTTGGACTCGTTTACCAAAGGGATTCCGCAACAGCCCCGCTATCTTCCATCGAGTAATGAGTGACATCCTGAACAGGGTAGAACTGCCAGAGGGTAGTACGATCCTGCAATATGTAGACGATATCCTGATGGCTTCAGAGTCCAAGTCAGGACATCAAGAAGCCTTATATTGTACTGAATGAATTAAAAGCCGCAGGGTCAAAGGCGAGCCCCAAAAAGGCACAAATCGGGAAAACACAGGTCCCATACCTAGGACTCTTTATATCCCAGCACTTAAAGGAATGCCAACGGACCGAAATAAGGCAATACAACAAATGCCGCGACCCGTCAGCGTAAGAGTGGTCAGAAAGGTGCTAGGGCTATTCAACTACAGCCGGAGTTTCATCCCAGGGTTCACAAAGTTAGCAGAACCCAGACAAGTATAGGTCAAAGGGGGAAAACCAGCTTTAGATCCCGTAGAATGGGGACCGAGCAGGATGAGGCTTACACTAAACTAGACATAGAACTGATATCAGCCCCTGGACTAGGATTACCCGAATCTAATAAGGACTTCCATATCCATTGTAGTACTGAGGGAGGGTTCTATTCTGCCGTGGTAACACGGGACCATGGCGACAGAAAGAGACCCATAGGATATTATTCCACAGCAGAAGGGCCGGTTGTCACTGGACTGCCAAGGTGCATAGCCGCCTTGGATTGCGCCGCCTGGGCTGTACAGGTTAGCGAGCCAGTAATTATGGCAGGGAATATAATCCTTCACACCAAACACACCTTGGTGGAAATGTTGAACACGGGAAAACTAAGGTCAGTCTCAAACATGAGAAGGGCAAAGCGAGAAGCTGTCCTCCTACCGCCAAGCAAGTCCGTGATAGTAATAAGGGATTCAGCGAAAACCCAGCAGAAGGGATTTTAGACGAAGGAGAGCCACACAATTGTGAAGATATAGATAGGGATGAAAAAGAGGGTAAGATAAAGGATATACCATTCATAACAGCTGAGGAGACCCTTTTTGTGGATGGGTCACGCAAATATGTGGAAGGATCATCCCGAACAGGGTGGGCAGTAGTGAATGACAAATTAGAGACAGTAAGGTCAGGAAGGATTGACGGAGGTCTATCCACGCAAGTGGCAGAACTAGTGGCACTCACACAGGCACGAGAGTTATCTGAAGGTAAAACGGTGAACATCTATACAGACAGTCGCTATGCATGCGGAATCATACATGACTACATGTCAGCATGGGGAAGAAGAGGGTTCATAACCACAGGAGGGACCCCTATTAAGCACCAGCAAAGAATTGAGGCATTATTGAGAGCTGGCGAGAAACCTAGACAAACTGCAGTAATCAAAATTAAAGCGCACCAGAAAGAGCCAGGAAGAGATAACCCGGACTGATTAAATTTCAAAGGGAACCAAGCCGCAGACAGGGCGGCACTGTTAGCTTTAGGACAGAAGACAATTGGCGAGCTGCCAATAGCAGCAACAGAACGGACCGGAGACGAAATAGATATTCGGGACTGACATGAGGATACCCCAAGGGAGGACAATGAGAAATGGGAAGCACAGGGAGCAGCCAAAGGGAATGATAACATTTGGAGATGGGAAGATAAGGTAATAGCACCAGAGTGCATACAAAACACCCTATTGGAACTACACCATGGACTCTCACATGTGGGTAGAGAGGCCATGATAACTCGTATAGGAAAGGAATGGTGGTGGAAAGGAAAGGGGCGGCACAGTAGCACAGTGGTTGGCACTGCTGCTTCACAGCTCCAGGGACCTGGGTTCGATTCCCGGCTTGGGTCACTGTCTGTGTGGAGTTTGCACATTCTCCTCGTGTCTGCGTGGGTTTCCGCCGGGTGCTTCGGTTTCCTCCCACAGTCCAAAGATGTGCGGGTTAGGTTGATTGGCCATGCTAAAAAAATTGCCCCTTAGAGTCCTGAGATGCGTAGGTTAGAGGGATTAGCGGGTAAATATGTATGCATATGGGGGTCGGGCCTGGGTGGGATTGTAGTCGGTGCAGACTCGATGGGCCGAATGGCCTCCTTCTGCACTGCAGCGTTTCTATTTTCTATTAGAAAGAAGAGATATAGCCTGACACTGTCACCGATGCGTGACGTGCGCGCAACACAACCCTGGTAGGCCCATTACAATTAAAATGGGACACCAGCCGAGACCAAAGGGACCCCGGGAACATCTGCAAATAGATTTCACAGGGCCACTACCACAATCCCATGGCAAAACTTATTGTCTCGTTATTATAGACCAGTTCACCAGGTGGGTAGAAGCGTTCCCCACGACAAATTGTACTGCTACCACGGTGGCTAGGATATTGGCAGAAGAGTTAATCCCTAGATGGGGTGTACACCTACAAATCGATTCGGACCCTGGGACGCACTTCACCGGAAAGGTGGTAAAAACTGTATGCCAATTAATGGGAATAAAACAAAACTTTCACATCCCTTACCACCCACAGAGTTCTGGAATGGTGGAACGCATGAATAGAACACTAAAAAATGCATTAGCTAAAGTCATACAAACATCGGGGAAAATGTGGACAGAGGTATTGCCCACTATACTAATGGGATTAAGGGCTACCACAAACCGGGCAACTGGATTAACCCCTTATGAGCTAATGACAGGACGGGCGATGCAATTACCCGAAAGCATCATAACAGGTGGGACCGATGTCGGTCCACTAAAAGATAAAATCAGGAGATATGTTCTGGAACTAAGCACCCAAGTAAAAGCGATGTGCAAATTGGTAAAGGACAGTCAGGAAATAAAAGACGCAGAGAGAGAGCTTGAAATGCTCCCTGACGTCCCAGCAGCGGGAAGTCGCGCCCTAGTATAAACATTACCTGACAAACCAGGGTTTGCACCACAATGGAATGAGCTGTATGAAGTTATAATTAGTGGAGACACCTGTGCCTGGATAGACATCAGAGGCAAAGGGATCTGGAAGCATTGGGCACAGCTAAAAATATACAAGGGGACAAGGAAGTAATTAATTTGATGAACTAACTAAAATGCTTTCCTCAACACAGGCAAAGACTGCAAGCAAGAACGACTGGCGCACAAGGGTTGATAGATAATATAACTTGTAAAAATTATATGAATTATAGTGTTAGGTTTGATATTCGATCGGTGTGAATAAGTATGCAATCGCATATGTAACTGTACTACTTTGCGTTGTCGCGACTGTAAATTTAATTGGATTGGAGACACTGCACAAAAACTGCCCCATCCGAACTATTTGACCTACAAAGTTTCCAATCAATATTTGGAAAGTTAAAGACCCCCATGACAACTACCCTGTGACCCCCACACATATCCATAATCTGCTTAGCAATTTCTTCCTCCACATCTCTATTACTATTTCGGGGCCTATAGTAAACTCCTAACAACGTGACCGCTCCTTTCCTATTTCTAACCTCAGCCCATATTACCTGTGTGCAGATCCCCCTCGAAGTGCCTTTCCGCACCCGTTAAACTATCCTTGATTAACAATGCCACTCCTCCACCTCTTTTACCAGCTTCCCTACACTTAGTGAAACATCTATACCCCGGAACGTCCAACAACCATTCCTGTCCTTGTTCTACCCACGTCTCCGTAATGGCCACAACATCGTAGTCCCAAGTACCAATCCACGCCCCAAGTTCATCTACCTTGTTCCGGATGCTCCTTGCATTGAAGTAGACACACTTCAACCCACCTTCCTGTCTGCAGGTACCCACCCTTGACCCTGATACCTTCCCCAATACCTCACCACCCTCACTGACTTCTGGACTACAACTCCTTTTCCCACTCCCCTGACAAATTAGTTGAAACCCCCCTGAAGAGCCGTAACAAATTTCCCTCCTAGGATATTGGTGCCCCTCTGGTTCAGGTGCACCCCGTCCTGTTTGTACAGGTCCCACCTTCCCCAGAATGTGTTCCAATTATCCACGTATCTGAAACCCTCCCGCCTACACCATCCCTGCAACCACATGTTTAACTGCACTCTCTCCCTGTTCCTCAACTCGTTATCACGTGGCACCGGCAACGTACCAGAGATGACCACATGTTTTGTCTTGGCTCTCAGCTTCCAGCCCAGCTCCAGAAATTCCTGCTTTAAATCCCCGTCCCTTCTCTTACCTATGTCATTGGTACCAATGTGTACCACGACTTGTGACTGTTTCCCCTCCGCCTTCAGAATCCGGAAAACACGGTCTGAGACGTCACGGACCTTGGCATCCGGTCGGCAACATCCTATCCGTGAGTCTCTTTGGCTGCCACAGAACCTCCTATCTATCCCTCTGACTAATAAGTCCCCAATAACTATTGCCCTCCCGCTCTGCCCCTTACCCTCCCGAGCCACAGAGACGGACACAGTGCTGGAGATCCTCTCACTGCGGCTCACCACTGGTATGTCATCACCCTCAAACCCGTATCCAAAGCGGAATACTTGTTGCTAAGGGGAACGACCACCGGGGATCCCTGCACAGACTGCTTCCTCCCAGCCCCTCTCACCGTCACCCATCTGTTCACTCCTCATTTACAGGGAGGACTCCTCATTGACAGGGGGCACTCCTCATTGACAGGGTGCACACCTCATTGGCAGCGGTCAGTCCTAATTGGCAGCGGTCATTCCTAATTGGCAAGGGACATTCCTAACCGACAGGGGGAGCTCTTAATTGAAAAGGGGGACTCCAACTTGACAGGGGGCACTCCTAATTGACAGGGGGCACTCATAATTGGTAGGGGGAACTCCTCATTGACAGGGGCACTCCTCATTGGCATGGGCACTCCTCATTGACAGGAGGCTCTCCGAATTAACAGGGGTCACTCCTAATTGGTAGGGGGCACTCCTTATTGACATGGGGCAGTTCTCATTGACAGAGGTCATTCCTCATTGACAGGGGGCACTCTTGATTGACTGGGGGCACTCCTTATTGACAGGGGGCACTCCTAATTGACACTGGACACTACTCATTGACGGGGGGTGGAACCACTAATTGAAAGGGGTCACTCCTAATTGGCCGGGGCACTCCTAATTGACAGGGGGATATCCGAATTGACAAGGGACACTCCTAATTGGAAGGGGGCACTCCAAATTGACAGGGGAAACTCTTAATTGACAGGGGGCACTCCTCATAGACAGTGGGCACTCCTCATTGATAGAGGGCACTACTCATTGATAGGGGGCACTACGCATTGACAGGGGGCACTCCTCATTGACAGGGGGCACTCGTAATTGGCAGTGGGCCCTCGAAATTGGCAGGGGCCACTCCTAATTGGCAGGGGAAATTACTAATTGACACGGAGCACTCCTAACTGACAGAGGGATCTCCTAATTGACAAGGGGCACTCCTAATTCAAAGGGGTTACTCCTACTTGACATGGGGCACTCCTAATTGACAGGGGGCACTCCTAATTGACACGGTACACTACTAATTGATGGGGGGCACGACTAGTTGAAAGGGGTCACTCCGAATTGACAGGGGGCAATCCTAATTGACAAGGGGCATTCCTAATTGAAAGGGGGCACTCCTCAATGACGGTGGGTCACTCCTAATTGAGAGGGGGAGCACCTAATTGACAAGGGGCATTCCTAATTCAAAGGAGGCACGCCTAATTGAAATTGGGCCCTCATAATTGACATGGGGCATTCTTCATTGACAGGGGGCACTCCTTATTGACAGGGGGCACTCCTTATTGACAGGGGGCCCTCCTTACTGACAGGGGGCCCTCTTTATTGTCAGGGGGCACTCCTAATTGACAGGGGCCACTCCTAATTGAGAGGGGGAGCACCTAATTGACAAGGGGCATTCCTAATTCAAAGGAGGCACACCTAATTGACAGGGGGCACTCCTAATTGTCACGGGACACTACCAATTGACTGGGGGCACTACTAGTTAAAAGAGGTGACTCCAAATTGAAAGGGGGCAATCCTAATTGACAGGTGGAGCTCCTAATTGACGAGGGGCACTCCACATTGAAAAGGGGCACTCCTCCTTGACAGTGGGCACTCCTCACAGACAGGGGGCACTCCTCATTGAGAGGGGGCACTCCTTATTGCCGGGGGCACTCCCCATTGCCAGGAGGAACTCGTGATTGGCAGGTGTCACTCCTAAATGGCAGGGGTCACTCCTCATTGTCAGGGGGCACTCCTAAGTGACACAGAGCACTCCTAAATGACAGGGGGAGCTCCTAATTGACAAGCGGCACTCCACTTCAAACGGCGCACTCCTGCTTGACAGGCGGCACTCCTAATTGACAGAGGGCACTCCTAATTGACAGAGGGCAATCCAAATTGACAGGGGGCACTCCTAATTGACAGGGGGCACTCCTAATTGACAGGGAGCATTGCTAATTGACAGAGGGCGCTACTAAATGACAGGGGGCGCTCCTCATTGACAGGGGGCAGTCCTCATTGACAAGGGGAACTCCTCATTGGCAGGGGCACTCCCAATAGACATGGGGCACTCCTGATTGACACGGGACACTACTAAATGACTGGGGGCACTACTAGTTGAAAGGGGTCACTCCAAGTTGGCAGGGGCAATCCGAATTGACAGGGGGAGCTCCAAATTGACTAGCGGCACTCCAGATTGAAAGGGGGCACACCTCATGGACAGTGGGCACTCCTCACTGACAGGGGGCACTCCATCATTGAGAGGGGGCACTCCTTATTGACAGGGGGCACTCCTTATTGACAGGGGGCATTCCCCATTGACATGGAGCACTCCCCATTGGCAGGAGGCACTCCTAATTGGCAGGGGTCACTCCTAATTGGCAGCGTTCACTCGTAATTGGCAGGGGTCACTTCTAATTGTCAGGGGGCACTCCTAATTGACACGGAGCACTCCTAAATGACAGGGGGAGCTCCTAATTGAAATGGGGCACTCCACTTCAAAGGGCGTACTCCTGTTTGACAGCTGGTACACCTAATTGACAAGGGGCACTGCTAATTGACAGAGGGCACTCCAAAATTGACTGTGGGCACTAGTAAATGACAGAGGGCGCTCCAAATTGCCAGGGGGCAGTCCTCATTGACAAGGGGAACTCGTCATTGGCAGGAGCCTCCTTATTGACAGGGGGCACTCCTTATTGACAGGGGGCACTCCTTAGTGACAGGAGGCACTCTTTATTGTCAGGAGGCACTCCTAATTGACAGGGGCCACTCCTAATTGAGAGGGGGAGCACCTAATTGACAAGGGGCATTCCTAATTCAAAGGAGGCACACCTAATTGACAGGAGGGCACTCCTAATTGACAGGGGGCACTCCTAATTGTCACGGGACACTACCAATTGACTGGGGGCACTACTAGTTAAAAGGGGTGACTCCAAATTGACAGGGGGCAATCCTAATTGACAGGTGGAGCTCCTAATTGACTAGGGGCACTCCACATTGAAAAGGGGCACTCCTCATTGACAGTGGGCACTCCTCACAGACAGGGGGCACTCCTCATTGAGAGGGGGCACTCGCGATTGGCAGGTGTCACTCCTCATTGACTCCTAAATGGCAGGGGTCACTCCTCATTGAGAAACGGCACTCCACTTCAAACGGCGCACTCCTGCTTGACAGGCGGCAATCCTAATTTACAGAGGGCACTCCTAATTGACAGAGGGCACTCCTAATTGACAGGGGGTACTCCTAATTGACAGAGGGCACTCCTAATTGACAGAGGGCACTCCTAATTGACAGACGGCACTCCTAATTGACAGGGGGCACTCCTAATTGACAGAGGGCACTCCTAATTGACAGGGGGCACTCCTAATTGACAGAGGGCACTCCTAATTGACAGGGAGCATTACTAAGTGACAGAGGGCACTACTAAATGACAGGGGGCGCTCCCCATTGACAGGGGGAACTTCTCATTGGCAGGGGCACTCCTAATAGACATGGGGGACTCCTGATTGACACGGGACACTACTAATTGACTGGGGGCACTACTAGTTGAAAGGGGTCACTCCAAGTTGGCAGGGGCAATACGAATTGACAGGGGGAGCTCCAAATTGACTAGCGGCACTCCAGATTGAAATGGGGCACACCTCATGGACAGTGGGCACTCCTCACTGACTGGGGGCACTCCATCATTGAGAGGGGGCACTCCTTATTGAGAGGGGGCACTCCTTATTGACGGGGGGCACTCCTCATTGACAGGGGGCATTCCCCATTGACAGGGGGCATTCCCCATTGGCAGGAGGCACTCCTAATTGGCAGGGGTCAATCCTAATTGGCAGGGTTCACTCGTAATTGGCAGGGGTCACTCCTAATTGTCAGGAGGCACTCTTAATTGACACGGAGCACTCCTAAATGACAGGGGGAGCTCCTAATTGACATGGGGCACTCCACGTCAAAGTGCGTACTCCTGTTTGACAGCTGGCGCTCCTAATTGACAAGGGGCACTCCTAATTGACAGAGGGCACTCCAAAATTGACTGTGGGCACTAGTAAATGATAGAGGGCGCTCCAAATTGCCAGGGGGCAGTCCTCATTGACAAGGGGAACTCGTCATTGGCAGGAGCCTCCTTATTGACAGGGGGCACTCCTTATTGACAGGGGGCACTCCTTATTGACAGTGGGCACTCTTTATTGTCAGGAGGCACTCCTAATTGACAGGGGCCACTCCTAATTGAGAGGGGGAGCACCTAATTGACAAGGGGCATTCCTAATTCAAAGGAGGCACACCTAATTGACAGGAGGGCACTCCTAATTGACAGGGGGCACTCCTAATTGTCACGGGACACTACCAATTAACTGGGGGCACTACTAGTTAAAAGAGGTGACTCCAAATTGACAGGGGGCAATCCTAATTGACAGGTGGAGCTCCTAATTGACTAGGGGCACTCCACATTGAAAAGGGGCACTCCTCATTGACAGTGGGCACTCCTCACAGACAGGGGGCACTCCTCATTGAGAGGGGACACTCGTCATTGGCAGGTGTCACTCCTCATTGACTCCTAAATGGCAGGGGTCACTCCTCATTGAGAAACGGCACTCCACTTCAAACGGCGCACTCCTGCTTGACAGGCGGCACTCCTAATTGACAGAGGGCACTCCTAATTGACAGAAGGCCCTCCTAATTGACAGAGGGCACTCCGAATTGACAGGGGGCACTCCTAATTGACAGAGGGCACTCCTAATTGACAGGGAGCATTACTAATTGACAGAGGGCACTACAAAATGACAGGGGGCGCTCCCCATTGACAGGGGGAACTCCTCATTGGCAGGGGGCATTCCCCATTGGCAGGAGGCACTCCTCATTGGCAGGGGTCACTCCTTATTGACAGGGGGCACTCTTTATTGTCAGAGGGCACTCCTAATTGACAGGGGCCACTCCTAATTGAGAGGGGGAGCACCTAATTGACAAGGGGCATTCCTAATTCAAAGGAGGCACACCTAATTGACAGGAGGGCACTCCTAATTGAGAGGGGGCACTCCTAATTGTCACGGGACACTACCAATTGACTGGGGGAACTTCTTGTTAAAAGGGGTGACTCCTAATTGACAGGTGGAGCTCCGAATTGACAAGGGGCACTCCACATTGAAAAGGGGCACTCCTCATTGACAGTGGGCACTCCTCACTGACAGGGGGCACTTCTCATTGAGAGGGGGCACTCCTTATTGCCAGGGGGCACTCCCCATTGACAGGAGGAACTCGTGATTGGCAGGTGTCACTCCAAAATGGCAGGGGTCACTCCTCATTGTCAGGTGGCACTCCGACGTGACACAGAGCACTCCTAAATGTCAGGGGGAGCTCCTAATTGACAAGCGGCACTCCACTTCAAACGGCCCACTCCTGCTTGACAGGCGGCACTCCTAATTGACAGAGGGCACTCCTAATTGACAGAGGGCACTCCTAATTGACAGAGGGCACTCCTAATTGACAGAGGGCACTCCTAATTGACAGGGAGCATTGCTAATTTACAGAGTGCACTACGAAATGACAGGGGGCGCTCCTCATTGACAGGGGGCAGTCCTCATTGACAAGGGGAACTCGTCATTGGCAGGATCCTCCTAATTGACAGGGGGCACTCCTAATTGACAGGGGGCACTCCAAATTGTCGGGGGACAGTACCCATTGACAGGGGGCACTCCTCGTTGACAGTGAGCATTCCTCATTGTCATGGGGCACTAGTAATTGACACGGGAAACTACTCATTGGTGGGGGCACTCCTAATTGAAAGGGGTCACTACTAATTGACCGGGGCCACTCCCAATTGACAAGGGGAGCACCTAATTGATAAGGGGCACTCCTAATTGAAAGAGGACATTCCGACTGGACAGGGGAGACTCCTAATTGACAGGGGTTCCTCCTCATGGACAGTGGGCACTCCTCATTGTCATGGGGCATTCTTCATTGACAGGGGGCACTCCTCAATGACAGGGGGTACTACTAATTAGCAGGGGTCACTCCTAATTGGCAGTGGGCACTCTTATTGACACGGAGCAGTCCTAACTGACAAGGGGCACCCCTAAATGAAATGGGGTACTCCTACTTGACAGGGGTCACTCCGAGTTGACAGGGGGCACTCCTTATTGATAGGGGCAACTCCTCATTGACAGGGGCACTCCTCATTGACAGGGGGCGGTACCCATTGACAGGGGGCTCTCTTCATTGACCGGGGGCACTCCCCATTGACAGGAGGCACTCGTGATTGGCAGGTGTCACTCCTAAATGGCAGGGGTCACTCCTCATTGTCAGGGGGCACTCCTAAGTGACACAGAGCACTCCTAAATGACAGGGGGAGCTCCTAATTGACAAGCGGCACTCCACTTCAAACGGCGCACTCCTGCTTGACAGGCGGCACTCCTAATTGACAGAGGGCACTCCTAATTGACAGAGGGCAATCCTAATTGACAGGGGGCACTCCTAATTGACAGGGGGCACTCCTAATTGACAGGGAGCATTGCTAATTGACAGAGGGCACTACTAAATGACAGGGGGCGCTCCTCATTGACAGGGGGCAGTCCTCATTGACAAGGGGAACTCCTCATTGGCAGGGGCACACCCAATAGACATGGGGCACTCCTGATTGACACGGGACACTACTAATTGACTGGGGGCACTACTAGTTGAAAGGGGTCACTCCACGTTGGCAGGGGCAATCCGAATTGACAGGGGGAGCTCCAAATTGACTAGCGGCACTCCAGATTGAAAGGGGGCACACCTCATGGACAGTGGGCACTCCTCACTGACAGGGGGCACTCCATCATTGAGAGGGGGCACTCCTTATTGACAGGGGGCACTCCTTATTGACAGGGGGCACTCCTCATTGACAGGGGGCATTCCCCATTGACATGGAACACTCCCCATTGGCAGGAGGCACTCCTAATTGGCAGGGGTCACTCCTAATTGGCAGGGATCACTCGTAATTGGCAGGGGTCACTTCTAATTGTCAGGGGGCACTCCTAATTGACACGGAGCACTCCTAAATGACAGGGGGAGCTCCTAATTGACATGGGGCACTCCACTTCAAAGGGCGTACTCCTGTTTGACCGCTGGCACTCCTAATTGACAAGGGGCACTGCTAATTGACAGAGGGCACTCAAAAATTGACTGTGGGCACTAGTAAATGACAGAGGGCGCTCCAAATTGCCAGGGGGCAGTCCTCATTGACAAGGGGAACTCGTCATTGGCAGGAGCCTCCTTATTGACAGGGGGCACTCCTTATTGACAGGGGGCACTCCTTATTGACAGGGGGCACTCTTTATTGTCAGGGGGCATTCCTCGTTGACAGGGGCCACTCCTAATTGAGAGGGGGAGCACCTAATTGACAAGGGGCATTACTAATTCAAAGGAGGCACACCTAATTGACAGGAGGGCACTCCTAATTGACAGGGGGCACTCCTAATTGTCACGGGACACTACCAATTGACTGGGGGCACTACTAGTTAAAAGGGGTGACTCCAAATTGACAGGGGGCAATCCTAATTGACAGGTGGAGCTCCTAATTGACTAGGGGCACTCCACATTGAAAAGGGGCACTCCTCATTGACAGTGGGCACTCCTCACTGACAGGGGGCACTCCTCATTGAGGGGGGCACTCCTTATTGCCAGGGGGCACTCCCCATTGACAGGATGCACTCGTGATTGGCAGGTGTCACTCCTAAATGGCAGGGGTCACTCCTCATTGTCAGGGGGCACTCCTAAGTGACATAGAGCACTCCTAAATGTCAGGGGGAGCTCCTAATTGACAAGCGGCACTCCACTTCAAACGGCGCGCTCCTGCTTGACAGGCGGTACTCCTAATTGACAGAGGGCACTCCTAATTGACAGGGGGCACTCGTAATTGACAGAGGGCACTCCTAATTGACAGAGGGCACTCCTAATTGACAGAGGGCACTCCTAATTGACAGGGAGCATTGCTAATTAACAGAGGGCACTACTAAATGAAAGGGGGCACTCTTTATTGTCAGTGGGCACTCCTCGTTGACAGGAGCCACTCCTAATTGAGAGGGGGAGCACCTAATTGACAAGGGGCATTCCTAATTCAAAGGAGGCACACCTAATTGACAGGAGGGCACTCCTAATTGACAGGGGGCACTCCTAATTGTCACGGGACACTACCAATTGACTGGGGGCACTACTAGTTAAAAGGGGTGACTCCAAATTGACAGGGGGCAATCCTAATTGACAGGTGGAGCTCCTAATTGACTAGGGGCACTCCACATTGAAAAGGGGCACTCCTCATTGACAGTGGGCACTCCTCACTGACAGGGGGCACTCCTCATTGAGAGGGGGCACTCCTTATTGCCGGGGGCACTTCCATTGACAGGAGGCACTCGTGATTGGCAGGTGTCACTCCAAAATGGCAGGGGTCACTCCTCATGGTCAGGGGGCACTCCTAAGTGACATAGAACACTCCTAAATGTCAGGGGGAGCTCCCAATTGACAAGCGGCACTCCACTTCAAACGGCGCACTCCTGCTTGACAGGCGGCACTCCTAATTGACAGAGGGCACTCCTAATTGACAGAGGGCACTCCTAATTGACAGGGGGCACTCTTAATTGACAGAGGGCACTCCTAATTGACAGAGGGCACTCCTAATTGACAGAGGGCACTCCTAATTGACAGGGAGCATTGCTAATTTACAGAGGGCACTACTAAATGAAAGGGGGCACTCTTTATTGTCAGGGGGCACTCCTCGTTGACAGGGGCCACTCCTAATTGAGAGGGGGAGCACCTAATTGACAAGGGGCATTCCTAATTCAAAGGAGGCACACCTAATTGACAGGAGGGCACTCCTAATTGACAGGGGGCACTCCTAATTGTCACGGGACACTACCAATTGACTGGGGGCACTACTAGTTAAAAGGGGTGACTCCAAATTGACAGGGGGCAATCCTAATTGACAGGTGGAGCTCCTAATTGACTAGGGGCACTCCACATTGAAAAGGGGCACTCCTCATTGACAGTGGGCACTCCTCACTGACAGGGGGCACTCCTCATTGAGAGGGGGCACTCCTTATTGCCGGGGGCACACCCCATTGACAGGAGGCACTCGTGATTGGCAGGTGTCACTCCTAAATGGCAGGGGTCACTCCTCATGGTCAGGGGGCACTCCTAAGTGACATAGAGCACTCCTAAATGTCAGGGGGAGCTCCTAATTGACAAGCGGCACTCCACTTCAAACGGCGCACTCCTGCTTGACAGGCGGCACTCCTAATTGACAGAGGGCACTCCTAATTGACAGGGGGCACTCCTAATTGACAGAGGGCACTCCTAATTGACAGAGGGCACTCCTAATTGACAGACGGCACTCCTAATTGACAGGGAGCATTGCTAATTTACAGAGGGCACTACTAAATGAAAGGGGGCGCTCCTCATTGCCAGGGGTAAGTCCTCATTGACAAGGGGAACTCGTCATTGGCAGGAGCCTCCTAATTGACAGGGGGCACTCCAAATTGTCATGGGGCATTCTTCATTGACAGGGGGCACTCCTCATTGACAGGGGGTACTCCTAATTAGCAGGGGTCACTCCTAATTGGCAGTGGGCACTCTTATTGACACGGAGCAGTCCTAACTGACAAGGGGCACCCCTAAATGAAATGGGGTACTCCTACTTGACAGGGGACACTCCTAATTGACAGGGGTCACTCCGAGTTGACAGGGGGCACTCCTTATTGATAGGGGCAACTCCTCATTGACCGGGGGCATTCCTCATTGACAGGGGGCATTCGACATTGACAGGGAACACTTCTCATTCACAGTGAGCACTCCTCATTGACAGGGGGCGGTACCCATTGACAGGGGGCTCTCTTCATTGACAGGGGGCACTCCTAATTGACAGGGAGCATTGCTAATTGACAGGGAGCATTGCTA
Organism: Mustelus asterias; assembly: GCF_964213995.1. NCBI lineage: Eukaryota > Metazoa > Chordata > Chondrichthyes > Carcharhiniformes > Triakidae > Mustelus > Mustelus asterias. The sequence goes on along the minus strand of NC_135816.1, from coordinate 87,980,739 downwards.
ATTGACAGAGGGCACTACTAAATGACAGGGGGCGCTCCTCATTGACAGGGGGCAGTGCCCATTGACAAGCGGAACTCCTCATTGGCAGGGGCACTCCCAATAGACATGGGGCACTCCTGATTGACACGGGACACTACTAATTGACTGGGGGCACTACTAGTTGAAAGGGGTCACTCCAAGTTGGCAGGGGCAATCCGAATTGACAGGGGGAGCTCCAAATTGACTAGCGGCACTCCAGATTGAAAGGGGGCACACCTCATGGGCAGTGGGCACTCCTCACTGACAGGGGGCACCCCATCATTGAGAGGGGGCACTCCTTATTGACAGGGGGCACTCCTTATTGACAGGGGGCACTCCTCATTGACAGGGGGCATTCCCCATTGACATGGAGCACTCCCCATTGGCAGGAGGCACTCCTAATTGGCAGGGGTCACTCCTAATTGGCAGGGTTCACTCCTAATTGTCAGGGGGCACTCCTAATTGACACGGAGCACTCCTAAATGACAGGGGGAGCTCCTAATTGACATGGGGCACTCTACTTCAAAGGGCGTACTCCTGTTTGACAGCTGGCACTCCTAATTGACAAGGGGCACTGCTAATTGACAGAGGGCACTCCAACATTGACTGTGGGCACTAGTAAATGACAGAGGGCGCTCCAAATTGCCAGGGGGCAGTCCTCATTGACAAGGGGAACTCGTCATTGGCAGGAGACTCCTAATTGACAGGGGGCACTCCTAATTGACAGGGGGCACTACAAATTGTCGGGGGACAGTACCCATTGACAGGGGGCACTCCTCGTTGACAGGGGGCATTCGTCATTGTCATGGGGCACTACTAATTGACACGGGACACTACTCATTGGCGGGGGCACTCCTAATTGAAAGGGGTCACTCCTAATTGACCGGGGCCACTCCCAATTGACAAGAGGAGCACCTAATTGATAAGGGGCACTCCTAATTGAAAGAGGACATTCCGACTGGACAGGGGAGACTCCTAATTGACAGGGGTTACTCTTCATGGACAGTGGGCACTCCTCATTGTCATGGGGCATTCTTCATTGACAGGGGGCACTCCTCATTGACAGGGGGTACTCCTAATTAGCAGGGGTCACTCCTAATTGGCAGTGAGCACTCTTATTGACACGGAGCAGTCCTAACTGACAAGGGCAACTCCTAAATGAAATGGGGTACTCCTACTTGACAGGGGACACTCCTAATTGACAGGGGTCACTCCGAGTTGACAGGAGGCACTCCTTATTGATAGGGGCAACTCCTCATTGATAGGGGGCACTCCTCATTGACATGGGGCATCCGGCATTGACAGGGAACACTTTTCATTCACAGGGAGCACTCCTCATTGACAGGGGGCGGTACCCATTGACAGGGGGCTCTCTTCATTGACAGGGGGCACTCCCCATTGACAGGAGGCACTCGTGATTGGCAGGTGTCACTCCAAAATGGCAGGGGTCACTCCTCATTGTCAGGGGGCACTCCTAAGTGACACAGAGCACTCCTAAATGACAGGGGGAGCTCCTAATTGACAAGCGGCACTCCACTTCAAAGGGCGCACTCCTGCTTGACAGGCGGCACTCCTAATTGTCAGAGGGCAATCCTAATTGACAGGGGGCACTCCTAATTGACAGGGGGCACTCCTAATTGACAGGGAGCATTGCTAATTGACAGGGAGCATTGCTAATTGACAGAGGGCACTACTAAATGACAGGGGGCGCTCCTCATTGACAGGGGGCAGTCCTCATTGACAGGGGGAACTCCTCACTGGCAGGGGCACTTCCAATAGACATGGGGCACTCCTGATTGACACGGGACACTACTAATTGACTGGGGGCACTACTAGTTGAAAGGGGTCACTCCATGTTGGCAGGGGCAATCCGAATTGACAGGGGGAGCTCCACATTGACTAGCGGCACTCCAGATTGAAAGGGGGCACACCTCATGGACAGTGGGCACTCCTCACTGACAGGGGGCACTCCATCATTGAGAGGGGGCACTCCTTATTGACAGGGGGCACTCCTTATTGACAGGGGGCACTTCCCATTGACAGGGGGCATTCCCCATTGACAGGGGGCACTCCCCATTGGAAGGAGGCACTCCTAATTGACAGGGGTCACTCCAAATTGGCAGGGTTCACTCGTAATTGGCAGGGGTCACTCCTAATTGTCAGGGGGCACTCCTAATTGACACGGTGCACTCCTAAATGACGGGGGGAGCTCCTAATTGACATGGGGCTCTCCACTTCAAAGGGCGTACTCCTGTTTGACAGCTGGCACGCCTAATTGGCAAGGGGCACTCCTAATTGACAGAGGGCACTCCAAAATTGACAGTGGGCACTACTAAATGACAGAGGGCGCTCCAAATTGCCAGGGGGCAGTCCTCATTGACAAGGGGAACTCGTCATTGGCAGGGGCCTCCTAATTGACAGGGGGCACTCCTAATTGACAGGGGGGACTCCAAATTGTCAGGGGACAGTACCCATTGACAGGGGGCACTCCTCGTTGACAGGGGGCATTCCTCATTGTCATGGGGCACGACTAATTGACACGGGACACGACTCATTGGCGGGGGCACTCCTAATTGAAAGGGGTCACTCCTAATTGACCGGGGCCACTCCCAATTGACAAGGGGAGCACCTAATTGATAAGGGGCACTCCTAATTGAAAGAGGACATTCCGACTGGACAGGGGAGACTCCTAATTGACAGGGGTTACTCCTCATGGACAGTGGGCACTCCTCACTGTCATGGGGCATTCTTCATTGACAGGGGGCACTCCTCATTGACAGGGGGTACTCCTAATTAGCAGGGGTCACTCCTAATTGGCAGTGGGCACTCTTATTGACACGGAGCAGTCCTAACTGACAAGGGGCACCCCTAAATGAAATGGGGTACTCCTACTTGACAGGGGACACTCCTAATTGACAGGGGTCACTCCGAGTTGACAGGAGGCACTCCTCATTGACATGGGGCATTCGACATTGACAGGGAACACTTCTCATTCACAGGGAGCACTCCTCATTGACAGGGGGCGGTACCCATTGACAGGGGGCTCTCTTCATTGACAGGGGGAATTCCCCATTGACAGGAGGCACTCGTGATTGGCAGGTGTCACTCCTAAATGGCAGGGGTCAATCCTCATTGTCAGGGGGCACTCCTAAGTGACACAGAGCACTCCTAAATGACAGGGGGAGCTCCTAATTGACAAGCGGCACTCCACTTCAAAGGGCGCACTCCTGCTTGACAGGCGGCACTCCTAATTGTCAGAGGGCACGCCTAATTGACAGGGGGCACTCCTAATTGACAGGGGGCACTCCTAATTGACAGGGAGCATTGCTAATTGACAGAGGGCACTACTAAATGACAGGGGGCGCTCCTCATTGACAGGGGGCAGTCCTCATTGACAAGGGGAACTCCTCACTGGCAGGGGCACTCCCAATAGACATGGGGCACTCCTGATAGACACGGGACACTACTAATTGACTGGGGGCACTACTAGTTGAAAGGGGTCACTCCATGTTGGCAGGGGCAATACGAATTGACAGGGGGAGCTCCAAATTGACTAGCGGCACTCCAGATTGAAAGGGGGCACACCTCATGGACAGTGGGCAATCCTCACTGACAGGGGGCACTCCATCATTGAGAGGGGGCACTCCTTATTGAGAGGGGGCACTCCTTATTGACAGGGGGCACTTCTCATTGACAGGGGGCATTCCCCATTGACAGGGGGCACTCCCCATTGGCAGGAGGCACTCCTAATTGGCAGTGGTCACTCCTAATTGACGCGGAGCACTCCTAAATGACAGGGGGAGCTCCTAATTGACATGGGGCACTCCACTTCAAAGGGCGTACTCCTGTTTGACAGCTGGCACTCCTAATTGACAAGGGGCACTCCTAATTGACAGAGGGCACTCCAAAATTGAGAGTGGGCACTACTAAATGACAGAGGGCGCTCCAAATTGCCAGGGGGCAGTCCTCATTGACAAGGGGAACTCGTCATTGGCAGGGGCCTCCTAATTGACAGGGGGCACTCCTAATTGACAGGGGGGACTCCAAATTGTCAGGGGACAGTACCCATTGACAGGGGGCACTCCTCATTGACAGGGGGCATTCCTCATTGTCATGGGGCACGACTAATTGACACGGGACACTACTCATTGGCGGGGGCACTCCTAATTGAAAGGGGTCACTCCTAATTGACCGGGGCCACTCCCAATTGACAAGGGGAGCACCTAATTGATAAGGGGCACTCCTAATTGAAAGAGGACATTCCGACTGGACAGGGGAGACTACTAATTGACAGGGGTTACTCCTCATGGACAGTGGGCACTCCTCATTGTCATGGGGCATTCTTCATTGACAGGGGGCACTCGTCATTGATAGGGGGTACTACCAATTAGCAGGGGTCACTCCTAATTGGCAGTGGGCACTCTTATTGACACGGAGCAGTCCTAACTGACAAGGGGCACTCCTAAATGAAATGGGGTACTCCTACGTGACAGGGGACACTCCTAATTGACAGGGGTCACTCCGAGTTGACAGGGGGCACTCCTTATTGATAGCGGCAACTCCTCATTGCCAGGGGGCACTCCTCATTGACATGGGGCATTCGACATTGACAGGGAACACTTCTCATTCACAGGGAGCACTCCTCATTGACAGGGGGCGGTACCCATTGAGAGGGGGCTCTCTTCATTGACAGGGGGCACTCCCCATTGAAAGGAGGCACTCGTGATTGGCAGGTGTCACTCCTAAATGGCAGGGTTCACTCTTCATTGACAGGGGCACTCATCATTGGCACGGGGAACTCCTCATTGACGGTGGGGCACTCCTCATTGACAGGGGCCCTCAGGAGAGCCACCCCCTGTCAATTAGGAGTACCCCCTTTCAATTTGGAGTGCCCCTGGTCAGTTAGGAGCTCCCCCGGTCAGTTAGGAGTGCCTCCTTTCAATTTGGAGTACCCGCTGTTAATTAGTCATGCCCGCTGTCAATTAGGACTGCCCCCTGCCAATTAGGACTACCCCCTTTCAATTAGGAGTGCCCCTTGTCAGTTAGGAGCTCCCCCGGTCAGTTAGGAGTGCCTCCTGTCAATTTGGAGTACCCGCTGTTAATTAGTCATGCCCTCTGTCAATTAGGACTGCCCCCTGCCAATTACGAGTGCCCCCTGCCTATTAGGAGTGGCCCCTGTCAATGAGGAGTGCTCCCTGTCAATTAGGAGTCCCCTGTCAATTGGAGTGCTCCCTGCCAATTGGAGTGCCCACTGTCAATTAGGAGGCCCCTGTCAATGAGGAGTTCCGCTTGTCAATGAGGACAGCCCCACCGTCAATGAAGAGTGCTCCCCCGGCAATGTGGAGTGCCCCCACCGTCAATGGGGAGTGCCCCCTGTCAATGAGGAGTGCCTCCCTGTCACCTAGGAGTGACCGCTGTTAATTAAGAGTGCCGCCCTGTCAATGAGGAGTGCCCCCTATCAATGAGGAGGGTCCACTGTCAATTAGGAGTGCCCCCTGTCAATGAGGAGTGCCCACTGTCAATGAGGAGTGCTCCCTTGTCAATGACGATTTCCCCACGGTCAGTGAGGAGTGACCCCCCTTCAATGAGGAGTGCCCCACCGTCAATGGGGAATCCCCCCTGTCAATGAGGAGTGCCCCCTCTATCAATGAGGAGTGCCCCCTATCAATGAGGAGTGCCCCCTGTCAATGAGGACTGCCCCCTGTCAGAGGAGTGCCCCCCGTCAATGAGGAGTGCCCCCGTCAAGTAGGACTGCCGCCTGTCAAGTAGGAGTGCCCCCTCTCAATGAATAGTGTCCCCTGTCAATGAGGAGTGCCACATGTCAATGAGGAGTGCTGCCAGTCAAGGAGGAGTGCCCTCCGTCAATGAGTGCCCCCTGTCAATGAGGTGTGCCGCCTGTCATTAGGTCTGCCTCCTGTCAATTAGGATAGCGCCCTGTCAATTACGAGCTCCCCCTGTCAATTAGGTGCGGTCCCCATCAATTAGGAGTGACCCCTGTCAATGAGGAGAGCACCCTTTCAATGTGGACTTCACCCTGTCAATGAGGAGTGCCCCATCGTCAATGAGGAGTGCCCCCCCCTCTGAATAAGTCGTGCCCCCCCCCGTCAATGAGGATTCCCCCCACATCAATGAGGAGTGCCCCCCCCCCCCCGTCAATGAGGAGTGCCCCAGCGTGAATGAGTAGCGCCCGCCCCGTCAATGAGGAATCCCCCCCACGCCAATGAGGAGTGCCCTCCCGTCAATGAGGAATGCCCCACCGTCAATGAGGAGTGCGCCACCATCCATGAGGAAAGCCCCACCATCAATGCGGAGTGGCCCCTGTCCATGAGGAGTGCCCCACATCAATGCGGATTGCCCACTGTCAATGAGGAGTGGCTTCCGACACCGAGGAGTGACCCCTGTCAATTAGGAGCGACCCCTGTCAATTTGAAGTGCCCCCCTTTCAATTAGGAGTGCCGCCCTGTCAAGGAGGGCTGTCCACTGTCAATTAGAAGTGCCCCCTGCCAAAGCGAAGTGCCCCCCTGTCAATTAGGAGTGACGCCTGGCAATGAGGAGTGCCCCCTGTCAATAAGGTCTGCCCCCCCGTCAATTCAGATAGCTCCTTGTCAATTTCGAGCTCCCCCTTTCAATTAGTAGTAGTCCCTATCAATTAGGAGTGACTCTTGTCAATTAGGAGAGCCGCCTGTGAATGTGGACTTCATCGTGTCAATGAGGCGTGCCCCACCGTCAATGAGGAGTGCACCCGCTGTGAATGGGTAGTGCCCGCCCCGTCAATGAGGATCCCCCCCCACGCCAATGAGGAGTGCCCTCCCGTCAATGAGGAGAGCCCCACCATCAATGCGGAGTGCCCCCTGTCAATGAGGAGTGGCCCCCGTCACCGAGGAGTGACCCCTGTCAATTAGGCGTGCCCCTCTTTCAATTAGGAGTGCCACCCCTGTCAAGGAAGGGATGTCCGCTGTCAATTAGGGTGCCCCCTGTCAAAGCGGAGTACCCCCTGTCAATTAGGAGTGACCCCTGTCAATTAGGAGTACCCACTTTCAATTAGGAGTGCACCTTGTGAATTAGGAGTGCCCCCCTGTCAGTTAGCTGTACCCTCACTGTTAATGACGAGTGTCCACTGTCTATGAGGAGTGCCCCCTGTCAATGAAGAGTGCCATTTGTCAATGAGGATAGCCCCCTGTCAATGAGGAGTGGCCACTCTCAATGAGGAGTGCCCCATTTCAATGAGGAGTGCCCCCTGTCAACGAGGTGTGCCCCCTGCCAATTAGGAGTGACCCTTGTCAATTTGGAGTGCCCCCTGTCAATTTGGAGTACCTGCTGTTAATTAGCCGTGCACGCTGTCAATTAGGACTGCCCCCTGCCAATTACGAGTGCCCCCTGCCTATTAGGAGTGGCCCCTGTCAATGCGGAGTGCTCCCTGTCAATTTGGAGTCCCCCATGTCAATTGGAGTCCCCCTGTCAATTGGAGTGCTCCCTGTCAATTGGAGGGTCCACTGTCAATTAGGACGCCCCTGTCAATGAGGAGTTCGCCTTGTCAATGAGGACAGCCTCCCCCCCCGCCCCTCCCCCGTCAATGGGGAGTTTTCCCTGTCACTGAGGAGTGCCCCTATGTCACCTAGGAGTGACCACTGTCAATTAGGAGTGCCCCCCTGTCAATTAGGAGTGCCCCCTATCAATGAGAGTCCACTGTCAATGAGGAGTGCTCTCTGTCAATGAGGAGTGCCCCCTGTCAAAGAGGAGGGCCCCCCCCAGTCAATGGGGAGTGCCCCCTGTCAATGAGAAGTGCCCCCCGTCACGTAGGAGTGACCGCTGTCAATGAGGAGTGCCCCCCTGTCAATGGGGAGTGTCCCCTATCAATGAGGAGGGTCCACTGTCAATTAGGAGAGTCCCCCTGTCAATGAGGAGTGCCCCCTGTCAATGAGGAGTGCCCCACTGTCAATGAGGAGTGCCCCCCCTGTCACCTCGGAGTGAACCCTGTCAATGAGGAGAGCCCCCTTTCAATGTGGACTTCACCCTGTCAATGAGGAGTGCCCCACCGTCAATGAGGAGTGCCCCCCCCCCGCCTGTGAATGGGTCGTGCCCCCCCCCCGTCAATGAGGATTCCCCCCACGTCAATGAGGATTCCACCCCACGCCAATGAGGAGTGCCCTCCCGTCAATGAGGAGTGCCCCACCGTCAATGAGGAGTGCCCCACCATCCATGAGGAAAGCCCCACCATCAATGCGGATTGACCCCTGTCAATGAGGAGTGGCCCCTGTCACCGAGGAGTGACCCCTGTCAATTAGGAGTGCCCCACTTTCAATTAGGTGTGCCCTCCTGTCAAGGAGAGCTGTCCACTGACAATTAGGAGTGCCCCCTGTCAATTAGGAGTGCCCCCTGTCAATAAGGTCTGCCTCCTGTTAGAAAGGATAGCGCCTTGTCAATTTTGAGCTCCCCCTGTCAATTAGGAGTGGTCCCTATCAATTAGGAGTGACTCTTACCAATTAGGAGAACCCCCTGTCAATGTGGACTTCACCCTGTCAATGAGGCGTGCCCCACCGTCAATGAGGAGTGCCACCCCGTGAATGAGGAATGCCCCCCCCTCCGTCAATGAGGATTCCCCCCCCCCACGTCAATGAGGAGTGTCCTCCCGTCAATGAGTAGTGCCCCACCGTCAATGAGGAGTGCCCCAACATCTATGAGGAGAGCCCCACGATCAATGCGGAGTGCCCCCTGCCAATGAGGAGTGGCCCCCGTCACCGAGGAGTGACCCCTGTCAATTAAGAGTGCCCCTCTTTCAATAAGGAGTGCCCCCCTGTCAAGGAGGGCTGTCCACTGTCAATTAGGAGTGACCCCTGTCAATTAGTAGCAAACCCGTTCAATTAGGAGTTCCCCTTCAGTCAGGAGTATCCCCTGTCAATTAGCAGTGACCCCTGTCAATTAGGAGTGCCCCCCCGGTCAATTAGCTGGACCCCTACTGTTAATGACGAGTGTCCACTGTCTATGAGGAGTGCCCCCTGTCAATGAAGAGTGCCCCCTGTCAATGAGGATTGCCATTTGTCAATGAGGACTGCCCCCTGTCAATCAGGAGTGGCCACTCACAATGAGGACTGCCCCATGTCAATTAGGAGTGCCCCCTGTCAAGTAGGAGTACCCCCTTTCTATTAGGAGTGCCCCTTGTCAGTTAGGAGCTCCCCCGGTCAGTTAGGAGTGCCCCATGTCACATAGGAGTGCCCCCTGTCATTTTGGATTGCCCCCTGCCAATTAGGAGTGGCCCCTGTCAATTTGTAGTGCCCCCCTGTCAATTTGGAGTACCTCCTGTTAATTAGCCATGCCCGCATTCAATTAGGACTGCCCCCTGCCAATTACGAGTGCCCCCTGCCTATTAGGAGTGGCCCCTGCAAATGAGGAGTGCTCCCTGTCATTTTGGAGTCCCACATATGATTTGGAGACCCCCTGTCAATTGGAGTGCCCACTGTCAATTGGAGTGCCCACTGTCAATTAGGAGGCCCCTGTCAATGAGGAGTTCCCCCTGTCAATGAGGACAGCCCCCAACCCCCTCCCCGTCAATGAGGAGTGCTCCAGCGTCAATGAACAGTGCTCTCCCGGCAGTGAGGAGTGACCTCACCGTCAATGGGGAGTGCCCCTGTCCATGAGGAGTGCCCCCATGTCACCTAGGAGTGACCCCTGTCAATTAGGAGTGCCCCCTATCAATGAGGAGAGTCCACTGTCAATTAGAAGTGCCCCCTGTCAATGAGGAGTGCTCCCGTCAATGAGGAGTGCTCCCTGTCAATGAGGAGTGCCCCCTGTCAATGAGGAGTGCCCCCTCTCTATGAGGTGTGCCGCCAGTCAATTAGGAGTGCCCCCTGTAAATTTGGAGTACCCCCTATCAATTAATCGTGCCCCTTGTCAATTAGGACTGCCCCCTGACAATTACGAGTGCTCCCTGCCAATGAGGAGTGCCCCCTGTCAATTAGGAGTCCCCCATATCAATTAGAGTTCCACTGTCAATTGGAGTGCTCCCTGTCAATTGGAGTGCCCACTGTCAATTAGGAGGCCCCTGTCAATGAGGAGTGCTCCCTGTCAATGAGGAGTGGCCCTATGTCACCGAGGAGTAATCCCTGTAAATTAGGAGTGCCCCCTGTCAATTAGGAGTGCCCCCTGTCAATAAGGAGTGCCCACTGTCAATAAGGAGTGCCCCCTGTCAATGAGGGGTGCCTCCCCCGTTAATGGGGACTGCCCCCTGTCAATGAGGAGTGGCCCCCGTCACCGAGGATTGAACCCTGTCAATTAGGAGTGCCCCCTGACAATAAGGAGTGCCCCCTGTCAATTGGAGTGCCCACTCTCAATAAGGAGTGCCCACTGTCAATGAGGAGTGCCCCCTGTCAATGCGGGGTGCCCCCCGTCAATCAGGAGTGCCCCCCCCCCCGTGAATGAGTAGTGCCTCGACCGTCAATTAGAAGTTCCCCTTGTCAATTAGGAGTCACCCCTGTCAATTAGGATAGCGCCTTGTCAATTACGAGCTCCCCCTGTCAATTAGGTGTGGTCCCTATCAATTAGGAGAGCCGCCTGTCAACGTGGACTTCAACCTGTCAATGAGGAGTGCCCCACCGTCAATCAGGAGTGCCCCCCCGTGAATGAGTAGTGCCCCCCCGTCAATGAGATTGCCCCCTCACGTCAATGAGGAGTGCCCTTCCGTCAATGAGGAGTGCCCCACCTTCAATGAGAAGTGCCCCACCATCCATGAGGAGAGCCACACCATCAATGCGGAGTGCCCCCTGTCAATGAGGAGTGGCCCCCGTCACCGAGGAGTGACCCCTGCCAATTAGGAGTGCCGACCTTTCAATTAGAAGTGCCCCCCTGTCAAGGAGGGTTGTCCACTGCCAATTAGGAGTGCCCCCTGTCAAAGCGGAGTGCCCCCTTTCAATAAGGAGTGCCCACTGTCAATAAAGAGTGCCTCCTGTCAAAAAGCAGTGCCCACTTGTAAATGAGGGGTGCCCCCCACCCCCCCCCCCCCGTCAATAGGGAGTGTCCCCTGTCAATGAAGAGTGGCCCCCGTCACCGACGATTGACCCCTGTCAATTAGGACTGCCCCCTTTCAATTAAGAGTGCCCCCTGTCAAGGAGCGGTGTCCACTGTCAATTAGGAGTTCCCTCTGTCAAAGCGGAGTGTCCCCTGTCAATTAGGAGTGCCCGTGACAATTAGCTGTACCCCCACTGTTAATGACGAGTGTCCAGTCTCTATGAAAAGTGCCCCCTGTAAATGAGGAGTGCGCCCTGTGAATGAGGATTGCCATTTGCCAATGAGGATTGCCCCCCCCAATGAGGAGTTGCCACTCTCAATGAGGAGTGCCGCATGTCAATGAGGAGTGCCTCATGTCAATGAGGAGTGCCCCCGTCAATGGGGAGTGCCCCCTGACAATGAGGAGTGCCCCCTGTTAATGAAGAGTGCCACCTGTAAATTGGGAGTGCCCCCTGTCAAGAAGGAGTGCCCACTGTCAATATGGAGTGCCGCCTGTCAATGAGGGGTGCCCCCCCCCCGTCAATGGGGAGTGCCCTCTGTCAATGAGGAGTGGCCCCCGTCACCGAGGACTGACCCCTGTCAATTAGGAGTGCCCGCTTTCAATTAGGAGTGCCCCCCTGTCAAGGAGCGGTGTCCACTGTCAATTAGGAGTGACCCCGGTCAATTAGGAGTGCCCCTGTCAATTAGTTTTACCCCCACTGTTAATGATGAGTGTCCACTGTCAATGAAGTGTGCCCCCTGCCAATGAGGAGTGCCCCCTGTGAATGAGGATTGTCATTTGCCAATGAGGATTGGCCCCTGTCAATGCAGAGTGGCCACTCTCAATGAGGAGTGCCCCATGTCAATGAGGATGACTCATGTCGATGAGGAGTGCCCCCGTCAATGAGGGCTGTCCCCTGTCAATGAGGAGTGCCCCCTGTCAATGAGGAGTGCCTCCTTTAAATTAGGAGTGACCCCTGTAAATTAGGAGTGTCCCTGTCAATTAGGAGTGCCCCCTGTCAATTAGGACTACCCCCTTTCAATCAGGAGTGCCCCTTGTCAGTTAGGAGCTCCCCCGGTCAGTTAGGAGTGCCCCCTGTCACATAGGAGTGCCCCCTGTCATTTTGGATTGCCCCCTGCCAATTAGGAGTGACCCTGTCAATTTGGAGTGCCCCCTGTCAATTTGGAGTACCCCCTGTTGATTAGTCGTGCCCGCTGTCAATTAGGACTGCCCCTGCCAATTACGAGTGCCCATGCCTATTAGGAGTGGCCCCTGCCAATGAGGAGTGCTCCCTGTCAATTAGGAGTCCCCCATGTCAATTAGAGTCCCCCTGCCAATTGGAGTGCTCCCTGTCAATTGGAGGGCACACTGTCAATTAGGAGGTCCCTGTCAATGAGGAGTTCCCCACGTCAATAAGGAGAACATCCCCCCCCCCCCACCTCCCCCTGTCAATGAGGAGTGCTCCACCGTCAATGAAGAGTGCTCCCCCGGCAATGAGGAGTGCCCCCACCATCAATGGGAAGTGCCCCGTGTCAATGAGGAGTGCCCCCATGTCACCTAGGAGTGAACCCTGTCAATTAGAAGTTCCCCTTGTCAATTAGGAGTGAACCCTGTCAATGAGGAGTGACCCCTATCAATTAGGTGAGCCGGCTGTCCACGTGGACTTCAACCTGTCAATGAGGAGTGCTCCACCGTCAAACAGGAGTGCCCCCCCCCCCGTGAATGAGTAGTGCCCCCACCGTCAATGAGAAATGCCCCCATGTCACCTAGGAGTGACACCTGACAATTAGGAGTGCCCCCTGTCAATGAGGAGTGCCCCCTGTAAATGAGGAGTGCACCCTGTCAATGAGGAATGCCCCCTGTCAATGAGGAGGGCCCCCACTGTCAATAAGGAGTGGCTCCTGTGAATGAGGGGTGCCCCCCCTTAATGGGGAGAGCCCCCTGTCAATGAGGAGTGGCCCCCGTCACCGAGCATTGACCCCTGTCAATTTGGAGTCCCCACTGACAATTAGTGTGCCCCCTGTCAATTGGCGTGTCACCTGGCAATTAGAAGTGCCCCTGTCAATAATGAGTGTCCCATGTCAATGAGAAGTGCCCCCTGTTAATCAGGAGTGCCCTCTGTAATTTAGGAGTGCCCCCTGTCAATCAGGTGTGCCCACTGTCAATAAGGAGTGCCCAATTTCAATAAGGAGTGATTCCTGTCAATACGCAGTGCCCACTTGTCAATGAGGGGTGCTCCCCCCGTCAATGGGGAGTGCCCCCTGTCAATGAGGAGTGGCCCCCGTCACCGAGGATTGACCCCTGTCAATTAGGATTGCCTCCCTTTCAATTAGGAGTGCCCCCCTATCAAGGAGGGTTGTCCACTGTCAATTAGGAGTGCCCCGTCTCAAAGCGGAGTGCCCCCTTTCAATAAGGAATGCCCACTGTCAATAAAGAGTGCCTCCTGTCAATAAGGACTGCCCACTTGTCAATGAGGGGTTCCCCCCACCCGTCAATAGGGAGTGCCCCCTGCCAATGAGGAGTGGCCCCCGTCACCGAGGATTGGCCCCTGTCAATTAGGACTGCCCCCTTTCAATTAGGAGTGCCCCCTGTCAAGGAACGGTGTCCACTGTCAATTGGGAGTGCCCTCTGTCAAAGCGGAGTGCCCCATGTCAAATAGGAGAGTCCCCTGTCAATTAGGAGTGCCCGTGTCAATTAGCAGTACCCCCACTGTTAATGACGAGTGTCCAGTTTCTATGAAGAGTGCCCCCTGTAAATGAGGAGTGCCCCCTGTCAATGAGGATTGCCATTTGCCAATGTGGATTGCCCCCTGTCAATGAGGAGTTGCCACTCTCAATGAGGAGTGCCCTATGTCAATGAGGAGTGCCTCATGTCAATGAGGAGTGCCCCCGTCAATGAGGAGTGCCCCCAGACAATAATACAATAAGAGGTGCCCCCTGTTAATGAGGAGTGCCACCTGTAAATTAGGAGTGTCCCCTGTCAATAAGGAGTGCCGCCTGTCAATGAGGGGTGCCCCGCCCCCCCCGTCAAGGGGGAGTGCCCTCTGTCAATGAGGTGTGGCCCCCGTCACCGAGGATTGCCCCCTGTCAATTAGGAGTGCCCCCTTTCAATTAGGAATGCCCCCCTGTCAAGGAGCGGTGTCCACTGTCAATTGGGAGTGCCTTCTGTCAAAGCGGAGTGCCCCCTGTCAATTAGGAGTGACCCCGGTGAATTTGGAGTGCCCCTGTCAATTAGCAGTAACCCCACTGTTAATGATGAGTGTCCACTGTCAATGAAGAGTGCCCCCTGTCTATGAGGAGTGCCCCCTGTCAATGAGGATTGCCATTTGCCAATGAGGATTGGCCCCTGTCATGCGGGGTGGCCACTCTCAATGAGGAGTGCCCCATGTCAATGAGGACAACTCATGTCGATGAGGAGTGCCCCCGTCAATGAGGGCTGTCCCCTGTCAATGAGGAGTGCCCTCTGTAAATTAGGAGTGCCCCCTGTAAATTAGGAGTGTCCCTGTCAATTAGGAGTGCCCCCTGTCAATTAGGACTACCCCCTTTCAATTAGGAGTGCCCCTTGTCAGTTAGGAGCTCCACAGGTCAGTTAGGAGTGCCCCCTGTCACATAGCAGTGCTCCCTGTCATTTTGAATTGCCCCCTGCCAATTAGGAGTGACCCCTGTCAATTTGGAGTGCCCGCTGTCAATTTGGAGTACCCCCTGTTGATTAGTCGTGCCCGCTGTCAATTAGGACTGCCCCCTGCCAATCACGAGTGCCCCTGCCTATTAGGAGTGGCCCCTGCCAATGAGGAGTGCTCCCTGTCAATTAGGAGTCCCCCATGTCAATTAGCGTCCCCCTGTCAATTGGAGTGCGCCCTGTCAATTGGAGTGTCCACTGTCAATTAGGAGGCCCTGGTCAATGAAGAGTTCCCCTTGCCAATAGGGACAACATCCCCCCCCCCTCCCCCTGTCAATGAGGAGTTCTCCACCGTCAATGAAGAGTGCCCCCCGGTCAATGAGGAGTGCCCCCCACCGTCAATGAGAAGTGCCCCGTATCAATGAGGAGAGCCCCCATGTCACCAAGGAGTGAACCCTGTCAATTAGAAGTTCCCCTTGTCAATTAGGAGTGACCCCTGTCAATTAGGATAGCGCCGTGTCAATTACGAGGTCCCCCTGTCAATTCGGAGTGGTCCCCATCAATTAAGAGAGCCGCCTGTCCACGTGGACTTCAACCTGTCAAGGAGGAGGGCCCCACCGTCAATCAGGAGTGCCCCCCCGTGAATGAGTAGCGCCCCCACCGTCAATGAGAACTGCCCCGTGTCAATGAGGAGTGCCCCCATGTCACGTAGGAGTGACCCCTGACAATGAGGAGTGCCCCCTGTAAATGAGGAGTGCCCCCTGTCAATGAGGAGTGCCCCCTCTCTATGAGGTGTGCCGCCAGTCAATTAGGAGTGCCCCCTGTAAATTTGGAGTACCCCCTATCAATTAATCGTGCCCCTTGTCAATTAGGACTGCCCCCTGACAATTACGAGTGCTCCCTGCCAATGAGGAGTGCCCCCTGTCAATTAGGAGTCCCCCATATCAATTAGAGTTCCACTGTCAATTGGAGTGCTCCCTGTCAATTGGAGTGCCCACTGTCAATTAGGAGGCCCCTGTCAATGAGGAGTGCTCCCTGTCAATGAGGAGTGGCCCTATGTCACCGAGGAGTAATCCCTGTAAATTAGGAGTGCCCCCTGTCAATTAGGAGTGCCCCCTGTCAATAAGGAGTGCCCACTGTCAATAAGGAGTGCCCCCTGTCAATGAGGGGTGCCTCCCCCGTTAATGGGGACTGCCCCCTGTCAATGAGGAGTGGCCCCCGTCACCGAGGATTGAACCCTGTCAATTAGGAGTGCCCCCTGACAATAAGGAGTGCCCCCTGTCAATTGGAGTGCCCACTCTCAATAAGGAGTGCCCACTGTCAATGAGGAGTGCCCCCTGTCAATGCGGGGTGCCCCCCGTCAATCAGGAGTGCCCCCCCCCCCCCCGTGAATGAGTAGTGCCTCGACCGTCAATTAGAAGTTCCCCTTGTCAATTAGGAGTCACCCCTGTCAATTAGGATAGCGCCTTGTCAATTACGAGCTCCCCCTGTCAATTAGGTGTGGTCCCTATCAATTAGGAGAGCCGCCTGTCAACGTGGACTTCAACCTGTCAATGAGGAGTGCCCCACCGTCAATCAGGAGTGCCCCCCCGTGAATGAGTAGTGCCCCCCCGTCAATGAGATTGCCCCCTCACGTCAATGAGGAGTGCCCTTCCGTCAATGAGGAGTGCCCCACCTTCAATGAGAAGTGCCCCACCATCCATGAGGAGAGCCACACCATCAATGCGGAGTGCCCCCTGTCAATGAGGAGTGGCCCCCGTCACCGAGGAGTGACCCCTGCCAATTAGGAGTGCCGACCTTTCAATTAGAAGTGCCCCCCTGTCAAGGAGGGTTGTCCACTGCCAATTAGGAGTGCCCCCTGTCAAAGCGGAGTGCCCCCTTTCAATAAGGAGTGCCCACTGTCAATAAAGAGTGCCTCCTGTCAAAAAGCAGTGCCCACTTGTAAATGAGGGGTGCCCCCCACCCCCCCCCCCCGTCAATAGGGAGTGTCCCCTGTCAATGAAGAGTGGCCCCCGTCACCGACGATTGACCCCTGTCAATTAGGACTGCCCCCTTTCAATTAAGAGTGCCCCCTGTCAAGGAGCGGTGTCCACTGTCAATTAGGAGTTCCCTCTGTCAAAGCGGAGTGTCCCCTGTCAATTAGGAGTGCCCGTGACAATTAGCTGTACCCCCACTGTTAATGACGAGTGTCCAGTCTCTATGAAAAGTGCCCCCTGTAAATGAGGAGTGCGCCCTGTGAATGAGGATTGCCATTTGCCAATGAGGATTGCCCCCCCCAATGAGGAGTTGCCACTCTCAATGAGGAGTGCCGCATGTCAATGAGGAGTGCCTCATGTCAATGAGGAGTGCCCCCGTCAATGGGGAGTGCCCCCTGACAATGAGGAGTGCCCCCTGTTAATGAAGAGTGCCACCTGTAAATTGGGAGTGCCCCCTGTCAAGAAGGAGTGCCCACTGTCAATATGGAGTGCCGCCTGTCAATGAGGGGTGCCCCCCCCCGTCAATGGGGAGTGCCCTCTGTCAATGAGGAGTGGCCCCCGTCACCGAGGACTGACCCCTGTCAATTAGGAGTGCCCGCTTTCAATTAGGAGTGCTCCCCTGTCAAGGAGCGGTGTCCACTGTCAATTAGGAGTGACCCCGGTCAATTAGGAGTGCCCCTGTCAATTAGTTTTACCCCCACTGTTAATGATGAGTGTCCACTGTCAATGAAGTGTGCCCCCTGCCAATGAGGAGTGCCCCCTGTGAATGAGGATTGTCATTTGCCAATGAGGATTGGCCCCTGTCAATGCAGAGTGGCCACTCTCAATGAGGAGTGCCCCATGTCAATGAGGATGACTCATGTCGATGAGGAGTGCCCCCGTCAATGAGGGCTGTCCCCTGTCAATGAGGAGTGCCCCCTGTCAATGAGGAGTGCCTCCTTTAAATTAGGAGTGACCCCTGTAAATTAGGAGTGTCCCTGTCAATTAGGAGTGCCCCCTGTCAATTAGGACTACCCCCTTTCAATCAGGAGTGCCCCTTGTCAGTTAGGAGCTCCCCCGGTCAGTTAGGAGTGCCCCCTGTCACATAGGAGTGCCCCCTGTCATTTTGGATTGCCCCCTGCCAATTAGGAGTGACCCTGTCAATTTGGAGTGCCCCCTGTCAATTTGGAGTACCCCCTGTTGATTAGTCGTGCCCGCTGTCAATTAGGACTGCCCCTGCCAATTACGAGTGCCCATGCCTATTAGGAGTGGCCCCTGCCAATGAGGAGTGCTCCCTGTCAATTAGGAGTCCCCCATGTCAATTAGAGTCCCCCTGCCAATTGGAGTGCTCCCTGTCAATTGGAGGGCACACTGTCAATTAGGAGGTCCCTGTCAATGAGGAGTTCCCCACGTCAATAAGGAGAACATCCCCCCCCCCCCACCTCCCCCTGTCAATGAGGAGTGCTCCACCGTCAATGAAGAGTGCTCCCCCGGCAATGAGGAGTGCCCCCACCATCAATGGGAAGTGCCCCGTGTCAATGAGGAGTGCCCCCATGTCACCTAGGAGTGAACCCTGTCAATTAGAAGTTCCCCTTGTCAATTAGGAGTGAACCCTGTCAATGAGGAGTGACCCCTATCAATTAGGTGAGCCGACTGTCCACGTGGACTTCAACCTGTCAATGAGGAGTGCTCCACCGTCAAACAGGAGTGCCCCCCCCCCGTGAATGAGTAGTGCCCCCACCGTCAATGAGAAATGCCCCCATGTCACCTAGGAGTGACACCTGACAATTAGGAGTGCCCCCTGTCAATGAGGAGTGCCCCCTGTAAATGAGGAGTGCACCCTGTCAATGAGGAATGCCCCCTGTCAATGAGGAGGGCCCCCACTGTCAATAAGGAGTGGCTCCTGTGAATGAGGGGTGCCCCCCCTTAATGGGGAGAGCCCCCTGTCAATGAGGAGTGGCCCCCGTCACCGAGCATTGACCCCTGTCAATTTGGAGTCCCCACTGACAATTAGTGTGCCCCCTGTCAATTGGCGTGTCACCTGGCAATTAGAAGTGCCCCTGTCAATAATGAGTGTCCCATGTCAATGAGAAGTGCCCCCTGTTAATCAGGAGTGCCCTCTGTAATTTAGGAGTGCCCCCTGTCAATCAGGTGTGCCCACTGTCAATAAGGAGTGCCCAATTTCAATAAGGAGTGATTCCTGTCAATACGCAGTGCCCACTTGTCAATGAGGGGTGCTCCCCCCGTCAATGGGGAGTGCCCCCTGTCAATGAGGAGTGGCCCCCGTCACCGAGGATTGACCCCTGTCAATTAGGATTGCCTCCCTTTCAATTAGGAGTGCCCCCCTATCAAGGAGGGTTGTCCACTGTCAATTAGGAGTGCCCCGTCTCAAAGCGGAGTGCCCCCTTTCAATAAGGAATGCCCACTGTCAATAAAGAGTGCCTCCTGTCAATAAGGACTGCCCACTTGTCAATGAGGGGTTCCCCCCACCCGTCAATAGGGAGTGCCCCCTGCCAATGAGGAGTGGCCCCCGTCACCGAGGATTGGCCCCTGTCAATTAGGACTGCCCCC
The DNA here is from genome assembly GCF_964213995.1 of Mustelus asterias. Classification (NCBI taxonomy): domain Eukaryota; kingdom Metazoa; phylum Chordata; class Chondrichthyes; order Carcharhiniformes; family Triakidae; genus Mustelus; species Mustelus asterias. Next base: position 87,961,596 of record NC_135816.1, on the reverse strand, counting down.
TTTCAATTAGGAGTGCCCCCTGTCAAGGAACGGTGTCCACTGTCAATTGGGAGTGCCCTCTGTCAAAGCGGAGTGCCCCATGTCAATTAGGAGAGTCCCCTGTCAATTAGGAGTGCCCGTGTCAATTAGCAGTACCCCCACTGTTAATGACGAGTGTCCAGTTTCTATGAAGAGTGCCCCCTGTAAATGAGGAGTGCCCCCTGTCAATGAGGATTGCCATTTGCCAATGTGGATTGCCCCCTGTCAATGAGGAGTTGCCACTCTCAATGAGGAGTGCCCTATGTCAATGAGGAGTGCCTCATGTCAATGAGGAGTGCCCCCGTCAATGAGGAGTGCCCCCAGACAATAATACAATAAGAGGTGCCCCCTGTTAATGAGGAGTGCCACCTGTAAATTAGGAGTGTCCCCTGTCAATAAGGAGTGCCGCCTGTCAATGAGGGGTGCCCCGCCCCCCCCGTCAAGGGGGAGTGCCCTCTGTCAATGAGGTGTGGCCCCCGTCACCGAGGATTGCCCCCTGTCAATTAGGAGTGCCCCCTTTCAATTAGGAATGCCCCCCTGTCAAGGAGCGGTGTCCACTGTCAATTGGGAGTGCCTTCTGTCAAAGCGGAGTGCCCCCTGTCAATTAGGAGTGACCCCGGTGAATTTGGAGTGCCCCTGTCAATTAGCAGTAACCCCACTGTTAATGATGAGTGTCCACTGTCAATGAAGAGTGCCCCCTGTCTATGAGGAGTGCCCCCTGTCAATGAGGATTGCCATTTGCCAATGAGGATTGGCCCCTGTCATGCGGGGTGGCCACTCTCAATGAGGAGTGCCCCATGTCAATGAGGACAACTCATGTCGATGAGGAGTGCCCCCGTCAATGAGGGCTGTCCCCTGTCAATGAGGAGTGCCCTCTGTAAATTAGGAGTGCCCCCTGTAAATTAGGAGTGTCCCTGTCAATTAGGAGTGCCCCCTGTCAATTAGGACTACCCCCTTTCAATTAGGAGTGCCCCTTGTCAGTTAGGAGCTCCACAGGTCAGTTAGGAGTGCCCCCTGTCACATAGCAGTGCCCCCTGTCATTTTGGATTGCCCCCTGCCAATTAGGAGTGACCCCTGTCAATTTGGAGTGCCCGCTGTCAATTTGGAGTACCCCCTGTTGATTAGTCGTGCCCGCTGTCAATTAGGACTGCCCCCTGCCAATCACGAGTGCCCCTGCCTATTAGGAGTGGCCCCTGCCAATGAGGAGTGCTCCCTGTCAATTAGGAGTCCCCCATGTCAATTAGCGTCCCCCTGTCAATTGGAGTGCGCCCTGTCAATTGGAGTGTCCACTGTAAATTAGGAGGCCCTGGTCAATGAAGAGTTCCCCTTGCCAATAGGGACAACATCCCCCCCCCCTCCCCCTGTCAATGAGGAGTTCTCCACCGTCAATGAAGAGTGCCCCCCGGTCAATGAGGAGTGCCCCCCACCGTCAATGAGAAGTGCCCCGTATCAATGAGGAGAGCCCCCATGTCACCAAGGAGTGAACCCTGTCAATTAGAAGTTCCCCTTGTCAATTAGGAGTGACCCCTGTCAATTAGGATAGCGCCGTGTCAATTACGAGGTCCCCCTGTCAATTCGGAGTGGTCCCCATCAATTAAGAGAGCCGCCTGTCCACGTGGACTTCAACCTGTCAAGGAGGAGGGCCCCACCGTCAATCAGGAGTGCCCCCCCGTGAATGAGTAGCGCCCCCACCGTCAATGAGAACTGCCCCGTGTCAATGAGGAGTGCCCCCATGTCACGTAGGAGTGACCCCTGACAATGAGGAGTGCCCCCTGTAAATGAGGAGTGCACCCTGTCAATGAGGAGTGCCCCCTGTCAATGAGGAGGGCCCCCACTGTCAATACGGAGTGCCCCCTGTGAATGAGGGGTGCCCCCCCCCCTCAAGGGGAGAGCCCCCCTGTCAATGAGGAGTGGCCCCCGTCACCGAGCATTGACCCCTGTCAATTTGGAGTGCCCCCTGACAATTAGGAGTACCCCCAGTCAATTAGAGTGCCCCCTGTCAATTGGCGTGTCACCGGGCACTTAGAAGTGCCCCCTGTCAATAAGGAGCGCCCCATGTCAATGAGGAGTGCCCCCTGTTTATGAGGAGTGCCCCCTGTAAATTAGGAGTGCCCCCTGTCAATAAGGAGTGCCTCCTGTCAATAAGCAGTGCCCACTTGTCAATGAGGGGTGCTCCCCCCGTCAATGGGGAGTGCCCCCTGTCAATGAGGAGTGGCCCCCGTCACCGAGGATTGACCCCTGTCAATTAGGAGTGCCCCCTTTCAATTATGGGTGCCCCCTGTCAAGGAGCGGTGTCCACTGTCAATTAGGAGTACCCTCTGTCAAAGCGGTGTGCCCCCTGTCAATTGGCTCTAACCCCACTGTTAATGACGAGTGTCCAGTGTCTATGAAGAGTGCCCCCTGTAAATGAGAAGTGCCCCCTGTCAATGAGGATTGCCATTAGCCAATGAGGATTGCCCCCTGTCAATGAGGAGTTGCTACTCTCAATGAGGAGTGCCCCATGTCAATGAAGAGTGCCTCACGTCAATAAGGTGTGCCCCCTGTAAATTAGGAGTGCCCCTGTCAATTAGGAGTACCCCCTTTCTGGTAGGAGTGCCCCTTGTCAGTTAGGAGCTCCCCCGGTCAGTTAGGAGTACCCCCTGTCACATAGGAGTGCCCCCTGTCATTTTGGATTGCCCCCTGCCAATTAGGAGTGACCCCTGTCAATTTGGAGTGCCCCTTGTCAATTTGGAGTACCCCCTGTTAATTAGTCGTGCCCGCTGTCACTTAGGACTGCCCCCTGCCAATTACGAGTTCCAATGCCGATTTGGAGCGGCCCCTGCCAATGAGAAGTGCCCCCTGTCAATTAGGAGTCCCCCATGTCAGTTGGAGTCCCACTGTCAATTGGAGTGCTCCCTGTCAATTGGAGTGCCCACTGTCAATTAGGAGGCCCCTGTCAATGAGGAGTTCCCCTTGTCAATGAGGACAGCCCCCCTGTCAATGAGGAGTGCCCCACCGTCAATGAAGAGTGCTCCCCCGGCAATGAGGAGTGCCCCCAACGTCAATGGGGAGTGCCCCCTGTCAATGAGGAGTGCCCCCCTGTCACCTAGGAGTGACCCCTGTCAATTAGGAGTGCCCCCCGTCAATTAGGTGTGCCCCTTGTCAATTAGAGTGCCCCCTGTCAATTGGCGTGCCACCTGGCAATTAGAAGTGCCCCCGTCTATAAGGAGTGCCCCCTGTCCATAAGGAGTGCCCCCTGTCAATATGGAGTGCCCACTGTCAATAAGGAGTGCCCACTGTCAATAAGGAGTGCCTCCTGTCAATGAGGAGTGCTCCCTGTCAATGAGGAGTGCCCCACTGTCAATGAGGAGTGCCCCCCCGTCACCTAGGAGTGAACCCTGTCAATGAGGAGAGCCCCCTTTCAATGTGGACTTCACCCTGTCAATGAGGAGTGCCCCCCCCCCCGCCTGTGAATGGGTCGTCGTCCCCCCCCCCCCCCCCCGTCAATGAGGATTCCCCCCACGTCAATGAGGAGTGCCCCCCCGTCAATGAGGATTCCACCCCACGCCAATGAGGAGTGCCTTCCCGTCAATGAGGAGTGCCCCACCATCCATGAGGAAAGCCCCACCATCAATACGGATTGCCCCCTGTCAATGAGGAGTGGCCCCTGTCAATTAGGAGTGCCCCACTTTCAATTAGGTGTGCCCCCCTGTCAAGGAGAGCTGTCCACTGACAATTAGGAGTGCCCCCTGTCAATTAGGAGTGCCCCCTGTCAATAAGGTCTGCCTCCTGTTAGAAAGGATAGCGCCTTGTCAATTTTGAGCTCCCCCTGTCAATTAGAAGTGATCCCTATAAATTAGGAGTGACTCTTACCAATTAGGAGAGCCCCCTGTCAATGTGGACTTCACCCTGTCAATGAGGCGTGCCCCACCGTCAATGAGGAGTGCCACCCCGTGAATGAGTAATGCCCCCCCCGTCAATGAGGATTTCCCCCCCCCCCCCCACGTCAATGAGGAATGTCCTCCCGTCAATGAGGAGTGCCCCACCGTCAATGAGGAGTGGCCCAACATCCATGAGGAGAGCCCCACGATCAATGCGGAGTGCCCCCTGCCAATGAGGAGTGGCCCCCGTCACCGAGGAGTGACCCCTGTCAATTAGGAGTGCCCCCCTTTCAATAAGGAGTGCCCCCCTGTCAAGGAGGGCTGTCCACTGTCAATTAGGAATGCCCCCTGTCAAAGCGCAGTGAGCCCTGTCAATTAGGAGTGACCCCTGTCAATTAGTAGTAAACCCTTTCAATTAGGAGTTCCCCTTCAGTCAGGAGTATCCCCTGTCAATTAGGAGTGACCCCTGTCAATTAGGAGTGCCCCCCGGTCAATTAGCTGGACCCCTACTGTTAATGACGAGTGTCCACTGTCTATGAGGAGTACCCCCTGTCAATGAAGAGTGCCCCCTGTCAATGAGGAGTGCCCCCTGCCAACGGGGATTGCCATTTGACAATGAGGACTGCCCCCTGTCAATGAGGAGTGGTCACTCACAATGAGGAGTGCCCCATGTCAATTAGGAGTGCCCCCTGTCAAGTAGGAGTACCCCCTTTCTATTAGGAGTGCCCCTTGTCAGTTAGGAGCTCCCCCGGTCAGTTAGGAGTGCCCCATGTCACATAGGAGTGCCCCCTGTCATTTTGGATTGCCCCCTGCCAATTAGGAGTGGCCCCTGTCAATTTGTAGTGCCCCCTGTCAATTTGGAGTACCTCCTGTTAATTAGCCATGCCCGCATTCAATTAGGACTGCCCCCTGCCAATTACGAGTGCCCCCTGCCTATTAGGAGTGGCCCCTTCCAATGAGGAGTGCTCCCTGTCATTTTGGAGTCTCCCATATGATTTGGAGACCCCTGTCAATTGGAGTGCCCACTGTCAATTGGAGTGCCCACTGTTAATTAGGAGGCCCCTGTCAATGACGTGTGCCCCCTGCCAATGAGGAGTGCCCCCTGTGAATGAGGATTGTCATTTGCCAATGAGGATTGGCCCCTGTCAATGCAGAGTGGCCACTCTCAATGAGGAGTGCGCCATGTCAATGAGGATGACTCATGTCCATGAGGAGTGTCCCCGTCAATGAGGGCTGTCCCCTGTCAATGAGAAATGCCCCCTGTCAATGAGAAGTGCCCCCTGTAAATTAGGAGTGCCCCCTGTAAATTAGGAGTGCCCCTGTCAATTAGGAGTGCCCCCTGTCAATTAGGACTACCCCCTTTCAATCAGGACTGCCCCTTGTCAGTTAGGAGCTCCCCCGGTCAGTTAGGAGTGCCCCCTGTCACATAGGAGTGCCCCCTGTCATTTTGGATTGCCCCTGCCAATTAGGAGTGCTCCCTGTCAATTTGGAGTACCCCCTGTTGATTAGTCGTGCCCGCTGTCAATTAGGACTGCCCCCTGCCAATTGCGAGTGCCCCTGCCTATTCGGAATGGCCCCTGCCAATGAGGAGTGCTCCCTGTCAATTAGGAGTCCCCCATGTCAATTAGAGTCCCCCTGTCAATTGGAGTGCTCCCTGTCAATTGGAGTGTCCACTGTCAATTAGGAGGTCCCTGTCAATGAGGAGTTCCCCATGTTAATAAGGAGAACATTCCCCCCCCCCCCGCCCACCTCCCCCTCCACGTGGACTTCAACCTGCCAATGAGGAGTGCTCCACCGTCAAACAGGAGTGCCCCCCCCCCCCCGTGAATGGGTAGTGCCCCCACCGTCAATGAGGAGTGGCCCCCGTCACCGAGGATTGAACCCTGTCAATTAGGAGTGCCCCCTGACAATTAGGAGTGCCCCCTGTCAATTGGAGTGCCCACTCTCAATAAGGAGTGCCCACTGTCAATAAGGAGTGCCCACTGTCAATGAGGAGTGCCCCCTGTCAATGCGGGGTGCCCCCCGTCAATCAGGAATGCCCCCCCCCCGTGAATTAGTGCCCCGACCGTCAATTAGAAGTTCCCCTTGTCAATTAGGAGTCACCCCTGTCAATTAGGATAGTGCCTTGTCAATTACGAGCTCCCCCTGTCAATTAGGTGTGGTCCCTATCAACGAGGAGAGCCGCCTGTCAACGTGGACTTCAACCTGTCAATGAGGAGTGCCCCACCGTCAATCAGGAGTGCCCCCCCGTGAATGAGTAGTGCCCCCCCGTCAAGGAGAATGCCCCCTCACGTCAATGAGGAGTGCCCTCCCGTCAATGAGGAGTGCCACACCTTCAATGAGGAGTGCCCCACCATCCATGAAGAGAGCCCCACCATCAATGCGGAGTGCCCCCTGTCAATTAGGAGTGCCTCCCTTTCAATTAGGAGTGCCCCCTGTCAAAGCGGAGTGCCCCCTTTCAATAAGGAGTGCCCACTGTCAATAAAGAGTGCCTCCTGTCAAAAAGCAGTGCCCACTTGTCAATGAGGGGTGCCCCCCCCCCCCCCCGTCAATAGGGAGTGTCCCCTGTCAACGAGGAGTGGCCCCCGTCACCGAGGATTGACCCCTGTCAATTAGGAGTGCCCCCTGTCAAGGAGCGGTGTCCACTGTCAATTAGGAGTGCCCTCTGTCAAAGCGGAGTGTCCCCTGTCAATTAGGAGTGCCCGTGTCAATTAGCTGTACCCCCACTGTTAATGACGAGTGTCCAGTCTCTATGAAAAGTGCCCCCTGTAAATGAGGAGTGCGCCCTGTGAATGAGGATTGCCATTTGCTAATGAGGATTGCCCCCCCCCCTCAATGAGGAGTTGCCACTCTCAATGAGGAGTGCCCCATGTCAATGAGGAGTGCCTCATGTCAATGAGGAGTGCCCCCTGTTAATGAAGAGTGCCACCTGTAAATTGGGAGTGCCCCCTGTCAATAAGGAGCGCCCACTGTCAATAAGGAGTGCCGCCTGTCAATGAGGGGTGCCCCCCCCCGTCAATGGGGAGTGCCCTCTGTCAATGAGGAGTGGCCCCCGTCACCGAGGACTGACCCCTGTCAATTAGGAGTGCCCCCTTTCAATTAGGAGTGCCCCCCTGTCAAGGAGCGGTGTCCACTGTCAATTAGGAGTGCCCTCAGTCAAAGCGGAGTGCCCCCTGTCAATTAGGAGTGACCCCGGTCAATTAGGAGTGCCCCTGTCAATTAGCTGCACCCCCAATGTTAATGATGAGTGTCCACTGTCAATGAAGTGTGCCCCCTGCCAATGAGGAGTGCCCCCTGTGAATGAGGATTGCCATTTGCCAATGAGGATTGGCCCCTGTCAATGCAGAGTGGCCACTCTCAATGAGGAGTGCCCACTGTTAATGATGAGTGTCCACTGTCAATGAAGTGTGCCCCCTGCCAATGAGGAGTGCCCCCTGTGAATGAGGATTGCCATTTGCCAATGAGGATTGGCCCCTGTCAATGCAGAGTGGCCACTCTCAATGAGGAGTGCCCCATGTCAATGAGGATGACTCATGTCGATGAGGAGTGCCCCCGTCAATGAGGGCTGTCCCCTGTCAATGAGAAATGCCCCCTGCCAATGAGGAGTGCTCCATGTCAATTAGAGTCCCCCTGGCAATTGGAGTGCTCCCTGTCAATTGGAGTGCACACTGTCAATTAGGAGGTCCCTGTCAATGAGGAGTTCCCCATGTCAATAAGGAGAACATCCCCCCCCCCCCCGCCCACCTCCCCCTGTCAATGAGGAGGGCTCCACCGTCAATGAAGAGTGCTCCCCCGGCAATGAGGAGTGCCCCCACCATCAATGGGAAGTGCCCCGTGTCAATGAGGAGTGCCCCCATGTCACCTAGGAGTGAACCCTGTCAATTAGAAGTTCCCCTTGTCAATTAGGAGTGAACCCTGTCAATGAGGAGTGGCCCCTATCAATTAGGTGAGCCGCCTGTCCACGTGGACTTCAACCTGCCAATGAGGAGTGCTCCACCGTCAAACAGGAGTGCCCCCCCCCCCCCCGTGAATGAGTAGTGCCCCCACCGTCAATGAGAAGTGCCTCCATGTCACCTAGGAGTGACCCCTGACAATTAGGAGTGCCCCCTGTCAATGAGGAGTGCCCCCTGTCAATGAGGAGTGCACCCTGTCAATGAGGAGTGCCCCCTGTCAATGAGGAGGGTCCCCACTGTCAATAAGGAGTGGCTCCTGTGAATGAGGGGTGCCCCCCCCCCTTAATGGGCAGAGCCCCTTTTCAATGAGGAGTGGCCCCCTTCACCGAGCATTGAACCCTGTCAATTTGGAGTCCCCACTAACAATTAGGAGTGCCCCCTGTCAATTAGTGTGCCCCCTGTCAATTGGCGTGTCACCTGGCAATTAGAAGTGCCCCCTGTCAATAATGAGTGCCCCATGTCAATGAGAAGTGCCCCCTGTTAATCAGGAGTGCCCCCCTGTAATTTAGGAGTGCCCCTGTCAGTAAGGTGTGCCCACTGTCAATAAGGAGTGCCCAATTTCAATAAGGAGTGCTTCCTGTCAATAAGCAGTGCCCACTTGTCAATGAGGGGTGCTCCCCCCGTCAATGGGGAGTGCCCCCTGTCAATGAGGAGTGGCCCCCGTCACCGAGGATTGACCCCTGTCAATTAGGAGTGCCTCCCTTTCAATTAGGAGTGCCCCCCTGTCAAGGAGGGTTGTCCACTGCGAATTAGGAGTGCCCCGTGTCAAAGCGGAGTGCCCCCTTTCAATAAGGAGTGCCCACTATCAATAAAGAGTGCCTCCTGTCAATGGGGAGTGCCCACTTGTCAATGAGGGGTTCCCCCCACCCGTCAATAGGGAGTGCCCCCTGCCAATGAGGAGTGGCCCCCGTCACCGAGGATTGGCCCCTGTCAATTAGGACTGCCCTCTTTCATTTAGGAGTGCCCCCTGTCAAGGAGCGGTGTCCACTGTCAATTAGGAGTGCCCTCTGTGAAAGCAGAGTGCCCCATGTCAATTAGGAGAGTCCCCTGTCAATTAGGAGTGCCCGTGTCAGTTACCTGTAACCCCACTGTTAATGACGAGTGTCCAGTCTCTATGAAGAGTGCCCCCTGTAAATGAGGAGTGCCCCCTGTCAATCAGGATTGCCATTTGCCAATGTGGATTGCCCCCTGTCAATAAGGAGTTGCCACTCTCAATGAGGAGTGCCCTATGTCAATGAGGAGTGCCCCCGTCAATGAGGAGTGCCCCCTGTCAATAAGAGGTGCCCTCTGTTAATGAGGAGTGCCACCTGTAAATTAGGAGTGCCCCTGTCAATAAGGAGTGCCCACTGTCAATACCGAGTGCCCACTGTCAATAAGGAGTGCCGCCTGTAAATGAGGGGTGCCCCCCCCCCCGTCAATGGGGAGTGCCCTCTGTCAATGAGGAGTGGCCCCCGTCACCGAGGATTGACCCCAGTCAATTATGAGTAACCCCTTTCAATTAGGAGTGCCCCAAGTCAGTTAGGAGCTCCCCCGGTCAGTTAGGAGTACCCCCTGTCAATGTGCAGTACCCCCTGTTAATTGGTCATGCCCGCTGTCAATTAGGACTGCCCCCTGCCAATTAGGACTACCCCCTTTCAATTAGGAGTGCCCCTTGTCAGTTAGGAGCTCCCCCGGTCAGTTAGGAGTGCCTCCTGTCAATTTGGAGTACCCGCTGTTAATTAGTCATGCCCGCTGTCAATTAGGGCTGCCCCCTGCCAATTACGAGTGCCCCCATGCCTATTAGGAGTGGCCCCTGTCAATGAGGAGTGCTCCCTGTCAATTAGGAGTCCCCTGTCAATTGGAGTGCCCACTGTCAATTAGGAGGCCCCTGTCAATGAGGAGTTCCGCTTGTCAATGAGGACAGCCCCCCCCCCCCCCGCCCCCCCAGTCAATGGGGACTGCCCCACCGTCAATGAAGAGTGCTCCCCCGGCAATGTGGAGTGCCCCCACCGTCAATGGGGAGTGCCCCCTGTCAATGAGGAGTGCCTCCCTGTCACCTAGGAGTGACGCTGTTAATTAAGAGTGCCGCCCTGTCAATGAGGAGTGCCCCCTATCAATGAGGAAGGTCCACTGTCAATTAGGAGTGCCCCCTGTCAATGAGGAGTGCCCACTGTCAATGAGGAGTGCTCCCTTGTCAATGACGATTTCCCCACCGTCAGTGAGGAGTGACCCCCCTTCAATGAGGAATGCCCCACCGTCAATGGGGAGTCCCCCCTGTCAATGAGGAGTGCCCCCTCTATCAATGAGGAGTGCCCCCTATCAATGAGGAGTGCCCCCTGTCAATGAGGACTGCCCCCTGTCAATGAGGAGTGCCCCCCGTCAATGAGGAGTGCCCCCTGTCAAGTAGGACTGCCGCCTGTCAAGGAGGAGTGCCCCCTCTCAATGAATAGTGTCCCCTGTCAATGAGGAGTGCCACATGTCAATGAGGAGTGCTCCCAGCCAATGAGGAGTGCCCTCCGTCAATGAGTGCCCCCTGTCAATGAGGTGTGCCGCCTGTCATTAGGTCTGCCCCCTGTCAATTAGGATAGCGCCCTGTCAATTACGAGCTCCCCCTGTCAATTAGGTGCGGTCCCCATCAATTAGGAGTGACCCCTGTCAATGAGGAGAGCACCCTTTCAATGTGGACTTCACCCTGTCAATGAGGAGTGCCCCACCGTCAATGAGGAGTGCCCCCCCCCTCTGAATAAGTCGTGCCCCCCCCGTCAATGTGGATTCCCCCCACATCAATGAGGAGTGCCCCCCCCCCGTCAATGAGGAGTGCCCCACCGTGAATGAGTAGCGCCCGTCCCGTCAATGAGGAGTGCCCCCCCTCTGAATAAGTCGTGCCCCCCCCCCCCCGTCAATGAGGATTCCCCCCCACGCCAATGAGGAGTGCCCTCCCGTCAATGAGGAGTGCCCCACCGTCAATGAGGAGTGCCCCACCATCCATGAGGAAAGCCCCACCATCAATGCGGAGTGGCCCCTGTCCATGAGGAGTGCCCCACATCAATGCGGATTGCCAACTGTCAATGAGGAGTGGCCCCCGTCACCGAGGAGTGACCCCTGTCAATTAGGAGTGACCCCTGTCAATTTGGAGTGCCCCCTCTCAATTAGGAGTGCCGCCCTGTCAAGGAGGGCTGTCCACTGTCAATTAGAAGTGCCCCCTGCCAAAGCGGAGTGCCCCCCTGTCAATTAGGAGTGATGCCTGTCAATGAGGAGTGCCCCCTGTCAATAAGGTCTGCCCCCCGTCAGTTCAGATAGCTCCTTGTCAATTCCGAGCTCCCCCTGTCAATTAGGAGTGACTCTTGCAATTAGGAGAGCCGCCTGTGAATGTGGACTTCACCCTGTCAATGAGGCGTGCCCCACCGTCAATGAGGAGTGCACCCGCTGTGAATGGGTAGTGCCCGCCCCGTCAATGAGGATTCCCCCCCACGCCAATGAGGAGTGCCCTCCCGTCAATGAGGAGTGCCCCACCGTCGATGAGGAGTGCCCCAACATCCATGAGGAGAGCCCCACCATCAATGAGAGTGACCCCTGTCAATTAGGCGTGCCCCCTTTCAATTAGGAGTGCCACCCCTGTCAAGGAAGGGATGTCCGCTGTCAATTAGGGTGCCCCCTGTCAAAGCGGAGTACCCCCTGTCAATTAGGAGTGACCCCTGTCAATTAGGAGTACCCACTTTCAATTAGGAGTGCACCTTGTCAATTAGGAGTGCCCCCCTGTCAGTTAGCTGTACCCTCACTGTTAATGACGAGTGTCCACTGTCTATGAGGAGTGCCCCCTGTCAATGAAGAGTGCCATTTGTCAATGAGGATAGCCCCCTGTCAATGAGGAGTGGCCACTCTCAATGAGGAGTGCCCCATTTCAATGAGGAGTGCCCCCTGTCAACGAGGTGTGCCCCCTGCCAATTAGGAGTGACCCTTGTCAATTTGGAGTGCCCCCTGTCAATTTGGAGTACCTGCTGTTAATTAGCCGTGCACGCTGTCAATTAGGACTGCCCCCTGCCAATTACGAGTGCCCCCTGCCTATTAGGAGTGGCCCCTGCCAATGCGGAGTGCTCCCTGTCAATTTGGAGTCCCCCATGTCAATTGGAGTCCCCCTGTCAATTGGAGTGCTCCCTGTCAATTCGAGGGTTCACTGTCAATTAGGACGCCCCTGTCAATGAGGAGTTCGCCTTGTCAATGAGGACAGCCTCCCCCCCGCCCCTCCCCCGTCAATGGGGAGTTTTCCCTGTCACTGAGGAGTGCCCCTATGTCACCTAGGAGTGACCACTGTCAATTAGGAGTGCCCCCCTGTCAATTAGGAGTGCCCCCTATCAATGAGAGTCCACTGTCAATGAGGAGTGCTCCCTGTCAATGAGGAGTGCCCCCTGTCAAAGAGGAGGGCCCCCCCCAGTCAATGGGGAGTGCCCCCTGTCAATGAGGAGTGCCCCCCGTCACCTAGGAGTGACCGCTGTCAATGAGGAGTGCCCCCCTGTCAATGGGGAGTGTCCCCTATCAATGAGGAGGGTCCACTGTCAATTAGGAGTGTCCCCCTGTCAATGAGGATTGCCCCCTGTCAATGAGGAGTGCCCCACTGTCAATGAGGAGTGCCCCCCCTGTCACCTCGGAGTGAACCCTGTCAATGAGGAGTGCCCACCCTGTCACCCAGGAGTGAACCCTGTCAATGAGGAGAGCCCCCTTTCAATGTGGGCTTCACCCTGTCAATGAGGAGTGCCCCACCGCCAATGAGGAGTGCCTCCCCCCGCCTGTGAATGGGTCGTGCCCCCCCCCCCGTCAATGAGGATTCCCCCCACGTCAATGAGGATTCCACCCCACGCCAATGAGGAGTGCCCTCCCGTCAATGAGGAGTGCCCCACCGTCAATGAGGAGTGCCCCACCATCCATGAGGAAAGCCCCACCATCAATGCGGATTGCCCCCTGTCAATGAGGAGTGGCCCCTGTCACCGAGGAGTGACCCCTGTCAATTAGGAGTGCCCCCTGTCAATTAGGAGTGCCCCCTGTCAATAAGGTCTGCCTCCTGTTAGAAAGGATAGCGCCTTGTCAATTTTGAGCTCCCCCTGTCAATTAGAAGTGATCCCTATAAATTAGGAGTGACTCTTACCAATTAGGAGAGCCCCCTGTCAATGTGGACATCACCCTGTCAATGAGGCGTGCCCCACCGTCAATGAGGAGTGCCACCCCGTGAATGAGTAATGCCCCCCCCCGTCAATGAGGATTCCCCCCCCCACGTCAATGAGGAGTGTCCTCCCGTCAATGAGGAGTCCCCACCGTCAATGAGGAGTGCCCCAACATCTATGAGGAGAGCCCCACGATCAATGCGGAGTGCCCCCTGCCAATGAGGAGTGGCCCCCGTCACCGAGGAGTGACCCCTGTCAATTAGGAGTGCCCCCCTTTCAATAAGGAGTGCCCCCCTGTCAAGGAGGGCTGTCCACTGTCAATTAGGAGTGCCCCCTGTCAAAGCGCAGTGACCCCTGTCAATTAGGAGTGACCCCTGTCAATTAATAGTAAGCCCTTTCAATTAGGAGTTCCCCTTCAGTCAGGAGTATCCCCTGTCAATTAGGAGTGACCCCTGTCAATTAGGAGTGCCCCCCGGTCAATTAGCTGGACCCCTACTGTTAATGACGAGTGTCCACTGTCTATGAGGAGTGCCCCCTGTCAATGAAGAGTGCCCCCTGTCAATGAGGAGTGCCCCCTGTCAATGAGGATTGCCATTTGTCAATGAGGACTGCCCCCTGTCAATCAGGAGTGGCCACTCACAATGAGAAGTGCCCCATGTCAATTAGGAGTGCCCCCTGTCAAGTAGGAGTACCCCCTTTCTATTAGGAGTGCCCCTTGTCAGTTAGGAGCTCCCCCGGTCAGTTAGGAGTGCCCCATGTCACATAGGAGTGCCCCCTTTCATTTTGGATTGCCCCCTGCCAATTAGGAGTGGCCCCTGTCAATTTGTAGTGCCCCCCTGTCAATTTGGAGTACCTCCTGTTAATTAGCCATGCCCGCATTCAATTAGGACTGCCCCCTGCCAATTACGAGTGCCCCCTGCCTATTAGGAGTGGCCCCTGCAAATGAGCAGTGCTCCCTGTCAATTGGAGTGCCCACTGTCAATTGGAGTGCCCACTGTCAATTAGGAGGCCCCTGTCAATGAGGAGTTCCCCCTGTCAATGAGGACAGCCCCCAACCCCCTCCCCGTCAATGAGGAGTGCTCCAGCGCCAATGAACAGTGCTCTCCCGGGAGTGAGGAGTGACCTCACCGTCAATGGGGAGTGCCCCTGTCAATGAGGAGTGCCCCCATGTCACCTAGGAGTGACCCCTGTCAATTAGAAGTGCCCCCTGTCAATGAGGAGTGCTCCCGTCAATGAGGAGTGCTCCCTGTCAATGAGGAGTGCCCCCTGTCAATGAGGAGTGCCCCCTCTCTATGAGGTGTGCCGCCAGTCAATTAGGAGTGCCCCCTGTAAATTTGGAGTACCCCCTATCAATTAATCGTGCCCCTTGTCAATTAGGACTGCCCCCTGACAATTACGAGTGCTCCCTGCCAATGAGGAGTGCCCCCTGTCAATTAGGAGTCCCCCATATCAATTAGAGTTCCACTGTCAATTGGAGTGCTCCCTGTCAATTGGAGTGCCCACTGTCAATTAGGAGGCCCCTGTCAATGAGGAGTGCTCCCTGTCAATGAGGAGTGGCCCTATGTCACCGAGGAGTAACCCCTGTAAATTAGGAGTGCCCCCTGTCAATTAGGAGTGCCCGCTGTCAATTAGAGTGCCCCCTGGCAATTGGCGTGCCACCTGGCAATTAGAAGTGCCCCCTGTCAATAAGGAGTGCCCACTGTCAATAAGGAGTGCCCCCTGTCAATGAGAGGTGCCCCCCCCCCGTTAATGGGGACTGCCCCCTGTCAATGAGGAGTGGCCCCCGTCACCGAGGATTGAACCCCTGTCGATTAGGAGTGCCCCCTGACAATTAGGAGTGCCCCCTGTCAATTGGAGTGCCCACTCTCAATAAGGAGTGCCCACTGTCAATGAGGAGTGCCCCCTGTCAATGCGGGGTGCCCCCCGTCAATCAGAAGTGCCCCCCCCGTGAATGAGTAGTGCCCCGACCGTCAATTAGAAGTTCCCCTTGTCAATTAGGAGTCACCCCTGTCAATTAGGATAGCGCCTTGTCAATTACGAGCTCCCCCTGTCAATTAGGTGTGGTCCCTATCAATTAGGAGAGCCGCCTGTCAACGTGGACTTCAACCTGTCAATGAGGAGTGCCCCACCGTCAATCAGGAGTGCCCCCCCCCCCCGTGAATGAGTAGTGCCCCACGTCAATGAGAATGCCCCCTCACGTCAATGAGGAGTGCCCTCCCGTCAATGAGGAGTGCCCCACCTTCAATGAGAAGTGCCCCACCATCCATGAGGAGAGCCCCACCATCAATGCGGAGTGCCCCCTGTCAATGAGGAGTGGCCCCCGTCACCGAGGAGTGCCTCCCTTTCAATTAGGAGTGCCCCCCTGTCAAGGAGGGTTGTCCACTGCCAATTAGGAGTGCCCCGTGTCAAAGCGGAGTGCCCCCTGTCAATAAGGTGTGCCCACTGTCAATAAGGAGTGCCCAATTTCAATAAGGAGTGATTCCTGTCAATAAGCAGTGCCCACTTGTCAATGAGGGGTGCTCCCCCCGTCAATGGGGAGTGCCCCCTGTCAATGAGAAGTGGCGCCCGTCACCGAGGATTGACCCCTGTCAATTAGGAGTGCCCCCTTTCAATTAGGAGTGCCCCCCTGTCAAGGAGGGTTGTCCACTGCCAATTAGGAGTGCCCCGTGTCAAAGCGGAGTGCCCCCTTTCAATAAGGAGTGCCCACTGTCAAGAAAGAGTGCCTCCTGTCAATAAGGAGTGCCCACTTGTCAATGAGGGGTTCCCCCCACCCGTCAATAGGGAGTGCCCCCTGCCAATGAGGAGTGGCCCCCGTCACCGAGGATTGGCCCCTGTCAATTAGGACTGCCCCCTTTCAATTAGGAGTGCCCCCTGTCAAGGAGCGGTGTCCACTGTCAATTAGGAGTGCCCTCTGTCAAAGCGGAGTGTCCCATGTCAATTAGGAGAGTCCCCTGTCAATTAGGAGTGCCCGTGTCAATTAGCTGTAACCCCACTGTTAATGACGAGTGTCCAGTCTCTATGAAGAGTGCCCCTGTAAATGAGGAGTGCCCCCTGTCAATGAGGATTGCCATTTGCCAATGTGGATTGCCCCCTGTCAATGAGGAGTTGCCACTCTCAATGAGGAGTGCCCTATGTCAATGAGGAGTGCCTCATGTCAATGAGGAGTGCCCCCGTCAATGAGGAGTGCCCCCTGTCAATAAGAGGTGCCCCCTGTTAATGAAGAGTGCCACCTGTAAATTAGGATTGCCCCCTGTCAATAAGGCGTGCCCACTGTCAATACCGAGTGCCCACTGTCAATAAGGAGTGCCGCCTGTCAATGAGGGGTGCCCCGCCCCCGTCAATGGGGAGTGCCCTCTGTCAATGAGGTGTGGCCCCCGTCACCGAGGAGTGACCCCTGTCAATTAGGAGTGCCCCTTTTTAATTAGGAATGCCCCCCTGTCAAGAAGCGGTGTCCACTGTCAATTGGGAGTGCCCTCTGTCAAAGCGGAGTGCCCCCTATCAATTAGGAGTGACCCCGGTGAATTAGGAGTGCCCCTGTCAATTAGCAGTACCCCCACTGTTAATGATGAGTGTCCACTGTCAATGAAGAGTGCCCCCTGTCAATGAGGAGTGCCCCCTGTGAATGAGGATTGCCATTTGCCAATGAAGATTGGCCCCTGTCAATGCGGAGTGGCCACTCTCAATGAGGAGTGCCCCATGTCAATGAGGATAACTCATGTCGATGAAGAGTGCCCCCGTCAATGAGGGCTGTCCCCTGTCAATGAGGAGTGCCCTCTGTAAATTAGGAGTGCCCCCTGTAAATTAGGAGTGTCCCTGTCAATTAGGAGTGCCCCCTGTCAATTAGGAGTACCCCCTTTCAATTAGGAGTGCCCCTTGTCAGTTCGGAGCTCCCCCGGTCAGTTAGGAGTGCCCCCTTTCACATAGGAGTGCCCCCTGTCATTTTGGATTGCCCCCTGCCAATTAGGAGTGACCCCTGTCAATTTGGAGTGCCCCCTGTCAATTTGGAGTACCCCCTGTTGATTAGTCGTGCCCGCTGTCAATTAGGACTGCCCCCTGCCAATTACGAGTGCCCCTGCCTATTAGGAGTGGCCCCTGCCAATGAGGAGTGCTCCCTGTCAATTAGGAGTCCCCCATGTCAATTAGCGTCCCCCTGTCAATTGGAGTGCTCCCTGTCAATTGGAGTGTCCACTGTCAATTAGGAGGCCCCGGTCAATGAAAAGTTCCCCTTGTCAATAAGGACACCATCCCCCCCCCTCCCCCTGTCAATGAGGAGTGCTCCACCGTCAATGAAGAGTGCCCCCCGGTCAATGAGGAGTGCCCCCACCGTCAATGAGAAGTGCCCCGTATCAATGAGGAGTGCCCCCATGTCACCAAGGAGTGAACCCTGTCAATTAGAAGTTCCCCTTGTCAATTAGGAGTGACCCCTGTCAATTAGGATAGCGCCATGTCAATTACGAGGTCCCCCTGTCAATTCGGAGTGGTCCCCATCAATTAGGAGAGCCGCCTGTCAACGTGGACTTCAAACTGTCAAGGAGGAGGAACCCACCGTCAATCAGGAGTGCCCCCCCCGTGAATGAGTAGCGCCCCCACCGTCAATGAGAACTGCCCCGTGTCAATGAGGAGTGCCCCCATGTCACCTAGGAGTGACCCCTGACAATGAGGAGTGCCCCCTGTAAATGAGGAGTGACCCCTGACAATGAGGAGTGCCCCCTGTAAATGAGGAGTGCCCCCTGTCAATGGGAGGGCCCCCACTGTCAATAAGGAGTGCCCCCGTGAATGAGGGGTGCCCCCCCCCTTAAGGGGAGAGCCTCCTGTCAATGAGGAGTGGCCCCCGTCACCGAGCATTGACCCCTGACAATTAGGAGGGCCCCCTGTCAATTGGCGTGTCACCTGGCAATTAGAAGTGTCCCCTGTCAATAAGGAGTGCCCACTGTCAATAAGGAGTGCCCAATTTCAATAAGGAGTGCCTCCTGTCAATAAGCAGTGCCCACTTGTCAATGAGGGGTGCTCCCCCCGTCAATGGGGCGTGCCCCTTGTCAATGAGGAGTGGCCCCCGTCACCGAGGATTGACCCCTGTCAATTAGGAGTGTCCCCTTTCAATTATGGGTGCCCCCTGTCAAGGAGCGGTGTCCACTGTCAATTAGGAGTACCCTCTGTCAAAACGGTGTGCCCCCTGTCAATTAGGAGTGTCCCCTGTCAATTGGCTCTACCCCCACTGTTAATGACGAGTGTCCATTGTCTATGAAGAGTGCCCCCTGTAAATGAGAAGTGCCCCCTGTCAATGAGGATTGCCATTAGCCAATGAGGATTGCCCCCTGTCAATGAGGAGTTGCTACTCTCAAAGAGGAGTGCCCCATGTCAATGAAGAGTGCCTCATGTCAGTTGGAGTCCCACTGTCAATTGGAGTGCTCCCTGTCAATTGGAGTGCCCACTGTCAATTAGGAGGCCCCTGTCAATGAGGAGTTCCCCTTGTCAATGAGGACAGCCCCCCTGTCAATGAGGAGTGCCCCACCGTCAATGAAGAGTGCTCCCCCGGCAATGAGGAGTGCCCCCAAAGTCAATGGGGAGTCACCCCTGTCAATGAGGAGTGCCCCCCTGTCACCTAGGAGTGGCCCCTGTCAATTAGGAGTGCCCCCCGTCAATTAGGTGTGCCCCTTGTCAATTAGAGTGCCCCCTGTCAATTGGCGTGCCACCTGGCAATTAGAAGTGCCCCCGTCAATAAGGAGTGCCCCCTGTCCATAAGGAGTGCCCCCTGTCAATATGGAGTGCCCACTGTCAATAAGGAGTGCCCACTGTCAACAAGGAGTGCCTCCTGTCAATGAGGAGTGCCCCCTGTCAATGTGGAGTGCCCCCCCCGTCAATGGGGAGTGCCCCCTGTCAATGTGGAGTGGCCCCCGTCACCGAGGAGTGACCCCTGTCAATTAGAAGTGCCCCCTTTCAATTAGGAGTGCCCCCCTGTCAAGGAGGGGTGTCCACTGTCAATTAGGAGTTCCCTCTGTTAAAGCGGAGTGCCCCCTGTCAATTAGGATAGCGCCTTGTCAATTACGAACTCCCCCTGTCAATTAGGAGTGGTCCCTATCAATTAGGAGGGCCGCCTGTCAAAGTGGACTTCAACCAGTCAATGAGGAGTGCCCCACCGTCAATGAGGAGTGCCCCCCCCCCGTGAATGAGTAGCGCCCCCTCCCCCGTCAATGAGGATTCCCCCACCACACGTCAATGTGGAGTGCCCCCTGTCAATGAGGAGTGCCCGCTGTCTATGAGGTGTACCGCCTGTCAATTAGGAGTGCCCCCTGTAAATCTGGAGTACCCCCTATCAATTAGTCGTGCCCCCTGTCAATTAGGACTGCCCCCTGCCAATTACGAGTGCTCCCTGCCAATTAGGAGTCCCCCATGTCAATTGGAGTCCCACTGTCAATTGGAGTGCTCCCTGTCAATTGGAGTGCCCACTGTCAATTAGGAGGCCCCTGTCAATGAGCAGTTCCCCTTGTCAACGAGGCAGCCCCCTGTCAATGAGGAGTGCCCCCCCGTCAATGAGGATTCCCCCCCCACGTCAATGAGGAGTGCCCTCCCGTCAATGAGGAATGCCCCACCTTCAATGAGGAGAGCCCCACCATCCATGAGGAGAGCCCCACCATCAATGCGGAGTACCCTCTGTCAATGAGGAGTGGCCCCCGTCACCGAGGAGTGACCCTGTCAATTAGGAGTGCCTCCCTTTCAATTAGTAGTGTCCCCTGTCAAGGAGGGGTGTCCACTGTCAATTAGGCGTGCCCCCTGTCAAGGCCGAGTGCCCCCTGTCAATTAGGAGTGACCCCTGTCAGTTAGGAGTGACCCTGTCAATTAGCTGTACCCCCACTGTTAATGACGAGTGTCCACTGTCTATGAGGACTGCCCCCTGTCAATGAGCAGTGCCCCCTGTGAATGAGGATTGCCATTTGCCAATGAGGATTGCCCCCTGCCAATGAGGAGTGGCCACTGTCAATGAGGATTGCCTCATGTCGATGAGGTGTGCCCCATGTCAATGAGGAGTGCCCCCTGTCAATTAGGAGTACCCCCTTTCAATTAGGAGTGCCCCTTGTCATTCGGGAGCTCCCCCGGTCAGTTAGGAGTGCCCCCTGTCAAATAGGAGTGCCACCTGTCATTTTGGATTGCCCCCTGCCAATTAGGAGTGACCCCTGTCAATTTGGACTGCCCCCTGCCAGTTACGAATTGCCCTGCCTATTGAGAGTGGCCCCTGCCAATGAGAAGTGCTCCCTGTCAATTAGGAGTCCCCCATGTCAATTGGAGTGCTCCCTGTCAATTGGAGTGCCCACTGTCAATTAGGAGGCCCCTGTCAATGAGGAGTTCCCCTAGTCAATGAGGACAGCCCCCCCGCCCCCCCCCCCCCGCCCCCCCGTCAATGAGGAGTGCTCCACCGTCAATGAAGTGTGCTCCCCCGGCAATGAGGAGTGCCCCCACCGTCAATGGGAAGTGACCCGTGTCAATGAGGAGTGCCCCCATGTCACCTAGGAGTGACCCCTGTCAATTAGGAATGTCCACAGTCAATTAGGAGCGCCCCCTATCAATGAGGAGAGACCACTGTCAATTAGGAGGCCCATGCCAATGAGGAGTGCCCCCTGTCAATGAGGAGTGATCCTCTAAATGAGGACTGCCCCCCGTCAATGAGGAGAGTCCCCGTCAATGGGGAGTGCCCCCTGTCAATGAGGAGTGGCCCCCGTCCCCGAGGATTGACACCTGTCAATTAGGAGTGTCCCCTTTCAATTAGGAGTGCCCCCCTGTCAAGGAGCGGTGTCCACTGTCAATTAGGAGTGCCCTCTGTTCATGCGGAGTGCCCCCTATCAATTAGGAGTGTCCCCTGTCAATTGGCTGTACCCCCACTGTTAATGACGAGTGTCCAGTGTCTATGAAGAGTGCCCCCTGTAAATGAGGAGTGCCCCCTGTCAATGAGGATTGCCATTTGCCAATGAGGATTGCCCCCTGTCAATGAGGAGTTGCCACTCTCAATGAGGAGTGCCCCATGTCATGAGGAGTGCCTTATGTCAATGAGGAGTGCCCCCGTCAATGATGAGTGCCCGCTGTCAATGAGGAGTGCCCCCTGTTAATTAGGAGTGCCCCCTGTCAATGAGGAGTGCCCCCTGTCTATGAGGTGTGCTGCCTGTCAATTAGGAGTGCCCCCTGTAAATGTGGAGTACCTCCATGTCAATTAGTCGTGCCCGCTGTCAATTAGGACTGCCCCCTGCCAATTACGAGTGCCCCCTGCCTACGAGGAGTGCCCCCTGTCAATTAGGAGTCCCCCATGTCAATTGGAGTGCCCCCCGTCAATTGGAGTGCCCCCTGTTAATTGGAGTGCCTCCTGTCAATTGGAGTGCCCTCTTTCAATTGGAGTGCCACCTGTCAATTAGAAGTGCCCCCTGTCAATAAGGAGTGCCCACTGTCAATAAGGAGTGCCCCCTGTCAATAAGGAGTGCCCACTGTCAATAAGTAGTGCCCCCTGTCAATTAGGAGTGCACCTTTCAATTAGGAGTGCCCCCTGTCAATTAGAAGTGCCCCCTGTCAATTAGGATCTCCCCCTGTCAATTAGGAGTGGCCCTTGTCAAGAAGGAATGCCCACTGTCAATAAGGAGTGCACCCTGACAATTAGCAGTGCCCCCTGACAATTAGCAGTGCCCCTTGTCAATTAGGAGTGCCCCCTGTCAATTAGGAGTGTCCCCTGTCAATTAGGAGTGCCCCCTGTCAACCTGGAGCTCACCCCGTCAATTTGGTGCGCCCCCTGTCAAATTGGAGTACCCCCTGTCAATTGGAGTGCCCCCTGTCAATGAGGAGTGCCCCCTGTCAGTGAGGAGTGCCCCCTGTCAGTGAGCAGTGTCCCCTGTCAGTGAGGAGTGCCCCCTGTCAATGAGGAGTGCCCCCTGTCATTTAGGATTGCCCCGTGTCAACTTCGAGTCTCCCCTGTCAATTAGGAGTGCCGACTTTCATATAGGAGTGCCCCTTATCAATTAGGAGCTCCCCCTGTCAATTAGGAGTGGCCCCTGTAAATTAGGAGTGCCCTCTGACAATAAGGAGTATCCCCTGTCAATGAGTAGTGTCCCCCAACAATTAGGAATGCCCGCTGTCAATTTGGAGGCCCCTGTCCATGAGGAGTTCCCCTTGTCAATGAGGAGTTCCCCCCCGTCAATGAGGAGTGCCCCACCGTCAATAAGGAGTATCCCCCGTCAATGAGGAGTGCCCCCACCATCAATGGGGAGTGCCCCTGTCAATAAGGAATGCCCCCCTGTCACCCAGGTGTGACCCCTGTCAATTCAGAGTGCCCCCCTGTCAATGAGGAGTTCTCCTTGTCAATGAGGAGAGCCCCCCCGTCAATGACCAGTGCCCCC
The DNA here is from genome assembly GCF_964213995.1 of Mustelus asterias. NCBI lineage: Eukaryota > Metazoa > Chordata > Chondrichthyes > Carcharhiniformes > Triakidae > Mustelus > Mustelus asterias. Next base: position 87,939,259 of record NC_135816.1, on the reverse strand, counting down.
TGTCAATGAGGAGTGCCCCCTGTCAATGAGGAGTGCCATCCGTCAATGAGGAGTGCCCACTATCAAAGAGGAGTACCCCCTGTCAATTAGGAGTGCCCCCTGTCAATGAGGTGTACCGCCTGTCAATTAGGTCTGCCTCTGTCAATTAGGGGCTCCCCCTGTCAGTCAGGAGTACCCCCTGTCAATTTGATTGACCCCTGTCAATTAGGCGTGCCCCCCTGTCAATGACGGGTGTCCACTGTTTATGAGGAGTGCCCCCCGGCAATGAGGAGTGCCGCCTGTCAATAAGGAGTGACCCCTGTAAATTAGGAGTCACCCCCGTAAACTTGGAGTGCCTGCCCCATCAATGAGGAGTACCCCCAGTCAATGAGGAGTGTCTCCTGTTAAGGTGAAATGCCCCCTGTCAATGAAGAGTGACCCCTGTAAATGCGGAGGGCCCACTGTCAATGAGGAGTGCCGCCCGTCAATGAGGAGTGACCCCTGCAAATTAGGAGTGCCCCCCTATCAATGAGGAGTGTCCCCTGTCAATGAGGAGAGACCCCTGTCAATGAGGAGTGCCCCACGTCAATGAGGAGTGCCCCCCGTTCATGAGGAGTGTCTGCCCCATCAATGAGAAGTGCCCCCTGTCAATGAGGAGTGACCCCTGTCAATGAGGAGTCACCCCTGTCAATGAGGATTGCCCTCTGTCAATGAGGAGTACCCCCGGTCAATGAGGAGTGTCTCCTGTTAATGTGAAATGCCCCCTGGCAATGAGGAGTGCCCCCTGTAAATGCGGAGGGCCCCCTAACAATGAGGATTGCCCCCTGACAATGAGGAGTGCCCCCTGACAATGAGGAGTGCCCCCTGTCAATGAGAAGTAACGTCTGTCAATGAACAAAGAACAAAGAACAGTACAGCACAGGAAACAGACCCTTCGGCCCTCCAAGCCTGTGCCGCTCCTTGGTCCAACTAGACCAATCATTTGTATCCCTCCATTCCCAGGCTGCTCATGTGACTATCCAGGTAAGTCTTAAACGATGTCAGCGTGCCTGCCTCCACCACCCTACTTGGCAGCGCATTCCAGGCCCCAACCACCCTCTGTGTAAAAAACGTCCCTCTGATATCTGAGTTATACTTCGCCCCTCTCAGCTTGAGCCCGTGACCCCTCGTGATCGTCACCTCCGACCTGGGAAAAAGCTTCCCACTGTTCACCCTATCTATACCCTTCATAATCTTGTACACCTCTATTAGATCTCCCCTCATTCTCCGTCTTTCCAAGGAGAACAACCCCAGTCTACCCAATCTCTCCTCATAGCTAAGACCCTCCATACCAGGCAACATCCTGGTGAAGCTTCTCTGCACTCTCTCTAATGCCTCCACGTCCTTCTGGTAGTGTGGTGACCAGAACTGGACGCAGTACTCCAAATGTGGCCTAACCAGCGTTCTATACAGCTGCTTCATCAGACTCCAGCTTTTATACTCCAAACCCCGTCCTATAAAGGCAAGCATACCATATGCCTTCTTCACCACCTTCTCCACCTGGATTTGTGGACTTGCACACCTAGGTCCCTCTGCGTTTCTATACTCCTGATGACTCTGCCATTTATTGTATAACTCCTCCCTACATTATTTCTTCCAAAATGCATCACTTCGCATTTATCCGGATTAAACTCCATCTGCTACCTCTCCGCCCAATTTTCCAGCCTATCTATATCCTGCTGTATTGCCCGACAATGCTCTTCGCTATCCGCAATTCCAGCCATCTTCGTGTCATCCGCAAGCTTGCTGATAACACCAGTTACACCTTCTTCCAAATCATTTATATATATCACAAATAGCAGAGGTCCCAGTACAGAGCCCTGCGGAACACCACTGGTCACAGACCACCAGCCGGAAAAAGACCCTTCGACCACTACCCTCTGTCTCCTATGGCCAAGCCAGTTCTCCACCCATCGAGCCACTTCTCCTTGTATCCCATGAGCCTTAACCTTCTTAACCAACCTGCCATGTGGGACTTTGTCAAATGCCTTACTGAAATCCATATAGACGACATCCACGGCCCTTCCTTCATCAACCGTTTTTGTCACTTCCTCAAAAAACTCCACCAAATTTGTAAGGCACGACCTCCCTCTTACAAAACCATGCTGTCTGTCACTAATGAGATCGTTCCGTTCTAAATGCACATACATCCTGTCTCTAAGAATCCTCTCCAACAACTTCCCTACCACGGACGTCAAGCTCACCGGCCTATAATTTCCTGGGTTATCCCTGCTACCCTTCTTAAACAACGGGACCACATTCACTATCCTCCAATCCTCAGGGACCTCACCCGTGTCCAAAGAAGCGACAAAGATTTCCGTCAGAGGCCCAGCAATTTCATCTCTCGTCTCCCTGAGCAGTCGAGGATAGATGCCATCAGGCCCTGGGGCTTTGTCAGTTTTAATGTTCCCTAAAAAACCTAACACTTCCTCTCTTGTAATGGAGATTTTCTCTAATGGGTCAACACCTCCCTCCGAGACACTCCCGGTTAACACGCCCCTCTCCTTCGTGAATACCGATGCAAAGTATTAATTTAGGATCTCCCCTATTCCCTTGGGCTCTAAGCATAATTCCCCTCCTTTGTCCCTGAGAGGAGAATCCCCTGTCAATGAGGAGTGTCTCCTGTCAATGTGGAATGCCCCCTGTCAATGAAGAGGGCTCCTTGTAATTGCGGAGCGCCTCCTGACAATGAAGAGTGCCCTGTGTCAATGAATAGTGCCCTGTGTCAATAAGGAGTGCCCCCCCATCAATGAGGAATGCCCCCGTCAATGAGGAGTGCCCTCTGTCAATGGGAAGAGACGCCTGAAAATGAGGAGTGTCCCCCGTCAATGACGAGTGCCCCCCTTCCGTCAACGAGGAGTGCCCCCCGTCAACGAGGAGTGCCCCCCGTCAACGAGGAGTGCCCCCCTGTCAACGTGGAACGCCCCCGTCAATGAGGAGTGCCCACCGTGAATGAGGAGTGCCCCCCGTCAATGAGGAGTGCCACCCGTCAATGAGGACTGCCCCCGGTCAATGAGGAGAGCCCCCGGTCAATGAGGAGAGCCCCCTCGTCGATGAGGAGTGACCTCTGTAAATTAGGAGTGCCCCCCAGTCAATGAGGAGTGCCCCCCATCAATGAGGAGTGCCCCCTGTCAATGAGGATTGCCCCCTGTCAATGTGGAGTGTCCCCCCGTCAATGAGGAGTGACCTCTGTAAATCAGAAGCGCCCCCAATCAATGACGAGTGCACCCCGTCATTAACGAATGCCCCCTGTCAATGAGGAGTGCCCACGTCAATGAGGAGTGACCCTGCCAATGAGGAGTGACCCTGTCAATGAGGAGTGACCCTGTCAATGAGGAGTGCCCTCTGTCAATGAGGAGCGACCCTGTCAATGTGGCTCGCCCTCTGTCAATGAAGTGTGCCCCCCTGTCAATGAGGAGTGACCACTGTAAAAGAGATAGTGTGCCCCATCAATGAGGAGTGCCCCTGTCAATGAGGAGTGACACTTCTGAATCAGGAGTGACGCTGTAAATGAGGAGTGACGCTGTAAATGAGGAGTGCCACCCTCCCGTCAATAATGAGAGACCTCTGTAAATTAGGAGTGCCCCCTCGTCGATGAGGAATGCCCCCTGTCAATGAGGAGTGCCCCCTGTCAATGGGGAGAGTCCCCCTGTCAATGAGGAGTGACCACTGTCAATGAGGAGTGCCTCCCTTCAATGAGGTGGGCCCCCTGCCAATGAGGAGTGCCCTCTGTCAATGAGGAGTAACCCTGGAAGTGAGGAGTGAACCTGTAAATGACCCTGTAAACGAGGAGTGTCCCCCCCACCCCCATCAATGAGCAGTGCCCTCCGCAAATTAGGAGTGCCCCACCCATCAATGAAGAGTGTCCCCCGTCAATGAGGAGTGCCCCCTGTCAATGAGGAGTGACCCCTGTAAATTTGGAGTGCCTGATCCATCAATGAGGAGTGCCCCTGTCAATGAGGAGTCACGCCTGTCAATGAGGAGTACCCCCGATCAATGAGGAGTGTCTCCTGTGAATGTCAAGTGCCCATTGTCAATGAAGGAATGCCCCCTGAAAATGCGGAGGGCCCTCTGACAATGAGGATTGCCCCCTGACAATGAGGAATGCCCCCTGTCAATGAGGAGTGCCCACTGTCAATTAGGAGTACCCTCTGTCAATGAGGAGTAACCCCTGTCAATGAGGAGTGCCCCCTGTCAATGAGGCGTGTCTCCTGTCAATGTGGAATGCCCCCTGTCAATGAGGAGGGCTCCCTGTAAATGCGGAGGGTCCCCTGACAATGAAGAGTGCCCTGTGTCAATGAGGAGTGCCCCCCAATCAATGAGCAATACCCCAGTCAATGAGGAATGCCCCCGTCAATGAGGAGTGCCCTCTGTCAATGAGAAGATATCCCTGAAAAAGAGGAGTGCCCCCCGTCAACGTGGAGTGCCCACCGTCAACGTGGAGTGCCCCCGTCAACGAGGAGTGCCCCCCGTCAACGAGGAGTGCCCCCCCCCCGTCAACGTGGAATGTCCCCGTCAATGAGGAGTGCCCCCGTCAATGATGAGTGCCCCCCCGTAAATGAGGAGTGCACCCCGTCAATTAGGACTGCCCCCGGTCAATGAGGAGAGCCCCGGGTCAATGAGGGGAGCCCCCTCGTCGATGAGGAGTGACCTCTGTAAATTAGGAGTGCGTCCCACCCCATCAATGAGGAGTGCCCGCCATTAATGATGAATGCCCCCTGTCAATGAGGAGTGCCCCCTGTCAATGCGTGCCCCCCCATCAATGAAGAGTGCCCCCATCAATGAGGAGGGCCCTTGCCAATGAGGAGTGCCTCCAGTCAATATGGAGTCCCCCTGTCAATGAGGAGAGGCCCCTATCAATGAGGAGTGCCCTCTGTCAATGAGGAGTGACCCTGTAATTGAGGAGTGCCCCCCCCCCCCGTCAATGAGGAGTGCCCTCTGCAAATTAGGAGTGCCCCGCAGTCAATGAGGAATGCCCCTTGTCAATGTGGAGTGCCCCCTATCAATGCGTTGTGCCCCCTATCAATGAGAAGTGCCCTCCATCAATGAGGAGCGCCCCCTGTCAATAATGATTGCCCCCTGTCAATGAGGAGTGTCCCCCCCCCGTCAATGAGTAGAGACCTCTGTAAATTAGGAGTGTCCCCCATCAATGACGAGTGCCCCCCGTCAATAGCGAATGCCCCCTGTCAATAAGGAGTGCCCCCGTCAATGAGGAGTGACCCTGCCAATGAGGAGCGACCCTGTCAATGAGGAGTGACCCTGTCAATGAGGTCACTCCTCATTGACAGGGGGCATTCGCTGTCAATGAGGAGCGACCCTGCCAATGAGGAGTGCACTCTGTCAACATGGAGTGCCCCTGTCACTAAGGAGAGCCCTCTGTCAATGAGGACTGACCCTGTCAATGAGGAGAGCCCCCTGTCAATGAGGAGTGCCCTTTGTCAATGAGGAGCGACCCTGCCAATGAGGAGTGCCCTCTGTCAACATGGAGTGCCCCTGTCAATAAGGAGAGCCCTCTGTCAATGAGGAGTGCCCTCTGTCAATGAGGAGTGCCCTCTGTCAATGAGGAGTGACCCTGTCAATGAGGAGTGACCCTGTCAATGAGGAGTGACCCTGTAAATGAGGAATGACCCTGGAAACGAGGAATGCCCCCCCTCGACAATGAGGAGTGCCCTCTGTAAATTAGGAGTACCCCACCCGTCAATGAGGAGTGCCCCCCCGTCTATGAGGAGTGACCCCTGTCAATGAGGAGAGATCCCTGTCAATGAGGAGTCACCCCTGTCAATGAGGAGTGCCCTCTGTCAATGAGGAGTGCCCCCTGTCAATAATGATTACCCCCTGTCAATGAGGAGTGTCCCCCCCTCAATGAGGAGTTACCTCTGTAAATTAGGAGTGCCCCCCATCAATGACGAGTGCCCCCCGTCAAGAGCGAATGTCCACTGTAAATGAGAAGTGCCCCCGTCAATGAGGAGTGACCCTGCCAATGCGGTGCGACCCTGTCAATGAGGAGTGACCCTGTCAATGAGGAGTGCCCTCTGTCAATGAGGAGTGCCCTCTGTCAATGAGGAGTGCCCTCTGTCAATGAAGTGTGCCACCCTGTCAATGAGGAGTGACCACTGTAAATGATGTGTATGCCCCATCAATGAGGAGGGCCCCTGCCAATGAGGAGAGCCCCCTGTCAATGAGGAGTGACCCTGTAAATGAGGACTGCCCCCGTCAATGAGGAACACCCCCCGTCAATGAGGAGAGTCCCCGTCAATGAGGAGTGACCCTGTAAATGAGGAGTGACCCAGTAAATGAGGAGTGCCCCCTTCCCGTCAATGAGGAGTACCCTCTGCAAATTAGGAGTGCCCCCCATCAATGAGGAGTGCTCCCCGTCAATGAGGAGTGCCCCCTGTCAATGAGGAGTGACCCCTATCAATGAGGTGCGCCCCCTATCAATGAGGAGTGCCCCCTGTCAATGAGGAGTGACCCCTATCAATGAGGTGCGCCCCCTATCAATGAGGAGTGCCCCCTGTCAATGATGAGTGCCCCTGTGAATGAGAAGTGCCCCCTGTCAATGAGGAGTGACCCTGTAAATGAGGACTGCCCCCCGTCAATGAGGAATACCCCGCGTCAATGAAGAGAGTCCCCGTCAATGAGGAGTGACCCTGTCAATGAGGAGTTCCCCCCCGTTAATGAGGAGTGCCCCCGACAATTAGGACTGCCCACGGTCAATGAGGAGAACCCCGGGTCAATGAGGGGAGCCCCCTCGTCGATGAGGAGTGACCTCTGTAAATTAGGAGTGCCCACCCCCATCAATGAGGAGTGCCCGCCATCAATGATGAATGCCCCCCGTCAATGAGGAGTGAACCTGCCAATGCGGTGCGACCCTGTCAATGAGGAGTGACCCTGTCAATGAGGAGTGACCCTGTCAATGAGGAGTGCCCTCTGTCAATGAGGAGTGCCCTCTGTCAATGAGGAGTGCCCTCTGTCAATGAAGTGTGCCACCCTGTCAATGAGGAGTGACCACTGTAAATGAGGAGTGACCCTGTAAATGAAGACTGCCCCCCGTCAATGAGGAGTGGCCCCTGTCAATGAGGAGTGACCCTGTAAATGAGGACTGCCCCCGTCAATGAGGAACACCCCCGTCAATGAGGAGAGTCCCCGTCAATGAGGAGTGACCCTGTAAATGAGGAGTGACCCAGTAAATGAGGAGTGCCCCCTTCCCGTCAATGAGGAGTACCCTCTGCAAATTAGGAGTGCCCCCCATCAATGAGGAGTGCTCCCCGTCAATGAGGAGTGCCCCCTGTCAATGAGGAGTGACCCCTATCAATGAGGTGCGCCCCCTATCAATGAGGAGTGCCCCCTATCAATGATGAGTGCCCCCTGTCAAAGAGAAGTGCCCCCCGTCAATGAGGAGTGCCCCCTGTCAATGAGGAGTGACCCTGTAAATGAGGACTGCCCCCGTCAATGAGGAACACCCCCTGTCAATGAGGAGAGTCCCCGTCAATGAGGAGTGACCCTGTAAATGAGGAGTGACCCAGTAAATGAGGAGTGCCCCCTTCCCGTCAATGAGGAGTACCCTCTGCAAATTAGGAGTGCCCCCATCAATGAGGAGTGCTCCCCGTCAATGAGGAGTGCCCCCTGTCAATGAGGAGTGACCCCTATCAATGAGGTGCGCCCCCTATCAATGAGGAGTGCCCCCTATCAATGATGAGTGCCCCCTGTCAATGAGAAGTGCCCCCTGTCAATGAGGAGTGACCCTGTAAATGAGGACTGCCCCCCGTCAATGAGGAAAACCCCCCGTCAATGAGGAGAGTCCCCGTCAATGAGGAGTGCCCCTGTCAATGAGGAGTGCCCCCCCGTCAATGAGGAGTGCCCCCGGCAATTAGGACTGCCCCCGGTCAATGAGGAGAGCCCCGGGTCAATGAGGGGAGCCCCCTCGTCGATGAGGAGTGACCTCTGTACATTAGGAGTGCCCACCCCCATCAATGAGGAGTGCCCGCCATCAATGATGAATGCCCCCTGTCAATGAGGAGCGCCCGCTCTCAATGCGTACCCCCCCATCAATGAAGTGTGCCCCCCATCAATGAGGAGAGGCCGCTGTCAATGAGGAGAGGGCCCTGTCAATGAGGAGTGCCCTCTGTCAATGAGGAGTGACCTTGTAATTGAGGAGTGCCCCCCCCCCCGTCAATGAAGAGTGCCTTCTGAACATTAGGAGTGCCCCCAGTGAAGGAGGAATGCCCCTTGTCAGTGTGGAGTGCCCCCTATCAATGAGTTGTGCCCCCCATCAATGAGGAGTGCCCCCCATCAATGAGGAGTGCCCCCGGTCAATAATGATTGCCCCCTGTCAATGAGGAGTATCCCCCCGTCAATGAGGAGTACCCTCTGCAAATTAGGATGCCCCCCATCAATGAGGAGTGCTCCCCGTCAATGAGGAACGCCCTCCGTCAATGAGGAGTGCCCCCTATCATGGAGGTGTTCCCCCCATCAATGAGGAGTGCCCCCGTCAATGAGGAGTGACCCCTATCAATGAGGTGCGCGCCCTATCAATGAGGAGTGCCCCCTGTCAATGAGGAGCGCCCCATGTCAATGAGGAGTGACCCTTTAAATGAGGACTGCGCCCCCCCGTCAATGACGAATACCCCCCCCCCCCCCGTCAATGAGAGTCCCCGTCAATGAGGAGTGACCCTGCTAATGAAGAGTGAGCCTGTCAATGAGGAGTGCCGTCTGTCTATGAGGAGAGCCCTCTGTCAATGAGGAGTGCCCCCTGTCAATGAGGAGTGCTCCCTGTCAATGAGGAGTGCTCCCTGGCAATGAGGAGTGCCCCCTGTCAATGAGGAATGCCCTCTGTCAATGAGGGGTAAACACTAAATTAGGAGTGCCTCCCATCAATGAGGTGGACCCCCTACCAATGAGGAGTGCCCGCTGTCAACATGGAGTGCCCCTGTCAATGAGGAGAGCCCCCTGTCAATGAGGAGTGCCCTCTGTGAATGAGGAGTGACCCTGTCAATGAGGAGTGACCCTGTAAATGAGGAATGACCCTGGAAACGAGGAATGCACCCCCCCCCCTCGAAAATGAGGAGTGCCCTCTATAAATTAGGAGTGCCCCACCCGTCAATGAGGAGTGCCCCCCCCCCGTCAATGAGGAGTGGCCCCCTCGTCAATGAGGAGTGACCCCTGTCAATGAGGAGTGACCCCTGTAAATTAGGAGTGACCCCTGTAAATTTGGAGTGCCTGCCCCATCAATGAGGAGTGCCCCCTGTCAATGAGGAGAGATCCCTGTCGATGAGGAGTCACCCCTATCAATGTGGAGTGCCCTCTGTCAATGAGGAGTACCCCCGGTCAGTGAGGAGTGTCTCCTGTTAACGTGAAATGCCCATTGTCAATGAGGAGTGCCCGCTGTAAATGCGGAGGGTCCCCTGACAACGACGATTACCCCCTGTCAATGAGGCGTGTCTCCTGTCAATGTGGAGTGCCCCCTGTCAATGAGGAGGGCTCCCTGTAAATGCGGAGGGCCCCCTGACAATGAAGAGTGCCCTGTGGCAATGAAGAGTACCCCCCTCCCCCCCCCCCCGTCAATGAGGTGTGACCTCTGCAAATTAGGAGCGCCCCCCATCAATAAGGAGTGCACCCCATCAATGAGGACTGCCCCGGTTAATGAGGAATGTGCCCGTCAGCGAGGGGTGCCCCACCCGTAAATGAGGAGTGCCCCCCCCCCGTCAATGAGGAGTGACCCCTGTCAATGAGGAGTGACCCCTGTAAATTAGGAGTAACCCCCGTAAATTTGGAGTGCCTGCCCCATCAATGAGGAGTGCCCCCTGTCAATGAGGAGTCACCCGTGTCAATGAGGAGTCACCCCTGTCAATGAGGAGTGCCCTCTGTCAATGAGGAGTGCCCCCTGTCAATAATGATTGCCCCCTGTCAATGAGGAATGTCCCCCCCTCAATGAGGAGTGACCTCTGTAAATTAAGAAAGCCCCCCATCAATGACGAGTGCCCCCCGTCAATAGCGAATGCCCCCTGTCAATGCAGAGTGCCCCCGTCAATGACGAGTGCCCCCTGTCAATGAGTAGTGCCCCCTGTCAATGAAGAGTGCCCCCGTCAATGAGGAGTGACCCTGACAATGAGGAGTGACCCTGCCAATGAGGAGTGACTCTGTCAATGAGGAGTGACCCTGACAATGAGGAGTGTCCCCTGTCAATGAGGAGTGACCACTGTAAATTATGTGTATGCCCCGTCAATGAGGAGGGGCCCTGCCAATGAGGAGTGCCCCCTGTCAATGTGGAGTGCCCCTGTCAATGAGGAGTGCCCCCTGTCAATGAGGAGTGACCCTGTATATGAGGAGAGACCCAGTAAATGAGGAGTGCCCCCTTCCCGTCAATGAGGAGTACCCTCTGCAAATTAGAAGTGCCCCCCATCAATGAGGAGTGCTCCCCGTCAATGAGGAATGCCCCTCGTCAATGAGGAGTGCCCCCTCTCATGGAGGTGTTCCCCCTATCAATGAGGAGTGCCCCCTGTCAATGAGGAGTGCCGCTGTCAATGCGTGCCCCCCCATCAATGAAGTGTGCCCCCCATCAATGAGGAGAGGCCCCTGTCAATGAGGAGAGGCCCCTGTCAATGTGGAGTGCCCTCTGTCAATGAGGAGTGACCCTGTAATTGAGGAGTGCCCCCCTCCCTGTCAATGAGGAGTGCCTTCTGCAAATTAGGAGCGCCCCAGTGAATGAGGAATGCCCCTTGTCAGTGTGGAGTGCCCCCTATCAATGAGTTGTGCCCCCCATCAATGGGGAGTGCCCCCCCATCAATGAGGAGTGCCCCCGGTCAATAATGATTGCCCCCTGTCAATGAGGTGTGTCCCCCCGTCAATGAGGAGTGACCTCTGTAAATTCGGAGTGCCCCCCATCAATGACGAGTGTCCCCCCGTCAATGAGGAGTGGCCTCTGTAAATTCGGAGTGCTCCCCATCAATGACGAGTGCCCCCCGTCAATGAGGAGTGCGCGCGTCAATGGGAAGTGACCCTGCCAATGAGGAGCGAACCTGTCAATGTGGAGTGCCCTCTGTCAATGAAGTGTGCCCCCCTGTCAATGAGGAGTGACCACTGTAAATGATGTGTATCCCTCATCAATGAGGAGGGCCCCTGCCAATGAGGAGTGCCCCCTCTCAATGAGGAGTGACCCTGTAAAGGAGGACTGCCCCCCATCAATGAGGAATACCCCCGTCAATGAGGGGAGTCCCCGTCAATGAGGAGTGACCCTGTAAATGAGGAGTGACCCTGTCAATGAGGAGTGCCCCCTTCCCGTCAATGAGGAGTACCCTCTGCAAATTAGGATGCCCCCCATCAATGAGGAGTGCTCCCCGTCAATGAGGAACGCCCTCCGTCACTGAGGAGTGCCCCCTATCATGGAGGTGTTCCCCCCATCAATGAGGAGTGCCCCCTGTCAATGAGGAGTGAGCCCTATCAATGAGGTGCGCCCTCTATCAATGAGGAGTGCCCCTTGTCAATGATGAGTGCCCCCTGTCAATGAGGAGTGCCCCCTGTCAATGAGGAGTGATCCTGTAAATGAGGACTGCCCCCCCGTCAATGACGAATACCCCCCCCCCCCGTCAATGAGAGTCCCCGTCAATGAGGAGTGACCCTGTTAATGAGGAGTGACCCTGTCAATGAGGAGTGCCGTCTGTCTATGAGGAGTGCCCTCTGTCAATGAGGACTGCCCCCGTCAATGAGGAGTGCTCCCTGTCAATGAGGAGTGCTCCCTGGCAATGAGGAGTGCCCCCCGTCAATGAGGAATGCCCTCTGTCAATGAGGAGTGAACACTAAATTAGGAGTGCCTCCCATCAATGAGGTGGACCCCCTACCAATGAAGAGTGCCCGCTGGCAACATGGAGTGCCCCTGTCAATGAGGAGAGCCCCCTGTCAATGAGGAGTGACCCTGTCAATGAGGAGTGACCCTGTCAATGAGGAGAGCCCCCTGTCAATAAGGAGTGCCGCCTGTCAATGAGGAATGACCCTGGAAACGAGGAATGACCCTGGAAACGAGGACTGCACCCCCCCTCGAAAATGAGGAGTGCCCTCTATAAATTAGGAGTGCCCCACCCGTCAATGAGGAGTGCCCCCCCCCCCGTCAATGAGGAGTGTCCCACCCGTCAATGAGGAGTGTCCCCCCCCCCGTCAATGAGGAGTGGCCCCCTCGTCAATGAGGTGTGACCCCTGTCAATGAGGAGTGACCCCTGTAAATTAGGAGTGACCCCTGTAAATTTGGAGTGCCTGCCCCATCAATGAGGAGTGCCCCCTGTCCATGAGGAGAGATCCCTGTCGATGAGGAGTCACCCCTGTCAATGTGGAGTGCCCTCTGTCAATGAGGAGTACCCCCGGTCAGTGAGGAGTGTCTCCTGTTAACGTAAAATGCCGATTGTCAATGAGGAGTGCCCGCTGTTAATGCGGAGGGTCCCCTGACAACGAGGATTACCCCCTGTCAATGAGGAGTGCCCCCTGTCCATGAGGCGTGTCTCCTGTCAATGTGGAGTGCCCCCTGTCAATGAGGAGGGCTCCCTGTAAATGCGGAGGGCCCCCTGACAATGAAGAGTGCCCTGTGGCAATGAAGAGTATCACCCCGCCCCCCACCCCCCGTCAATGAGGTGTGACCTCTGCAAATTAGGAGCGACCCCCATCAATAAGGAGTGCACCCCATCAATGAGGACTGCCCCGGTTAATGAGGAATGTGCCCGTCAGCGAGGGGTGCCCCACCCGTAAATGAGGAGTGCCCCCCCGTCAATGAGGAGTGACCCCTGTAAATTAGGAGTGACCCCCGTAAATTTGGAGTGCCTGCCCCATCAATGAGGAGTGCCCCCTGTCAATGAGGAGAGATCCCTGTCAATGAGGAGTCACCCCTGTCAATGAGGAGTGCCCTCTGTCAATGAGGAGTGCCCCCTGTCAATAAAGATTGCCCCCTGTCAATGAGGAGTGCCCCCTGTCAATAATGATTGCCCCCTGTCAATGAGGAATGCCCCCCCTCAATGAGGAGTGACCTCTGTAAATTAAGAAAGCCCCCCATCAATGACGAGTGCCCCCCGTCAATAGCGAATGCCCCCTGGCAATGAGGAGTGACCCTGACAATGAGGAGGGCCCCTGCCAATGAGGAGTGCCCCCTGTCAATGTGGAGTGCCCCTGTCAATGAGGAGTGACCCTGTAAATGAGGAGAGACCCAGTAAATGAAGAGTGCCCCCTTCCCGCCAATGAGGAGTACCCTCTGCAAATTAGGAGTGCCCCCCATCAATGAGGAGAGCTCCCCGTCAATGAGGTATGCCCCCGTCAATGAGGAGTGCCCCCTCTCATGGAGGTGTTCCCTCTATCAATGAGGAGTGCCCCACTGTCAATGAGGAGTGACCCCGATCAATGAGGTGCGTCCCCTATCAATGAGGAGTGCCCCCTGTCAATGAGGAGTGCCCCCCGTCAATGAGGAGTGACCCATGTAAATGAGGACTGCCCCCCGTCAATGAGGAATAACCCGCGTCAATAAGGAGAGTCCCCGTCAATGAGGAGTGACCCTGTCAATGAGGAGTTCTCCCTGTCAATGAGGAGTTCTCTCTGGCAATGAGGAGTGCCCCCTGTCAATGAGGAATGCCCTCTGTCAATGAGGAGTGCCTCCCTGTCAATGAGGAGTGACCACTGTAAATTAGGAGTGCCTCCCATCAATGAGGAGAGCCCTTGTCAATAAGGAGTGCCCTGTCAATGAGGAGTGACTCTGTAAATGAGGAATGACCCAGGAAAGGAGAAATGCCTCGCCCCCTCGACAATGAGGAGTGCCCTCTGTAAAGTAGGAGTGCCCCACCCGTCAATGAGGAGTGCCCCCTGTCAATGAGGAGTGACCCCTGTCAATGAGGAGTGACCCCTGTAAATTAGGAGTGACCCCTGTAAATTTGGAGTGCCTGCCCCATCAATGAGGAGTGTCTCCTGTCAATGAGGAGAGATCCCTGTCGATGAGGAGTCACCCCTGTCAATGTGGAGTGCCCTCTGTCAATGAGGAGTACCCCCGGTCAGTGAGGAGTGTCTCCTGTTAACGTGAAATGCCCATTGTCAATGAGGAGTGCCCGCTGTAAATGCGGAGGGTCCCCTGACAACGAGGATTACCCCCTGTCAATGAGGAGTGCCCCTGTCAATGAGGCGTGTCTCCTGTCAATGTGGAGTGCCCCCTGTCAATGAGGAGGGCTCCCTGTAAATGCGGAGGGCCCCCTGACAATGAAGAGTGCCCTGTGGCAATGAAGAGTACCCCCCCCCCCCCGTCAATGAGGTGTGACCTCTGCAAATTAGGAGCGCCCCCCATCAATAAGGAGTGCCCCCCATCAATGAGGACTGCCCCGGTTAATGAGGAATGTGCCCGTCAGCGAGGGGTGCCCCACCCGTAAATGAGGAGTGCCCCCCCCCCCCGTCAATGAGGAGTGACACCTGTAAATTAGGAGTGACCCCCGTAAATTTGGAGTGCCTGCCCCATCAATGAGGAGTGCCCCCTGTCAATGAGGAGAGATCCCTGTCAATGAGGAGTCACCCCTGTCAATGAGGAGTGCCCTCTGTCAATGAGGAGTGCCCCCTGTCAATAATGATTGCCCCCTGTCAATGAGGAATGTCCCCCCCTCAATGAGGAGTGACCTCTGTAAATTAAGAAAGCCCCCCATCAATGACGAGTGCCCCCCGTCAATAGCGAATGCCCCCTGTCAATGAAGAGTGCCCCCGTCAATGAGGAGTGACCCTGCCAATGAGGAGTGACTCTGTCAATGAGGAGTGACCCTGACAATGAGGAGTGACTCTGTCAATGAGGAGTGACCCTGACAATGAGGAGTGCCCCCTGTCAATGAGGAGTGCCCCCTGTCAATGAGGAGTGACCACTGTAAATTATGTGTATGCCCCATCAATGAGGAGTGCCCCCTGTCAATGAGGAGTGCCCCCTGTCAATGAGGAGTGACCCTGTAAATGAGGAGAGACCCAGTAAATGAGGAGTGCCCCCTTCCCGTCAATGAGGAGTACCCTCTGCAAATTAGGAGTGCCCCCCATCAATGAGGAGTGCTCCCCGTCAATGAGGAATGCCCCCCGTCAATGAGGAGTGCCCCCTCTCATGGAGGTGTTCCCCCTATCAATGAGGAGTGCCCCCTGTCAGTGAGGAGTGACCCCTATCAATGAGGTGCGTCCCCTATCAATGAGGAGTGCGCCCTGTCAATGATGAGTGCCCCCTGTCAGTGAGGAGTGCCCCCCGTCAATGAGGAATGACCCATGTAAATGAGGACTGCCCCCCGTCAATGAGGAATACCCCGCGTCAATTAGGAGAGTCCCCGTCAATGAGGAGTGACCCTGTCAATGAGGAGTTCTCCCTGGCAATGAGGAGTGCCCCCTGTCAATGAGGAATGCCCTCTGTCAATGAGGAGTGCCTCCCTGTCAATGAGGAGTGACCACTGTAAATTAGGAGTGCCTCCCAATAATGAGGAGAGCCCCTTGTCAATGAGGAGTGACCCTGTAAATTAGGAGTGACCCCTGTAAATTTGGAGTGCCTGCCCCATCAATGAGGAGTGCCCCCTGTCAATGAGGAGAGATCCCTGTCGATGAGGAGAGATCCCTGTCGATGAGGAGTCACCCCTGTCAATGTGGAGTGCCCTCTGTCAATGAGGAGCACCCCCGGTCAGTGAGGAGTGTCTCCTGTTAACGTGAAATGCCCATTGTCAATGAGGAGTGCCCGCTGTTAATGCGGAGGGTCCCCTGACAACGAGGATTACCCTCTGTCAATGAGGCGTGTCTCCTGTCAATGTGGAGTGCCCCCTGTCAATGAGGAGGGCTCCCTGTAAATGCGGAGGGCCCCCTGACAATGAAGAGTGCCCTGTGTCAATGAAGAGTACCACCCCCCGCCCCCCCGTCAATGAGGTGTGACCTCTGCAAATTAGGAGCGCCCCCCATCAATAAGGAGCGCCCCCCATCAATGAGGACTGCCCCGCTTAATGAGGAATGTGCCCGTCAATGAGGAGTGCTCCCTGTCAATGAATAGTGCCCCCTCGTCAATGAGTAGTGACCACTGAAAATGAGGAGTGCCCCCCCGTCAATGAGGAGTGCCCTCCGTCAATGAAGAGGGACCGCTGTAAATTAGGAGTGCCTCCCATCAATGAGGAGGGCCCCTTGCCAATGAGGAGTGCCCTCTGTCAACATGGTGTGCCCCTGTCAATGAGGAGAGCCCCCTGTCAATGAGGAGAGACCACTGAAAATGAGGAGTGCCCCCCCGTCAATGAGGAGTGCCCCCCGTCAATGAAGAGGGACCGCTGTAAATTAGGAGTCCCTCCCATCAATGAGGGGGGCCCCTTGCCAATGAGGAGTGCCCTCTGTCAACATGGAGTGCCCCTGCCAATGAGGAGAGCCCCCTGTCAATGAGGAGTGCCCTCTGTCAATGAAGAGTGCCCTCTGTCAATGTGGAGTGACCCTGTAAATGAGGAATGATCCTGGAAACGAGGAATGCCCCCCCCCCCCCGACAATGAGGAGTGCCGTCTGCAATTGAGGAGTGCCCCACCCGTCAATGAAGAGTGCCCCCCGTCAATGAGGAGTGACCCCTGTCAATGAGGAGTAACCCCTGTAAATTAGGAGTGACCCCTGTAAATTTGGAGTGCCTGCCCCATCAATGAGGAGTGCCCCCTGTCAATGAGGAGAGTTCCCTGTCAATGAGGAGTCACCCCTGTCAATGAGGAGTCACCCCTGACAACGAGGAGTACCCCCTGTCAATGAGGAGTGCCCCCTGTCAATGAGGCGTGCCTTCTGTCAATGAGGAGTGCCTCCTGTCAATGAGGAGAGATCCCTGTCAATGAGGAGTCACCCCTGACAACGAGGAGTACCCACTGGCAATGAGGACTGCCCCCTATCAATGAGGCGTGTCTCCTGTCAATGTGGACTGCCCCCTGTCAATGAGGAGTGCCCCCGTCAATGAGGAGTGCCCCCGTCAATGAAGAGTGCACCCCCCCCCCCCTCCCCACCGTCAATGAGGAGTGACCTCTGCAAATTAGGAGTGCCCCCCATCAATGAGCAGTGGCCCTGCCAATGAGGAGAGACCCCTGAAAATGAGGAGTGCCCCCCGTCAATGAGGAGTGCCCCCCGTCAATGAGGAGTGCCCCCCATCAATGAGGAGTGCCCCCGTCAATGAGGAGTGCTCCCTGTCAATGAGGCGTGTCTCGTATCAATGTGGAATGCCCCCTGTCAATGAGGAGTGCCCCCTGTAAATGCGGAGGGCCCCCTGACAATGAGGAGTGCCCTGTGTCAATGAGGAGTGCCCTGTGTCAATACGGAGTGCCCCCATCAATGAGGAATGCCCCGGTTAATGAGGAATGTGCCCGTCAGCGAGGGGTGCCTCAAACGTCAATGAAGAGTGCCCCCCGTCAATGAAGAGTGCCACCCCATCAATGTGGATTGCCATGTCAATGACGAATGGCCCCCGGCAATGAGGAATGCCGCCGTAAATGAGGAATGTGCCCGTCAATGAGGAGTGCCCCCTGTCAATGAGGGGTGCCCCCTGTCAATGAGGAGTGCCCCCTGTCAATGAGGAGTGCCCCCCGTCAATGAAGAGTGTCCCCTGTCAATGAGGAGTGCCCCCATCAATGAGGAGTGCTCCCTGTCAATGAGGAGAGACCCCTGCAAATGAGGACTGCTCCCCGTCAATGAAGAGTGCCCCCGTCAATGAGGAGTGCCCCCCAACAATGAGGAGTGCCTCCCGTCAATGAGGAGTGCCACCTGTCTATGAGGATTTCCCCCTCTCAATGAGGAGTGCCTCCTGTCAATGAGGAGTGCCCCCCCCCCCGTGAATGAGGAGTGACCTCTGTAAAATAGGAGTGCCCCCCATCAATGAGGAGTGCCCCCCGAAAATGACGAATGCCCCCTGTCAATGAGGAGTGCCTCTTATCAATGAGGAATGGCCCCTGTCAGTGAGGACTACCCCCGGTCAATGAGGAGTGCCCCCCGTCAATGAGGAGTGCCACCTGTCAATGAGGAGTGCCTCCTGTCAATGAGGAGTGCACCCCCCGTGAATGAGGAGTGACCTCAGTAAAATAGGAGTGCCCCCCATCAATGAGGAGTGCCCGCCGTCAATGATGCATGCCCCCTGTCAATGAGGAGTGCCCCCTGTCAATGCATGCCTCCCCATCAATGAAGAGTGCCCCCCATCAATGAGGAGGGCCCCTGACAATGAGGAGTGCCCCCAGTCAATATGGAGTGCCCTTGTCAATGAGGAGAGGCCCCTATCAATGTGGAGTGTCCTCTGTCAATGGGGAGTGACCCTGTAATTGAGGAGTGCCCCCCCCCCCCCCCCCGTCAATGAGGAGTGCCTTCTGCAAATTAGGAGTGCCCCCCAGTCAATGAGGAATGTCCCCTGTCAATGAGGAGGGCCCCACATCAATGAGGAGTGCTCCCCATCAATGAGGAGTGCCCCCTGTCAATGGTGATTGCCCCCTGTCAATGAGGAGTGCCTCCTGTCAATGAGGAGTGTCCCTCCGTCAATGAGGAGTGACCTCTGTAAATTAGGAGCGCCCCCGATCAATGAGGAGTGCCCCCCGTCAATGACGAATGCCCGCTGTCAATGAGGAGTGACCCTGCCAATGACCAGCGACCCTGTCAATGTGGAGTGCCCTCTGTCAATGAAGTGTGCCCCCCTGTCAATGAGGAGTGACCACTGCAAATGAGGAGTATGCCACATCAATGAGGAGGGCCCCTGCCAATGAGGAGTGCCCCTGTCAATGAGGAGTGACCCTGTCAATGAGGAGTGCCCTCTGTCAATGAGGAGTGACCCTGTAAATGAGGAGTGACCCAGTGAATGAGGAGTGCCCCCCTCCCGTCAATGAGGAGTGCCCTCTGCAAATTAGGAGTGCTCCCCGTCAATGAGGAACGCCCCCCGTCAATGAGGAGTGCCCCCTGTCAATGAGGCGTTCCCCCTATCAATGAGCTGTTCCCCCTGTCAATGAGGAGTCCCCCTATCAATGAGGAGTGCCCCCTCTCAATGAGGAGTGCCTTCTGTCAATGAGGAGTGCCTTCTGTCAATGAGGAGTGACCCTGTAAATGAGGAGTGACCCTGTAAATGAGGAGTGCCCCCCCATCAATGAGGAGTGTCCCCTGTCAATGAGGAGAGACCCCTGAAAATGAGGAGTGCCCCCCGTTAATGAGGAGTGCCCCCCGTCAATGAGGAGTGCCCCCCATCAATAAGGAGTGTCCCCCGTCAATAAGGAGTGAACTCTGTAAAATTGGAGTGCCCCACGTCAATGACGAATGCCCCCTGTCCATGAGGAGTGCCACCGTCAATGAGGAGTGCCCCCATCAATGAGGAGTGCCCCCCCCCAACTATGAGGAGTGCTCCCCACGAATATGAGGAGTGCCCCCTGTCAATGAGGAGAGCCCGCTGTCAATTAGCAGTGACCCCTGTCAATTAGGAGTCATCTCCGTCAATGAGGAGTGCCCCTCCATCAATGAGGAGTGACCCTGTAAATGAGGAGTGCCCCCTGTCAATGAGGAGTGAACTCTGCAAATTAGGAGTGACCTACATCAATGAGGACTGCCCCCCATCAATGCGGAATGCCCCCCGTCAATGAGGAGTACCCCCGTCAATGAGGAGTGACCCTGTCAATGAGGAGTGCCGTCTGTCAATGAGGAATGCGCCGGTCAATGAGGAGTGCCCCCTGTCAATGAGGAGTGCCCCCTGTCAATGAGGAGTGCCCCCCTCAATGAGGAGTGCTCCCTGTCATTGAATAGTGCCCCCCCCCCCGCGTCAATGAGGAGTGACCTCTGCAAATTAGGACTGCCCCCCATCAATGAGCACTGTCCCCTGTCAATGAGGAGAGACCCCTGAAAATGAGGAGTGCCCCCCGTCAATGAGGAGTTCCCCCCCGTCAATGAGGAGAGACCACTGTAAATTAGGAGTGCCTCCCATCAATGAGGAGGGCCCCCTGCCAATGAAGAGTGCCCTGTGGCAATGAAGAGTACCCCCCCCCCCGTCAATGAGGTGTGACCTCTGCAAATTAGGAGCGCCCCCCATCAATAAGGAGTGCACCCCATCAATGAGGACTGCCCCGGTTAATGAGGAATGTGCCCGTCAGCGAGGGGTGCCCCACCCGTAAATGAGGAGTGACCCCTGTAAATTAGGAGTGACCCCTGTAAATTTGGAGTGCCTGCCCCATCAATGAGGAGTGCCCCCTGTCCATGAGGAGAGATCCCTGTCGATGAGGAGTCACCCCTGTCAATGTGGAGTGCCCTCTGTCAATGAGGAGTACCCCCGGTCAGTGAGGAGTGTCTCCTGTTAACGTAAAATGCCCATTGTCAATGAGGAGTGCCCGCTGTTAATGCGGAGGGTCCCCTGACAACGAGGATTACCCCCTGTCAATGAGGAGTGCCCCCTGTCAATAAGGCGTGTCTCCTGTCAATGTGAAATGCCCCCTGTCAATGAGGAGGGCCCCTTGCCAATGAGGAGTGCCCTCTGTCAACATGGAGTGCCCCTGTCAATGAGGAGAGCCCCCTGTCAATGAGGAGTGCCCTCTGTCAATGAAGAGTGCCCTCTGTCAATGTGGAGTGACCCTGTAAATGAGGAATGATCCTGGAAACGAGGAATGCCCCCCCCCCCCCCGACAATGAGGAGTGCCGTCTGCAATTTCGGAGTGCCCCACCCGTCAATGAAGAGTGCCCCCCGTCAATGAGGAGTGACCCCTGTCAATGAGGAGTAACCCCTGTAAATTAGGACTGACCCCTGTAAATTTGGAGTGCCTGCCCCATCAATGAGGAGTGCCCCCTGTCAATGAGGAGAGTTCCCTGTCAATGAGGAGTCACCCCTGTCAATGAGGAGTCACCCCTGACAACGAGGAGTACCCCCTGTCAATGAGGAGTGCCCCCTGTCAATGAGGCGTGCCTTCTGTCAATGAGGAGTGCCTCCTGTCAATGAGGAGAGATCCCTGTCAATGAGGAGTCACCCCTGACAACGAGGAGTACCCACTGGCAATGAGGACTGCCCCCTATCAATGAGGCATGTCTCCTGTCAATGTGGACTGCCCCCTGTCAATGAGGAGTGCCCCCGTCAATGAGGAGTGCCCCCGTCAATGAAGAGTGCGCCCCCCCCCCCTCCCCACCGTCAATGAGGAGTGACCTCTGCAAATTAGGAGTGCCCCCCATCAATGAGCAGTGGCCCTGCCAATGAGGAGAGACCCCTGAAAATGAGGAGTGCCCCCCGTCAATGAGGAGTGCCCCCCGTCAATGAGGAGTGCCCCCCATCAATGAGGAGTGCCCCCGTCAATGAGGAGTGCTCCCTGTCAATGAGGCGTGTCTCGTATCAATGTGGAATGCCCCCTGTCAATGAGGAGTGCCCCCTGTAAATGCGGAGGGCCCCCTGACAATGAGGAGTGCCCTGTGTCAATGAGGAGTGCCCTGTGTCAATACGGAGTGCCCCCATCAATGAGGAATGCCCCGGTTAATGAGGAATGTGCCCGTCAGCGAGGGGTGCCTCAAACGTCAATGAAGAGTGCCCCCCGTCAATGAAGAGTGCCACCCCATCAATGTGGATTGCCATGTCAATGACGAATGGCCCCCGGCAATGAGGAATGCCGCCGTAAATGAGGAATGTGCCCGTCAATGAGGAGTGCCCCCTGTCAATGAGGGGTGCCCCCTGTCAATGAGGAGTGCCCCCTGTCAATGAGGAGTGCCCCCCGTCAATGAAGAGTGTCCCCTGTCAATGAGGAGTGCCCCCATCAATGAGGAGTGCTCCCTGTCAATGAGGAGAGACCCCTGCAAATGAGGACTGCTCCCCGTCAATGAAGAGGGCACCCGTCAATGAGGAGTGCCCCCCAACAATGAGGAGTGCCTCCCGTCAATGAGGAGTGCCACCTGTCTATGAGGATTTCCCCCTCTCAATGAGGAGTGCCTCCTGTCAATGAGGAGTGCCCCCCCCCGTGAATGAGGAGTGACCTCTGTAAAATAGGAGTGCCCCCCATCAATGAGGAGTGCCCCCCGAAAATGACGAATGCCCCCTGTCAATGAGGAGTGCCTCTTATCAATGAGGAATGGCCCCTGTCAGTGAGGACTACCCCCGGTCAATGAGGAGCGCCCCCGATCAATGAGGAGTGCCCCCCGTCAATGACGAATGCCCGCTGTCAATGAGGAGTGACCCTGCCAATGACCAGCGACCCTGTCAATGTGGAGTGCCCTCTGTCAATGAAGTGTGCCCCCCTGTCAATGAGGAGTGACCACTGCAAATGAGGAGTATGCCACATCAATGAGGAGGGCCCCTGCCAATGAGGAGTGCCCCTGTCAATGAGGAGTGACCCTGTCAATGAGGAGTGCCCTCTGTCAATGAGGAGTGACCCTGTAAATGAGGAGTGACCCAGTGAATGAGGAGTGCCCCCCTCCCGTCAATGAGGAGTGCCCTCTGCAAATTAGGAGTGCTCCCCGTCAATGAGGAACGCCCCCCGTCAATGAGGAGTGCCCCCTGTCAATGAGGTGTTCCCCCTATCAATGAGCTGTTCCCCCTGTCAATGAGGAGTCCCCCTCTCAATGAGGAGTGCCCCCTCTCAATGAGGAGTGCCTTCTGTCAATGAGGAGTGCCTTCTGTCAATGAGGAGTGACCCTGTAAATGAGGAGTGATCCTGTAAATGAGGAGTGCCCCCCCATCAATGAGGAGTATCCCCTGTCAATGAGGAGAGACCCCTGAAAATGAGGAGTGCCCCCCGTTAATGAGGAGTGCCCCCCGTCAATGAGGAGTGCCCCCCATCAATAAGGAGTGTCCCCCGTCAATAAGGAGTGAACTCTGTAAAATAGGAGTGCCCCACGTCAATGACGAATGCCCCCTGTCCATGAGGAGTGCCACCGTCAATGAGGAGTGCCCCCATCAATGAGGAGTGCCCCCCCCAACTATGAGGAGTGCTCCCCACGAATATGAGGAGTGCCCCCTGTCAATGAGGAGAGCCCGCTGTCAATTAGCAGTGACCCCTGTCAATTAGGAGTCATCTCCGTCAATGAGGAGTGCCCCTCCATCAATGAGGAGTGACCCTGTAAATGAGGAGTGCCCCCTGTCAATGAGGAGTGAACTCTGCAAATTAGGAGTGACCTACATCAATGAGGACTGCCCCCCATCAATGCGGAATGCCCCCCGTCAATGAGGAGTACCCCCGTCAATGAGGAGTGACCCTGTCAATGAGGAGTGCCGTCTGTCAATGAGGAATGCGCCGGTCAATGAGGAGTGCCCCCTGTCAATGAGGAGTGCCCCCTGTCAATGAGGAGTGCCCCCCTCAATGAGGAGTGCTCCCTGTCATTGAATAGTGCCCCCCCCGCGTCAATGAGGAGTGACCTCTGCAAATTAGGACTGCCCCCCATCAATGAGCACTGTCCCTTGTCAATGAGGAGAGACCCCTGAAAATGAGGAGTGCCCCCCGTCAATGAGGAGTTCCCCCCCGTCAATGAGGAGAGACCACTGTAAATTAGGAGTGCCTCCCATCAATGAGGAGGGCCCCCTGCCAATGAAGAGTGCCCTGTGGCAATGAAGAGTACCCCCCCCCCGTCAATGAGGTGTGACCTCTGCAAATTAGGAGCGCCCCCCATCAATAAGGAGTGCACCCCATCAATGAGGACTGCCCCGGTTAATGAGGAATGTGCCCGTCAGCGAGGGGTGCCCCACCCGTAAATGAGGAGTGACCCCTGTAAATTAGGAGTGACCCCTGTAAATTTGGAGTGCCTGCCCCATCAATGAGGAGTGCCCCCTGTCAATGAGGAGAGATCCCTGTCAATGAGGAGTGCCCTCTGTCAATGAGGAGTGCCCCCGGTGAATAATGATTGCCCCCTGTCAATGAGGAATGTCCCCCCCTCAATGAGGAGTGACCTCTGTAAATTAAGAAAGCCCCCCATCAATGAGGAGTGTCCCCCGTCAATAGCGAATGCCCCCTGTCAATGAGGAGTGACCCTGCCAATGAGGAGTGACTCTGTCAATGAGGAGTGACCCTGCCAATAAGGAGTGACTCTGTCAATGAGGAGTGACCCTGTCAATGTGGAGTGCCCCTGTCAATGAGGAGTGCCCCCTGTCAATGAGGAGTGACCCTGTAAATGAGGAGAGACCCAGTAAATGAGGAGTGCCCCCTTCCCGTCAATGAGGAGTACCCTCTGCAAATTAGGAGTGCCCCCCATCAATGAGGAGTGCTCCCCGTCAATGAGGAATGCCCCCCGTCAATGAGGAGTGCCCCCTCTCATGGAGGTGTTCCCCCTATCAATGAGGAGTGCCCCCTGTCAATGAGGAGTGACCCCTATCAATGAGGTGCGTCCCCTATCAATGAGGCGTGCGCCCTGTCAATGATGAGTGCCCCTGTCAGTGAGGAGTGCCCCCCGTCAATGAGGAGTGACCCACGTAAATGAGGACTGCCCCCCGTCAATGAGGAATACCCCGCGTCAATGAGGAGAGTCCCCGTCAATGAGGAGTTCTCCCTGGCAATGAGGAGTGCCCCCTGTCAATGAGGAATGCCCTCTGTCAATGAGGAGTGCCTCCCTGTCAATGAGGAGTGACCACTGTAAATTAGGAGTGCCTCCCATCAATGAGGAGAGCCCCTTGTCAATGAGGAGTGCCCTGTCAATGAGGAGTGACCCTGTCAATGAGGAGTGACCCTGTAAATGAGGAATGACCCAGGAAAGGAGGAATGCCCCCCCCCCTCGACAATGCGGAGTGCCCTCTGTAAAGTAGGAGTGCCCCACCCGTCAATGAGGAGTGCCCCCTGTCAATGAGGAGTGACCCCTGTCAATGAGGAGTGACCCCTGTAAATTAGGAGTGACCCCTGTAAATTTGGAGTGCCTGCCCCATCAATGAAGAGTGCCCCCTGTCAATGAGGAGAGATCCCTGTCGATGAGGAGTCACCCCTGTCAATGTGGAGTGCCCTCTGTCAATGAGGAGTACCCCCGGTCAGTGAGGAGTGTCTCCTGTTAACGTGAAATGCCCATTGTCAATGAGGAGTGCCCGCTGTTAATGCGGAGGGTCCCCTGACAACGAGGCTTACCCCCTGTCAATGAGGAGTACCCCCTGTCAATGAGGCGTGTCTCCTGTCAATGTGGAGTGCCCCCTGTCAATGAGGAGGGCTCCCTGTCAATGAGGCGTGTCTCCTGTCAATGTGGAATGGCCCCTGTCAATGAGGAGGGCTCCCTGTAAATGCGGAGGGCCCCCTGACAATGAAGAGTGCCCTGTGTCAATGAAGAGTACCACCTCCCCCCCCCCCCCCCCCCCCGTCAATGAGGTGTGACCTCTGCAAATTAGGAGCGCCCCCCATCAATAAGGAGTGCCCCCCATCAATGAGGACTGCCCCGGTTAATGAGGAATGTGCCCGTCAGCGAGGGGTGCCCCACCCGTAAATGAGGACTGCCCCCCGTCAATGAGTAATGCGCCGGTCAATGAGGACTGCCCCCCCCCGTCAATGAGGAATGCGCCGGGCAATGAGGAGTGCTCCCTGTCAATGAATAGTGCCCCCCCGTCAATGAGGAGTGACTGCTGCAAATTAGGACTGCCCCCCATCTATGAGCAGTGCCCCCTGTCAATGAGGAGAGACCCCTGAAAATGAGGAGTGCCCCCCGTCAATGAGGAGTGCCCCCCGTCAATGAGGAGGGACCGCTGTAAATTAGGAGTGCCTCCCATCAATGAGGAGGGCCCCTTGCCAATGAGGAGTGCCCCCTGTCAACATGGAGTGCCCCTGTCAATGAGGAGAGCCCCCTGTCAATGAGGAGTGCCCTCTGTCAATGTGGAGTGACCCTGTAAATGAGGAATGACCATGCAAACGAGGAATGCCCCCCCACCCGACAATGAGGAGTGCCGTCTGCAATTTAGGAGTGCCCCACACGTCAATGAGGAGTGACCTCTGCAAATTAGGACTGCCCCCCATCAATGAGCACTGTCCCCTGTCAATGAGGAGAGACCCCTGAAAATGAGGAGTGCCCCCCGTCAATGAGGAGTTCCCCCCCGTCAATGAGGAGAGACCACTGTAAATTAGGAGTGCCTCCCATCAATGAGGAGGGCCCCCTGCCAATGAAGAGTGCCCTGTGGCAATGAAGAGTACCCCCCCCCCCCCCCCGTCAATGAGGTGTGACCTCTGCAAATTAGGAGCGCCCCCCATCAATAAGGAGTGCACCCCATCAATGAGGACTGCCCCGGTTAATGAGGAATGTGCCCGTCAGCGAGGGGTGCCCCACCCGTAAATGAGGAGTGACCCCTGTAAATTAGGAGTGACCCCTGTAAATTTGGAGTGCCTGCCCCATCAATGAGGAGTGCCCCCTGTCCATGAGGAGAGATCCCTGTCAATGAGGAGTGCCCTCTGTCAATGAGGAGTGCCCCCGGTGAATAATGATTGCCCCCTGTCAATGAGGAATGTCCCCCCCTCAATGAGGAGTGACCTCTGTAAATTAAGAAAGCCCCCCATCAATGAGGAGTGTCCCCCGTCAATAGCGAATGCCCCCTGTCAATGAGGAGTGACCCTGCCAATGAGGAGTGACTCTGTCAATGAGGAGTGACCCTGCCAATAAGGAGTGACTCTGTCAATGAGGAGTGACCCTGTCAATGTGGAGTGCCCCTGTCAATGAGGAGTGCCCCCTGTCAATGAGGGGTGACCCTGTAAATGAGGAGAGACCCAGTAAATGAGGAGTGCCCCCTTCCCGTCAATGAGGAGTACCCTCTGCAAATTAGGAGTGCCCCCCATCAATGAGGAGTGCTCCCCGTCAATGAGGAATGCCCCCCGTCAATGAGGAGTGCCCCCTCTCATGGAGGTGTTCCCCCTATCAATGAGGAGTGCCCCCTGTCAATGAGGAGTGACCCCTATCAATGAGGTGCGTCCCCTATCAATGAGGCGTGCGCCCTGTCAATGATGAGTGCCCCTGTCAGTGAGGAGTGCCCCCCGTCAATGAGGAGTGACCCATGTAAATGAGGACTGCCCCCCGTCAATGAGGAATACCCCGCGTCAATTAGGAGAGTCCCCGTCAATGAGGAGTGACCCTGTCAATGAGGAGTTCTCCCTGGCAATGAGGAGTGCCCCCTGTCAATGAGGAATGCCCTCTGTCAATGAGGAGTGCCTCCCTGTCAATGAGGAGTGACCACTGTAAATTAGGAGTGCCTCCCATCAATGAGGAGAGCCCCTTGTCAATGAGGAGTGCCCTGTCAATGAGGAGTGACCCTGTCAATGAGGAGTGACCCTGTAAATGAGGAATGACCCAGGAAAGGAGGAATGCCCCCCCCCTCGACAATGCGGAGTGCCCTCTGTAAAGTAGGAGTGCCCCACCCGTCAATGAGGAGTGCCCCCTGTCAATGAGGAGTGACCCCTGTCAATGAGGAGTGACCCCTGTAAATTAGGAGTGACCCCTGTAAATTTGGAGTGCCTGCCCCATCAATGAAGAGTGCCCCCTGTCAATGAGGAGAGATCCCTGTCGATGAGGAGTCACCCCTGTCAATGTGGAGTGCCCTCTGTCAATGAGGAGTACCCCCGGTCAGTGAGGAGTGTCTCCTGTTAACGTGAAATGCCCATTGTCAATGAGGAGTGCCCGCTGTTAATGCGGAGGGTCCCCTGACAACGAGGCTTACCCCCTGTCAATGAGGAGTACCCCCTGTCAATGAGGCGTGTCTCCTGTCAATGTGGAGTGCCCCCTGTCAATGAGGAGGGCTCCCTGTCAATGAGGCGTGTCTCCTGTCAATGTGGAATGGCCCCTGTCAATGAGGAGGGCTCCCTGTAAATGCGGAGGGCCCCCTGACAATGAAGAGTGCCCTGTGTCAATGAAGAGTACCACCTCCCCCCCCCCCCCCCCGTCAATGAGGTGTGACCTCTGCAAATTAGGAGCGCCCCCCATCAATAAGGAGTGCCCCCCATCAATGAGGACTGCCCCTGTTAATGAGGAATGTGCCCGTCAGCGAGGGGTGCCCCACCCGTAAATGAGGACTGCCCCCCGTCAATGAGTAATGCGCCGGTCAATGAGGACTGCCCCCCCCGTCAATGAGGAGTGCGCCGGGCAATGAGGAGTGCTCCCTGTCAATGAGGAGTGACTGCTGCAAATTAGGACTGCCCCCCATCTATGAGCAGTGCCCCCTGTCAATGAGGAGAGACCCCTGAAAATGAGGAGTGCCCCCCGTCAATGAGGAGTGACTGCTGCAAATTAGGACTGCCCCCCATCTATGAGCAGTGCCCCCTGTCAATGAGGAGAGACCCCTGAAAATGAGGAGTGCCCCCCGTCAATGAGGAGTGCCCCCCGTCAATGAGGAGGGACCGCTGTAAATTAGGAGTGCCTCCCATCAATGAGGAGGGCCCCTTGCCAATGAGGAGTGCCCCCTGTCAACATGGAGTGCCCCTGTCAATGAGGAGAGCCCCCTGTCAATGAGGAGTGCCCTCCGTCAATGTGGAGTGACCCTGTAAATGAGGAATGACCCTGCAAACGAGGAATGCCCCCCCCCCGACAATGAGGAGTGCCGTCTGCAATTTAGGAGTGCCCCACACGTCAATGAGGAGTGCCCCCCGTCAATGAGGAGTGACCTCTGTCAATGAGGAGTAACCCCTGTAAATTAGGAGTGACCCCTGTAAATTTGGAGTGCCTGCCCCATCAATGAGGAGTGCCCCCTGTCAATGAGGAGAGTTCCCTGTCAATGAGGAGTCACCCCTGTCAATGAGGAGACACCCCTGACAACGAGGAGTACCCCCTGTCAATGAGGAGTGCCCCCTGTCAATGAGGCGTGCCTCCTGTCAATGAGGAGTGCCTCCTGTCAATGAGGAGTCACCCCTGACAACGAGGAGTACCCCCTGTCAATGAGGACTGCCCCCTATCAATGAGGCGTGTCTCCTGTCAATGTGGAATGCCCCCTGTCAATGAGGAGTGCCACCTGTCAATGAGGAGTGCCCCCGTCAATGAGGAGTGCCCCCGTCAATGAAGAGTGCACCCCCCCCCCCACCGTCAATGAGGAGTGACGTTTGCAAATTAGGAGTGCCCCCCCATCAATGAGCAGTGGCCCTGCCAATGAGGAGAGACCCCTGAAAATGAGGAGTGCCCCCCGTCAATGAGGAGTGCCCCCCGTCAATGAGGAGTGCCCCCCATCAATGAGGAGTGCCCCCGTCAATGAGGAGTGCTCCCTGTCAATGAGGCGTGTCTCGTATCAATGTGGAATGCCCCCTGTCAATGAGGAGTGCCCCCTGTAAATGCGGAGGGCCCCCTGACAATGAGGAGTGCCCTGTGTCAATACGGAGTGCCCCCATCAATGAGGAATGCCCCGGTTAATGAGGAATGCGCCCGTCAGCGAGGGGTGCCTCAAACGTCAATGAAGAGTGCCCCCCGTCAATGAAGAGTGCCACCCCATCAATGTGGATTGCCATGTCAATGACGAATGGCCCCCGGCAATGAGGAATGCCGCCGTAAATGAGGAATGTGCCCGTCAATGAGGAGTGCCCCCTGTCAATGAGGGGTGCCCCCTGTCAATGAGGAGTGCCCCCCGTCAATGAAGAGTGTCCCCTGTCAATGAGGAGAGACCCCTGCAAATGAGGACTGCTCCCCGTCAATGAAGAGGGCCCCCGTCAATGAGAAGTGCCCCCCATCAATGAGGAGTGCCTCCCGTCAATGAGGAGTGCCACCTGTCTATGAGGATTGCCCCCTCTCAATGAGGAGTGCCTCCTGTCAATGAGGAGTGCCCCCCCCCCCGTGAATGAGGAGTGACCTCTGTAAAATAGGAGTGCCCCCCATCAATGAGGAGTGCCCCCGAAAATGACGAATGCCCCCTGTCAATGAGGAGTGCCTCTTATCAATGAGGAATGCCCCCTGTCAATGAGGAGTGCCCCTGTCAATGAGGACCGCCCCCGGTTAATGAGGAGAGCCCCCCGTCAATGAGGAGTGCCACCTGTCTATGAGGATTGCCCCCTGTCAATGAGGAGTGCCTCCTGTCAATGAGGAGTGCACCCCCCGTGAATGAGGAGTGACCTCAGTAAAATAGGAGTGCCCCCCATCAATGAGGAGTGCCCGCCGTCAATGATGCATGCCCCCTGTCAATGAGGAGTGCCCCCTGTCATTGCATGCCCCCCATCAATGAAGACTGCCCCCCATCAATGAGGAGGGCCCCTGACAATGAGGAGTGCCCCCAGTCAATATGGAGTGCCCTTGTCAATGAGGAGAGGCCCCTATCAATGTGGAGTGTCCTCTGTCAATGGGGAGTGACCCTGTAATTGAGGAGTGCCCCCCCCCCCCCGTCAATGAGGAGTGCCTTCTGCAAATTAGGAGTGCCCCCCAGTCAATGAGGAATGTCCCCTGTCAATGAGGAGGGCCCCACATCAATGAGGTGTGCTCCCCATCAATGAGGAGTGCCCCCTGTCAATGGTGATTGCCCCCTGTCAATGAGGAGTGCCTCCTGTCAATGAGGAGTGTCCCTCCGTCAATGAGGAGTGACCTCTGTAAATTAGGAGCGCCCCCGATCAATGAGGAGTTGCCCCCGTCAATGACGAATGCCCGCTGTCAATGAGGAGTGACCCTGCCAATGACCAGCAACCCTGTCAATGTGGAGTGCCCTCTGTCAATGAAGTGTGCCCCCCTGTCAATGAGGAGTGACCACTGCAAATGAGGAGTATGCCACATCAATGAGGAGGGCCCCTGCCAATGAGGAGTGCCCCTGTCAATGAGGAGTGACCCTGTCAATGAGGAGTGCCCTCTGTCAATGAGGAGTGACCCAGTGAATGAGGAGTGCCCCCCTCCCGTCAATGAGGAGTGCCCTCTGCAAATTAGGAGTGCTCCCCGTCAATGAGGAACGCCCCCCGTCAATGAGGAGTGCCCCCTGTCAATGAGGTGTTCCCCCTATCAATGAGCTGTTCCCCCTGTCAATGAGGAGTCCCCCTATCAATGAGGTACGCCCCCTATCAATGAGGAGTGCCCCCTCTCAATGAGGAGTGCCTTCTGTCAATGAGGAGTGCCTTCTGTCAATGAGGAGTGCCCCCTGTCAATGAGGAGTGCCCCCCGTCAATGCAGAGTGTCCCCTGTCAATGTGGAGTGCCCCCATCAATGAGGAGTGCTCCCTGTCAATGAGGAGAGACCCCTGCAAATGAGGACTGCTCCCCGTCAATGAAGAGGGCCCCCGTCAATGAGAAGTGCCCCCCATCAATGAGGAGTGCCTCCCGTCAATGAGGAGTGCCACCTGTCTATGAGGATTGCCCCCTCTCAATGAGGAGTGCCTCCTGTCAATGAGGAGTGCCCCCCCCCGTGAATGAGGAGTGACCTCTGTAAAATAGGAGTGCCCCCCATCAATGAGGAGTGCCCCCCGAAAATGACGAATGCCCCCTGTCAATGAGGAGTGCCTCTTATCAATGAGGAATGCCCCCTGTCAATGAGGAGTGCCCCTGTCAATGAGGACTGCCCCCGGTGAATGAGGAGAGCCCCCCGTCAATGAGGAGTGCCACCTGTCTATGAGGATTGCCGCCTGTCAATGAGGAGTGCCTCCTGTCAATGGGGAGTGCACCCCCCGTGAATGAGGAGTGACCTCAGTAAAATAGGAGTGCCCCCCATCAATGAGGAGTGCCCGCCGTCAGTGATGCATGCCCCCTGTCAATGAGGAGTGCCCCCTGTCATTGCATGCCCCCCATCAATGAAGACTGCCCCCCATCAATGAGGAGGGCCCCTGACAATGAGGAGTGCCCCCAGTCAATATGGAGTGCCCTTGTCAATGAGGAGAGGCCCCTATCAATGTGGAGTGTCCTCTGTCAATGGGGAGTGACCCTGTAATTGAGGAGTGCCCCCCCCCCCCCGTCAATGAGGAGTGCCTTCTGCAAATTAGGAGTGCCCCCCAGTCAATGAGGAATGTCCCCTGTCAATGAGGAGGGCCCCACATCAATGAGGTGTGCTCCCCATCAATGAGGAGTGCCCCCTGTCAATGGTGATTGCCCCCTGTCAATGAGGAGTGCCTCCTGTCAATGAGGAGTGTCCCTCCGTCAATGAGGAGTGACCTCTGTAAATTAGGAGCGCCCCCGATCAATGAGGAGTTGCCCCCGTCAATGACGAATGCCCGCTGTCAACGAGGAGTGACCCTGCCAATGACCAGCAACCCTGTCAATGTGGAGTGCCCTCTGTCAATGAAGTGTGCTCCCCTGTCAATGAGGAGTGCCCCCTCTCAATGAGGAGTGCCTTCTGTCAATGAGGAGTGCCTTCTGTCAATGAGGAGTGACCCTGTAAATGAGGAGTGACCCTGTAAATGAGGAGTGCCCCCCCATCAATGAGGAGTGTCCCCTGTCAATGAGGAGTGACCCCTGAAAATGAGGAGTGCCCCCCGTTAATGAGGAGTGCCCCCCGTCAATGAGGAGTGCCCCCCATCAATAAGGAGTGTCCCCCATCAATAAGGAGTGAACTCTGTAAAATAGGAGTGCCCCCCATCAATGAGGAGTGCCCCACGTCAATGACGAATGCCCCCTGTCAATGAGGAGTGCCCCCATCAATGAGGAGTGCCCCCCCCAACTATGAGGAGTGCTCCCCACGAATATGAGGAGTGCCCCCTGTCAATGAGGAGAGCCCGCTGTCAATTAGCAGTGACCCCTGTCAATTAGGAGTCATCTCCGTCAATGAGGAGTGCCCCTCCATCAATGAGGAGTGACCCTGTAAATGAGGAGTGCCCCCTGTCAATGAGGAGTGAACTCTGCAAATTAGGAGTGACCCACATCAATGAGGACTGCCCCCATCAATGCGGAATGCCCCCCGTCAATGAGGAGTACCCCCGTCAATGAGGAGTGACCCTGTCAATGAGGAGTGCCGTCTGTCAATGAGGAATGCGCCGGTCAATGAGGAGTGCCCCCTGTCAATGAGGAGTGCTCCCTGTCAATGAATAGTGCCCCCCCCCCCCGCGTGAATGAGGAGTGACCTCTGCAAATTAGGACTGCCCCCCATCAATGAGCAGTGTCCCCTGTCAATGAGGAGAGAGCCCTGAAAATGAGGAGTGCCCCCCGTCAATGAGGAGTTCCCCCCCGTCAATGAGGAGAGAACACTGTAAATTAGGAGTGCCTCCCATCAATGAGGAGGGCCCCCTGCCAATGAGGAGTGCCCTCTGTCAACATGGAGTGCCCCTGTCAATGAGGAGAGCCCCCTGTCAATGAGGACTGCCCTCTGTCAATGAGGAGTGACCCTGTCAATGAGGAGTGACCCTGTAAATGATGAATGACCTTGGAAACGAGGAATGCCCCCCCCCCCCCCGACAATGAGGAGCGCCGTCTGCAAATTAGGAGTGTCCCACCCGTCAATGAGGAGTGCCCCCCGTCAATGAGGAATGACCCCTGTCAATGAGGAGTGACCCCTGTAAATTAGGACTGACCCCTGTAAATTTGGAGTGCCTGCCCCATCAATGAGGAGTGATCTCTGTCAATGAGGAGTGTCTCATGTTAACGTGAAATGCCCATTGTCAAAGAGGAGTGCCCCCTGTCAGTGAGGCGTGTCTCCTGTCAATGAGGAGAGATCCCTGTCAATGAGGAGTCACTCCTGTCAATGAGGCGTGTCTCCTGTCAATGTGGAATGCCCCCTGTCAATGAGGAGTGCCCCCTGTCAGTGAGGCGTGTCTCCTGTCAATGAGGAGAGATCCCTGTCAATGAGGAGTCACTCCTGACAATGAGGCGTGTCTCCTGTCAATGTGGAATGCCCCCTGTCAATGAGGAGTGCCCCCGTCAATGAGGAGTGCTCCCTGTCAATGAAGAGTGCCCCCCACCCCGTCAATGAGGAGTGACCTCTGCAAATTAGGAGTGCCCCCCATCATTGAGCAGTGTCCCCTGTCAATGAGGAGAGACCCCTGAAAATGAGGAGTGCCCCCCGTCAATGAGGAGTGCCCCCCGTCAATGAGGAGTGCCCCCCATCAATGAGGAGTGCCCCCCGTCAATGAGGAGTGCCCCCCATCAATGAGGAGTGCCCCCCGTCAATGAGGAGTGCTCCCTGTCAATGAGGCGTGTCTCTTATCAATGTGGAATGCCCCCTGTCAATGAGGAGGGCTCCCTGTAAATGCGGAGGGCCCCCTGACAATGAAGAGTGCCCTGCGTCAATGAGGAGTGTCCTGTGTCAATGAGGAGTGCCCTGTGTCAATAAGGAGGGCCCCCATCAATGAGGAATGCCCCGGTTAATGAGGAATGTGCCCGTCAGCGAGGGGTGCCTCAAACGTCAATGAGGGGTGCCCCCCGTCAATGAGGAGTGCCACCCCATCAATGTGGATTGCCATGTCAATGACGAATGGCCCCCGGCAATGAGGAATGCCGCCGTAAATGAGGAATGTGCCCGTCAATGAGGGGTGCCCCCTGTCAATGAGGAGCGCCCCCTGTCAATGAGGAGTGCCCCCCGTCAATGAAGAGTGTCCCCTGTCAATGAGGAGTGCCCCCGTCAATGAGGAGTGACCCCCGTCAATGAAGAGTGTCCCCTGTCAATGAGGACTGCTCCCTGTCAATGAGGAGAGACCCCTGCAAATGAGGAGAGCTCCCCGTCAATGAGGAGGGCCCCCGTCAATGAGGAGTGCCCCCCATCAATGAGGAGTGCTCCCCGTCAATGAGGAGGGCCCCCGTCAATGAGGAGTGCCCCCCATCAATGAGGAGTGCCCCCCGTCAATTAAGAGTGCCCCCTGTCAATGAGGACTGCTCCCTGTCAATGAGGAGAGACCCCTGCAAATGAGGAGTGCTCCCCGAATATGAGGAGGGCCCCCGTCAATGAGGAGTGCCCCCGTCAATGAGGAGTGCCACCTGTCAATGAGGAGTGCCCCCCCCCCCCGTGAATGAGGAATGACCTCTGTAAAATAGGAGTGCCCCCCATCAATGAGGAGTGCCCCCCGAAAATGACGAATGCCCCCAGTCAATGAGGAGTGCATCTTATGAATGAGGAGTGCCCCCTGTCAATGAGGACTGCCCCCGGTCAATGAGGAGAGCCCCCCGTCAATGAGGAGTGCCACCTGTCTATGAGGATTGCCCCCTGTCAATGAGGAGTGCACCCCCCGTGAATGAGGAGTGACCTCAGTAAAATAGGAGTGCCCTCCATCAATGAGGAGTGCCCGCCGTCAATGATGCATGCCCCCTGTCAATGAGGAGTGCCCCCTGTCAATGCATGCCCCCCCATCAATGAAGAGTGCCCCCATCAATGAGGACGGCCCCTGACAATGAGGAGTGCCTCCAGTCAATATGGAGTGCCCCTGTCAATGAGGAGAGGCCCCTGTCAATGAGGACAGGCCCCTATCAATGTGGAGTGTCCTCTGTCAATGGGGAGTGATCCTGTAATTGAGGAGTGCCCCCCCCCCGTCAATGAGGAGTGCCTTCTGCAAATTAGGAGTGCCCCCCAGTCAATGAGGAATGCCCCCTAACAATGAGGCGTGCCCCACATCAATGAGGAGTGCTCCCCATCAATGAGGAGTGCCCCCTGTCAATGGTGATTGCCCCCTGTCAATGAGGAGTGCCTCCTGTCAATGAGGAGTTTCCCTCCGTCAATGAGGAGTGACCTCTGTAAATTAGGAGTGCCCCCGATCAATGAGGAGTGCCCCCCCGTCAATGACGAATGCCCGCTGTCAGTGTGGAGTGACCCTGCCAATGAGGAGTGCCCTCTGTCAATGACCAGCGACCCTGTCAATGTGGAGTGCCCTCTGTCAATGAAGTGTGCCCCCCTGTCAATGAGGAGTGACCACTGCAAATGAGGAGTATGCCACATCAATGAGGAGGGCCCCTGCCAATGAGGAGTGCCCCTGTCAATGAGGAGTGAACCTGTCAATGAGGAGTGCCCTCTGTCAATGAGGAGTGACCCTGTAAATGAGGAGTGACCAAGTGAATGAGGAGTGCCCCCCCTCCCGTCAATGAGGAGTACCCTCTGCAAATTAGGAGTGCTCCCCGTCAATGAGGAACGCCCCCCGTCAATGAGGAGTGCCCCCTATCAATGAGCTGTTCCCCCTGTCAATGAGGAGTCCCCCTATCAATGAGGTGCGCCCCCTATCAATGAGGAGTGCCCCCTCTCAATGGGGAGTGCTCCCTTCAATTCAGAGAGCACCCCCCCCGTCAATTCAGAGCCCCCCCCCGCCAATTCAGAGAGCACCCCCCCCGTCAATTCAGAGCCCCCCCCCCCGCCAATTCAGAGCGCACCCCCCCCCCGTCAATTCAGAGCGCACCCCCCCCCCCCGTCAATTCAGAGCGCACCCCCCCCCCCCGTCAATTCAGAGCGCACCCCCCCCCCATCAATTCAGAGCGCCCCCCCCCGTCAATTCAGAGCGCCCCCCCCCGTCAATTCAGAGCGCCCTCCCCCCCGTCAATTCGGAGCACACCCCTGTCAATGTGGCGCGTCCCCCTTCAATGTGGCGCCACCCCCCCCGTCAATGTGGCGCCCCCCCCGGCAATGTGGCGCCCCCCCCCGTCAATGTGGCGCATCCCCCGTCAATGTGGCGCCCCCCCCCCGTCAATGTGGCGCCCCCCCCGGCAATGTGGCGCGTCCCCCATCAATGTGGCGCGTCCCCGTCAATGTGGTGCGTCCCCCGTCAATGTGGCGCGTCCCCCGTCAATGTGGTGCGTCCCCCGTCAATGTGGCGCCCCCCCCCCCCCCCCCGTCAATGTGGTGCGTCCCCGTCAATGTGGCACGCCCCCTGTCAATGTGGCGCTCCCCCCCCCGTCAATGTGGCGCGCCCCTCCGTCAATGTGGCGCGCCCCTCCGTCAATGTGGCACGCCCCCTGTCAATGTGGCGCTCCACCCCCGTCAATGTGGCGCGCCCCTCCGTCAATGTGGCACGCCCCCCGTCAATGTGGCGCGCCCCTCCGTCAATGTGGCGTGCCCCCCGTCAATGTGGCGCGCCCCCCGTCAATGTGGCGCCCCCCCCGTCAATGTGGCGCCCCCCGTCAATGTGGCGCCCCCCCCCCCCGTCAATGTGGCGCGTCCCCTGTCAATGTGGCGCTCCCCCCCCCCCCGTCAATGTGGCGCGTCCCCTGTCAATGTGGCGCGCCCCCCGTCAAGGTGGCGCCCCCCCCCCCGTCAATGTGGCGCGCCCCCCGTCAATGTGGCGTGCCCCCCATCAATGTGGCGCCCCCCCCCCCGGTAACTGTGGCGCCCCCCATCAGTGTGGCGTGCCCCCCATCAATGTGGCGTGCCCCCCTTCAATGTGGTGTGCCCCTCGTCAATGTGGCGCCCCCCCCCCGTCAATGTGGCGCCCCCCGTCAATGTGGCGCCCCCCCCCCCGTCAATGTGGCGCGTCCCCTGTCAATGTGGCGCGCCCCCCGTCAAGGTGGCGCCCCCCCCCCGTCAATGTGGCACGCCCCCCGTCAATGTGGCGCCCCCCCCCCGTCAATGTGGCGCGTCCCCTGTCAATGTGGCGCGCCCCCCGTCAAGGTGGCGCCCCCCCGTCAATGTGGCGTGCCCCTCCGTCAATGTGGCGCGCCCCTCCGTCAATGTGGCGCGCCCCTCCGTCAATGTGGCGCGCCCCTCCGTCAATGTGGCGCGCCCCTCCGTCAATGTGGCACGCCCCCTGTCAATGTGGCGCTCCCCCCCCGTCAATGTGGCGCGCCCCTCCGTCAATGTGGCACGCCCCCCGTCAATGTGGCGTGCCCCTCCGTCAATGTGGTACGCCCCCTGTCAATGTGGCGCTCCCCCCCCCCCCGTCAATGTGGCGCGCCCCTCCGTCAATGTGGCGTGCCCCTCCGTCAATGTGGCGCGCCCCTCCGTCAATGTGGCACGCCCCTCCGTCAATGTGGTGCCCCCCCCGTCAATGTGGCGCCCCCCGTCAATGTGGCGCCCCCCCCCCCCCGTCAATGTGGCGCGTCCCCTGTCAATGTGGCGCGCCCCCCGTCAAGGTGGCGCCCCCCCGTCAATGTGGCGCCCCCCCGTCAATGTGGCGCCCCCCCCCGTCAATGTGGCGCGTCCCCTGTCAATGTGGCGCGCCCCCCGTCAAGGTGGCGCCCCCCCCGTCAATGTGGCGCGCCCCCCGTCAATGTGGCGTGCCCCCCATCAATGTGGCGCCCCCCCCGGTCAATGTGGCGCCCCCCCATTCAATGTGGCGTGCCCCCCATCAATGTGGCGTGCCCCCCATCAATGTGGCGTGCCCCCCATCAATGTGGCGTGCCCCCTGTCAATGTGGTGTGCCCCTCGTCAATGTGGCGTGCCCCCCGTCAATGTGGTACGCCCCCCGTCAATGTGGCACGCCCCCCCCCCGTCAATGTGGGGCACCCCCCATCAAAGTGTTCATTACAAGGGGGCACAGGTTCAAGGTGAGAGGGGGAAAGTTTAAGGGAGATGTGTGGGTGAAGTATTTCACGCAGAGAGAGTGGTGGATGCCTGGAATGCGCTGACTGAGGAGGTGGTGGAAGCAGGCGCATGAGCAACATTTAAGAGGCATCTGGATGATTTGATTTGATTTATTATTGTCACATGTATTAACATACAGTGAAAAGTATTGTTTCTTGCGTGCTAGACAGACAAAGCATACCGTTCATAGAGAAAGAAATGAGAGAGTGCAGAATGTAGTTACAGTCATAGCTAGGGTGTAGAGAAAGATCAACTGAATGCGAGGTAGATCCATTCAAAAGTGTGACAGCAGCAGGGAAGAAGCTGTTCTTGATTTGGTTGATACGTGACCTCAGACTTTTGTACCTTTTTCCAGAACGAAGAAGGTGGAAGAGAGAATGTCCGGGGTGCGTGGGGTCCTTAATTATGCTGGCTGCTTTGCTGAGGCAATGGGAAGTGTAGACAGAGTCAATGGATGGGAAGCTTGTTTGCGTGATGGATTGGGCTACATTCACAACCTTTTGTAGTTCCTTGTCGTCTTGGGCAGAGCAGGAGCCATACCAAGCTGTGATACAACAGAAAGAATGCTTTCTGTGGTGCATCTGTAAAAGTTGTTGAGAGTCATAGCTGACATGCCAAATTTCCTTCGGCTCCTGAGAAAGTAGAGGCATTGGTGGGCTTTCTTAACTCTCGTGTCGGCATGGGGGGACCAGGACAGGTTGATGGTGATCTGGACACCTAAAGACTTGAAGCTCTCGATCCTTTCTACTTCGTCCCCATTGAGATAGACAGGGGCATGTTCTCCTTTATGCTTCCTGAAGTCGATGACAATCTTCTTCATTTTGTTGACATTGAGGGAGAGATTATTGTTGCCGCACCAGTTCACCATATGCTCTATGGCATTCCTGTACTCTGTCTCGTCATTATTTGAGATCCGACAGTGGTGTCGTCAGCAAACTTGAAAATCGAATTGGAGGGGAATTTGGCCGCACAGTCATAGGTGTACAAGGAGTATAGTGGGGGGCTGTGAACACAGCCTTGTGGGGCACCGGTGTTGAGGATTGTCGTGGAGGAGGTGTTGTTGCCTATCCTTACTGATTGTGGTCTTTGAGTTAGGAAGTTCTGGATTCAGAGGGAGGTGCCGAGGCCCAGGCCACGGAGTTTGGAGATGAGTTTGTGGGAGTAATAGTGTTGAAGGCTGAGCTGTAGTCAATAAACAGGAGTCTGACATAGGTGTCCTTGTTATCGAGGTGTTCCAGGGTTGAGTGCAGGGCCAGGGAAATGGCGTCTGCTGTGGACCTGTTGCGGCGGTCGGCAAACTGTAGTGGATCCAGGTAGTTCGGGAGGCTGGAATTCATTCATGCCATGACTAACCTTTCGAAGCACTTCATAACGATGGATGCCAGAGCCATTGGCCGAGAGTCATTAAGGCACACTGCTTGGTTTTTCTTAGGTAGCGGGATGATGGTCATCTTCTTGAAGCAGATACGGACCTCAGATTGTTGTAAAAAGAGGTTGAAGATGTCTGTGAATACCTCCACCAGCGGATCCACGCAGGATCTGAGTGCACGTCCGGGTACCTCATCGCTTTCCGTGGGTTGACCTTCAATAAAACTGCTCTGACATCTGCAATGGTGACCCCAGGTACAGGTTCATCCAGGGCTTCCAGGGTGGAGGGCATGTTCTCGCTGACCTCTTGCTCAAAACGGACGTAGAATGCATTGAGCTCATCAGGGAGGGGTGCGTTGGAGCCGGCGATTTTACATGCCTTCATCTTGTAGCCTGTTATGTCTTGCAGACCTTACCATAGTCGGCGGGGGACAGTTGGCTTGCCTGGGACTCAAGCCTGTTCCCGTATTGTCTTTTGGCATCTTTGATGGATCTCCTTAAATCATTTCTGGCTTTCTTGCATAGGTCAGGGTTGCCTGACTTGAACGCCTCAGACCTGGACTTCAGCAAGCAGTGGCTATCCCTGTTCATCCATGGTTTCCAGTTGGGAAACACACGGATTTGCTTCTTTGGCACACAGTCTTCTACACACTTACTGATGAAGTCAGTTACTGCAGTGGCCAACTGGTTCAGGCCGAACGCAGAGTTTTTAAATACTGACCAGTCCACTGACTCCGGAGATCATCCGATTCCTCAGACCAACACTGCACAACTTCCTTTGATGGATTCTCGGTTTTAGTTTTTGCTTGTGAGCTGGGAGCAGGAGCACAGCCTTGTGGTCTGATTTGCCCAAGTGTGGGCGGGCGACAGAGTGGTAGGCATGTTTGATATTTGTGTAGCACTGATCGAGAATGTTTGGGCGTCTGGTGGAACAGGAGACATTTTGGTGGTAACTTGGGATGACGCTCTTGAACTTGGCCTGATTGAATTCCCCGGCCACAATGAACAAGGCCTCGGGATGTTTCGTCTCAAGGCTAATCGTAGTGGTGTATATTTCGTCCAGCAGATCTTCACGTCCGCATGGGGTGGTTCTAATTGGCCATCAGGATAACGGAGGTGAACTCCCGTGGAAGGTAGTAGGGGCGGCATTTTAGCGTCAGCTATTCTGGGTTTGGGGAGCAGAAAGTTGCCAGTGTTGCTACGGCTGGACACCAGGAGGTGTTGATTAGGAAGC
This sequence comes from Mustelus asterias, assembly GCF_964213995.1. Taxonomy (NCBI): domain Eukaryota; kingdom Metazoa; phylum Chordata; class Chondrichthyes; order Carcharhiniformes; family Triakidae; genus Mustelus; species Mustelus asterias. Next base: position 87,898,445 of record NC_135816.1, on the reverse strand, counting down.
AGACTCCATGTCCCCTAACCTTGCCTGAGGCCGCATCTCCCACCGCCGGATATCCAGCTGTAGGAGATGTGCGTGCAGCGGGAATGCATGCGCGAATCCCGCAAATTGTGCACATGCGAGTCTCCCGGGCTGATCCGCCAAAAATTAGCAGTCGGATTGGGAGAATCACCCCCATAGAAGCAGAATGAGGCCATTCAGAGCATTGAGTCTGCCCCGCCATTCAATCATGGCTGATAAGTTTCTCAACCCCATTCTCCCCCCTTTTCTGATAACCTTTGATTCCTTTACCAATCAGGAATCTATCCATCTTTAGCTTGATTGTTGAATTGATATTGTCTCTGCTCAGTCTAACATCCAGAATGTGTCATTACACATATCACCATGTTGAAGTTATCCTGCCAGCATTCTATACAGATATTGAAGGATAAAATTGAAAGAAGACAGAGTTATTGTGCTGCACTGTTTAACATATTAATTTGATGTGAAATGATTAAAATTAACGTTAACACTGCACAGTTTTCAGCAGCCTTTTCGAATGGAGCATGTGTCTATTCCTGCCGTGTATTTAAAGTGGTTTCTTCTTCTCTGCTATAACGTCACATCATCTGGAGTGACGGAAGCAGAGACATTCATGGCCTTTTGTGGCTCTTCCGTCTTAAACCAGAATCTCGCAACACCTTCTTAATAAACCTGCATTGTGTTTCACTGCAACCCACCAGTGCCACGCCTCATGACTTTTCACATTGTGGAAGCAATTGCTCGATAAAGAACAAAGAAGGAATTGGTCACCAGAATCAAAGAAAAACATTTTCTTTCGAGCAGATACAAAGAAAATGAAACACAGCATTCCATATTGAAAAGTGGATCGAAGGCAAGGAAAGGAACCTCTGAGGCCCCACAAAAAGGTTTAGAAACTGAAACCGCAAGTAAACCAGAAACAAAGGTTGAATTGACTGACCGTTCAATAAAGGGGGAGATTTCCAAGCTGCAGAGACTGTGCGTGTGGTGAAGCAAAACAGGCGGCAGGAACAGAGACTCGGCAGAAATGAAAAGTCTGTGGGATCTTACAGAGAAGCTGTGACTCAGAAGGCAGGAAAACTTCCAGAGAAGGGAAACTCTAGCATTGTTCGCGAAGGTGCGCTCTTGCATTGTGATTGGGGGAAACTGAAGAAACTATAAAACCCAAGACCGAGAACCAAAAATAAATCACAGGAGAAGGTAGTGCCATGGATGTGTTTGATGAGGATTGAGTTTCAAATTCATACAAAGATTCTGATAATATCCCCAAGCAAACCAAGAACCGGGTGACCTAAAGGTTGTTACAATTCTCAGTTTAGTCGCACACAAAACTTTTACATTCCTGCAAATTTTAGTCCGTCCAGCAAAGTCAGGAGCGAAAACCTACAACAAACTGACAAAAGTCTGAGAGAAGTATTTCTCACTGAAACCGCACATTATTGCAGCAGGATTTAGATTCCACCGCTGAGGTCAGGAGGAAGGTGATTTGATTTATTGTCACGTATTAGTATACAGTGAAAAGTATTGTTTCTTGCGCGCTATACAGACAAAGCATACCGCACATAGAGAAGGAAAGGAAAGAGTGCAGAATGTAGTGCTACAGTCATAGCGAGGGTGTAGAAAAGATCAACTTAATACAAGGTAGGTCCATTCAAAAGTCTGATGGCAGCATGGAATAAGTTGGTACTTGTCCTCAGAATTTTGTATCTTTTTCCCAATGGAAGAAGGTGGAACAGAGTATGTCAGGGGGCGTGGGGTCCGTGATTAATGTGGCTGCTTTTCCAAGGCAGTGAGAAGTGTAGATAGAGTCAATGAATGGGAGGCTGGTCTGCGTGGTTGACTGGACTTCATTCATGACCCTTTGTAGTTTATTGCGGTCTTCTTAGGGAGTCATACCAAGCTGTGATGCAACCAGAAAGAATGCTATGGTGCATTGTAAAAGTTAATGAGAGTTGTAGCTGATATCCCAAACTTCCTTCGATTCCTGAGAAAGTAGAGGCATTGGTGGGGCTTTCTTAACTATAGCACTGGCATGGAGGGACCAGGACAGGTTGTTGGTGATCTTGACACCTAAAAACCTGAAGCGCTCGACCATTTCCACTTCGTCCCCATTGACGTAGACAGGGGCGCGGCCTCGATGTTATCTCGATGATATTCTCATCACAGGTTCAAGTGAACAAGAACGCTTGAAGAACTTGGAAGTTACATTGGAACATCTCCAAAAGCATAACCTCGATTGAAAAAGGAGAAGTGCGACTTTTTCAAGACATCCATCTATCACTTGGGTCACATCATTGACAAAGATGGCTTGCATCAGGAACCAAAAAAGATGACAACAATTTTAGAAGCAGCATGTCCTCAAAATGTGATGCAACTGAGATCTTTTCCAGGATTGAGCAACGATTCTGGGAAATTTGTTCCAAGTTTAGCAGCTCCATGGAAACCACTGCACCCTTTGCAAATGTGTCCAACAGACAGGGCACTGGACAGAAGAGTGAAAGAGCTCAGAAAGAGTAAAAGAAGCCAAAAGGAAGTCAGAATTATTGGCCCAATACAATCCCAAATTCATACAACTTGCCTGCGATGCATCACCCGATGCGAAAGGCATCGTCATCTCACACATAATGCCCTGAACAGTAGAGCGACCGATGGCCTTTGCTTCATGAACACTTAGTAGCGCAGTAACGGATTATGCTCAGTGAGAAAAAGGAGCTTGGGGTGATATATTCTGAATAAAAATATTTCATCACTGCCTTTATGGTCAGCATTTTACACTTTTGACAGACCATAGACCCTTGACAATATCTTCAGGCTGTATAAAGGCATTCCTTATTGAGTAGCTCGTGGGTTACAGAGATGGTCTTTGATATTATCGGCACACACCTACGATATTTAATATCATCGATTGGAGCAACATTCAACTGCTGATGCTTTGTTAAGATTGTCATTCCAAATCAAACAAAAACCTGAAGAAAATGTTGTTAACATCCTGTATTTAATCACACGTGGATAGTGTATCTGTGACTTCATCTCAAGTTCAGTGACACACAAGAACCGAGACAGTGATGGGGAAGGTTCTGGAAATGGTCCTGAAAGGAACAATGATGGAAAGATCTCTAAAAATCCCACATCTAAAGCGTTACATTACAAGAAGACTTGAGTTGACAGTCCAGAGTGGGGATTTACTGTGAGGAATCCGAGTGATTATTCCTCTGTGCTTGCGTGGAAGAATCCTTGGACAGCACATACAGGTGTGATAAGAATGAAGGAACTGGCATGTGGTTAGTCTGGGCAGCCAGGATTAGATGCACAAATGGAAGAGTGAGTGGGACAATGTCAGTCAAGAACAAAGAACAAAGAACAATACAGCACAGGAACGGGCCCTTCGGCCCTCCAAGCCCACGCCGCTCCCCGGTCCAGGATTGAATCCTGAATCCAGGATTCCCGCCCTGTGATTAGTCCTGTGAAATACTTAAATCACTCCATCGCTACAACGCTTACATCCATGGGAATGGACGAAACAGCCACGGCAGAGAGTACGCTCAGATTACACTGGTCCAATGGAGGGACTCATGTTACCAATATTGGTAGGTGCACATTCTGAATGGCCGGAAGTAGTGATCATGAAATCCATGACAACAGAACAGGCTATTGAAAAGTTGGGTGAAATATTTCCTAGATTTGGTCGAGCTGAGAAAATAATAATGACAACAGAACACAGTTTCCTTCAAAGGACCTCAAAGGCTACGTGAAAGGAAGTGATATCCAACACATCAACCCGGTTCGATACCATCCAGCAACAAACCGATTGGCCAAACAATTTGTACAGTCACTCAAACACTCACTAAAGGCATCAAAGCACCAAGGGACATTGTCAAGATGAGTCAATACATTCTTGTTATCCTCCAGGAACGCCGCACTCGCAACAATACAGAATTCACCAGTGATGCGGCTTTTAAAAAGGAAGCTGAGAGCAAAGTTTGACCTTTTGATACCACCTGATACTTGATCACTGGGAGAGAACACAACTCTCCAAGGAGAGTATTTATTCCAGGAGAACGAGTACAAGCAACAAGCTACACGACCAATGAAAAATGACATCCGCTGTTATCTGAGCAAAAACAGGTCCAATATCTTACACCGGACAGACAGCTGATGAGAGAGTTTGGCCAGTTCAAACGGTAAGAGTTTTAACAACACCAGGTTAAAGTCCAACAAGTTTATTTGGGAGCAAGTACCATTCGCTTTCGGAGCGCTGCTCCTTCATCAGATGGAGTGGAAATGTGCTCTCAAACAGGACACAGAGACACAATCAAGTTACAGAATACTGATTAGAATGCGAATCCCAACAGCCAACCAGTCCAACACCGGCATCTCTACATCAGATCAAACTGACCAGCAATTAGCCTCAAGAAGCGAAATCACTTAAGCTTCAGCAGAAATATTGACATCAGAAATGTTAAATAGCGAAACATCTGAACAGAGACGGACCACAAAGACAAATTCAGCTGCTGCTTCTGAAGAACCTTCAACACCGCTGGAAACTGAGACTGAAATAGTTTCACATGAAGAATTACCAACAGGACAGGTTGGATGGATTGGCCGTGCTAAATTACCCCGAGAACGCGCAGCAAACTCACTTTCTGATTAACTCGCAAGGTGAGTGTTTCTCACATTGAAAACCAGGGGAGTGTTCACAACTTCCCACCCCGCGCCTGTGCCCAGAGAGACACAATATCATTCTTCATTGTCCAGTCTGCTTGTTTCCCATGATTAATTCCCCTAATGTACTGTAGGGTTTCTTTCTATGTTCAATCTCAACTCACTCACACACATTGCTTTTCTCTACTCTCTCTTCCTGTTTGCTGCTTTTACTGTCTGTATTTAAAATATTTCCCACTTATCTCTCATGCTCCAGTTTCTCCCTGGGGAATTATTTTTCCACATCCTTTGCTGCATTCTAAGCTGCTCCCAATATTCTGCCCTTCCATTAATCTTTGCAGCTTTCTCCATTCTCCCCTCAGCCACTGAAAGGGCAGCAAAGCGCATGCCATGCACTCAGTCAGTGCAGCCTGCTCATGCGCAGCGCGGGAGGGAGTCAAACCCCGCCCCTTCTACCAAGCCCCGCCCCCTGCTCAATGATTGATTCTGTGACGTCATCGGGGGCGGGGCCCAGTCATCATCAGAGAGAGGAACTGTGTCGTTATCAGGGGGTGGGCCCTGTGCCCTTATTAGGAGTGTCCCATTGTGCTGTCACACAGTAAGAAGTCTCACAACAACAGGTTAAAGTCCAACAGGTTTATTTGGTAGCAAATACCATTAGCTTTCGCGCTGCTCCTTTGTCAGATGGAGTGGAAATCCACACCATTGTGCTGTCATCAGGGGGTGGGCCCCAGTGCCCTTATTAGGAGTGTCACATTGTGCGGTCATCAGGGGGAGGGCACCAGGGCCCTTATTAGGAGTGTCAATTGTGCTGTCATCAGGGGGTGGGCCCCTGTGCCCTTATTAGGAGTGTGCCATTAAGCTGTCATCAGGGGGTAGGCCGCAGTGCCCTTATTAGGAGTGGCAATTGTGCTGTCATCAGGGGGTGGGCCCCTGTGCCCTTATTAGGAGTGTCAATTGTGCTGTCAGCAGGCGGTGGGCCGCAGTGCCCTTATTAGGAGTGTCAATTGTGCTGTCATCAGGGGGAGGGCACCAGTGCCCTTATTAGGAGTGTCCCATTAAGCTGTCATCAGGGGGTGGGCCCCTGTGCCCTTATTAGGAGTGTCAATTGTGCTGTCATCAGGGGGTGGGCCCCTGTGCCCTTATTAGGAGTGTCAATTGCGCTGTTATCAGGGGGAGGGCACCAGTGCCCTTATTAGGAGTGTCCCATTAAGCTGTCATCAGGGGGTGGGCCCCTGTGCCCTTATTAGGAGTGTCAATTGTGCTGTCATCAGGGGGTGGGCCCAGTGCCCTTATTAGGAGTGTCCATTGTGCCGTCCTCAGGGATCCGGGTGGTTATTAGGGGGGATCCGCGCTCTCTGAGAGTCAATCACATTGCCTTGGCTCTGAGTCACATGGAGGCCAGACTGGGGAAGGGCAGCAGGACGGGGAGACGACGCAGAGGGAGAGACTGCGGGGAGACGGCGCAGAGGGAGAGACTGCGGGGAGACGACGCAGAGGGAGAGACTGCGGGGAGACGGCGCAGAGGGAGAGACATTTCGAACGGTGCCGTACACTAAAGACATTTCGAACAGTGCCGTACACTAAAGACATTTCGAACAGTGCCGTACACTAAAGACATTTCGAACAGTGCCGTACACTAAAGAAATTTCGAACAATGCCGTACACTAAAGACATTTCGAACAGTGCCGTATACTGAAGACATTTCGAACAGGACCCTACACTATATTTAGGTATGGCTTCAAGATCTCTATTTAGTATATGGCACTGTTTAAATGGTGCGAGACACTGAATAGATTACGGCACAGTTTAAAAATCTGTTTGTTGTACAGCACTGTTCCAAGTCTATCCCATTCAGCACGAGCCCACTGCGGGGACACAATGCAGAAGGACAGGCTGCGGACCTATGGAAAATCAATGCAGAGGAAGAGACAGTGCAGAGGGAGATACTGCGGGGAAACGGCGCAGAGGGAGAGACTGCAGGGAGACGGTACAGAGGAGAGACTGCAGGAGACGGCGCAGAGGGAGAGATTAGGTCAACTTTACTTTATCTACAACTTGCAGTGTTCCTCTGCACTCCTGAAGGTAGACTGCTAATTGACAGAACTCTGTATACTGCTGTTGGAATTGTAAATAAAGGCATTCTGATGAAGGGGCTTCTGCCTCCGTGAATTTATTACACATGGCTGATCATCAAATTCAATATACAACTCCAACATGACTTTCCTGCTTGTGTAATCTGTACCGCAATTGGCCTTTTTCACCAACTAACATGCCCTTCCACCTTCAGAGATCTGTGGACAAACTCCTGCAATCTCCACCCTTGCCTCCCACAACAAACTAGGGCACAATTCATCTGGACCTGGAGCTTTAGCCACTTTAAGGCTGCCAACACCTCCAATTCCTGTCCTACCCTGTGTCAATCTGCTCACGAAGCTCGCAGCCTCTCTCCCTGAATTACAGACCATCCTCCTCATTCTCTTTGGGTGAAGACGGATAACTCCTGATTGGCAGGCAGTGACAATTGTGGGACCGCAGGGATCTGTGCTCGGACCCCAACTGTTCACATTATATATTAATGATTTGAAAGAGGGAACTGAATGTATTATCTTCAGGTTTTAAGTTGGGTTGCAGGACGAGCTTTGGGGAGGATGCAGAGATGCTTCAGTGTGATTTGTACAGGCTGAGTGTGTGGGCAAATGCATGGCAGATGTAGTACAATGTGGATACCACATTGGCTATGGGGGAAATCACACAGCACATCGGCCACAGGGGAAATCACACTTAACATTGGCTATGGGGGGAATAGCACTGCACATCGGCTATGGGGAGAATCACAAAGCAGGTCGGCTATGGGAGGAATCACACGGCACATCGGCTATGGGGGGAATCACACTGCACATCGGCTATGGGGGGAATCACACTGCACATCGGCTATGGGGGGAATAACACTGCAAATCGGCTATGGGGGGAAATCACACTGCACATCGGCTATGGGTGGAATCACACTGCACATCGACTTTGGGGGGAATCACATTGCACATCGGCCAAAGGCGGAAAATCACACTGCATATCGGCTATGGGGGGAATCAGAGCTCATCGACGATGGGGGATTCACACTGCACATCGGCGACAGGGGGGAATAAACTGCACATCGGCTATGGGGGGAATCACACTGCACATCGGCTGTGGGAGGAATCACACTGCACATCAGCTATGGGGGGAATCACACTGCACATCGGCTGTGGGGGGACTGACACTGCACATCAGCTATAGGGGGCATCACACTGCACATCGGCTGTGGGGGGAATCACGCAGCACATCAGCTTTGGGGAAACCACACAGCACATCGGCTATGGGGGGAATCACACTGCACATCGGCTATGGGGGGGAATCACACTGCACACCGGCCGTGGGGGGAATCACACTGCACATCGTCTATGGGAGGAATCACACTGCACATCAGCTATGGGGGGACTCACACTGCACATCGGCTCTGGGGGGACTCACACTGCACATCGGCTATGGTGGGAATGACACTGCACATCAGCTATGGGGGGAATCACAATGCACATCGGCTGTGGGGGGAATCACACAGCACATCGGCTGTGGGGGGCATCACACTGCACATCAGCTATAGGGGGCACCACACTGCACATCGGCTATGGGGGGAATCACGCAGCACATCAGCTTTGGGGAAACCACACAGCACATCGGCTATGGGGGAAATCACACTGCACATCGGCTATGCGGGGAATCACACTGCACATCGGCTATGGGGGGAATCACACTGCACACCGGCTACATGGGGAATCACACTGCACATCGGCTATGGGGGGAATCACACTGCACATCGGCTATGCAGGGAATCACACTGCACATCGGCTATGGGGGGAATCACATTGCACATCGGCTATGGGGGGAATCACACTGCAGATCGGCTATGGGGCGAATCACACTGCACATCGGCTATGGGGGGAATCACGCTGCACATCGGCTATGGGGCGAATCACACTGCACATCGGCTATGGGGGGAATCACACTGCACACCGGCTACGTGGGGAATCACACTGCACATCGGCTATGGGGGGAATCACACTGCACATCGGCTATGGGGGGAATCACACTGCAGATCGGCTATGGGGGGAATCACACTGCAGATCGGCTATGGGGGGAATCTCACTGCAGATCAGCTATGGGGGGAATCACACTGTACATTGGCTATGGGGGGAATCACAGCTCATCGACGATGGGGGGAATCACACTGCACATCAGCTACGGGGGGAATCACACTGCACATCAGCTACGGGGGGAATCACACTGCACATCGGCTATGGGCGGAATCACACTGCACATCGGCTGTGGGGGAAATCACAGCTCATCGGCTATGGGGCGAATCACGCAGCACATCGGCTATGGGGGGAATCACACTGCACATCGGCTATGGGGGACATCACACTGCACATCGGCTGTGGGGGGAATCACACTGCACATCGGCTATGGGGGGAATCACACTGCACATCGGCTATGGGGGGGAATCACACTGCACATCGGCTATGGGGGGAATCACACTGCACCTTGGCTTTGGGGGGAATCACACAGCACATTGGCTATGGGGGGAATCACACAGCACATCGGCTATGCGGAAACCGCACAGCACATCGGCTATGGGAGACATCACACTGCACATTGGCTATGGGGGGAATCACACTGCACATCGGCTATGGGGGGAATCACAAAGCAGGTCGGCTGTGAGAGGAATCACACAGCACATCGGCTATGGGAGGAATCACACTTCACATCGGCTATGGGGGGAATCACACTGCACATCGGCTATGGGGAGAATCACACTGCACATCGGCTATGGGGGGAATCACACTGCACATCGGCTATGGGGGGAATCACACTGCACATCGGCCGTGGGGGGAATCACACTGCACATCGGCTGTGGGAGGAATCACACTGCACATCAGCTATGTGGGGAATCACGCTGCACATCGGCTATGGGCGGAATCACACTGCACATCGGCTATGGGGGGAATCACACTGCACATCGGCTATGGGGGAACATCACACTGCACATCGGCTGTGCGGGGAATCACAATGCACATCGGCTATGGGGGGAATCACACTGCACATCAGCTATGGGGGGAATCACGCTGCACATCGGCTATGGGCGGAATCACACTGCACATCGGCTATGGGGGGAAATCACACTGCACATCGGCTATGGGGGCAATCACACTGCACATCGGCTATGGGGGGAATCACACTGCAGGGCTGCTATGGGGGGACTCACACTGCATATCAGCTATGGGGGGCATCACACTGCACATTTGCTATGGGGGGAATCACAATGCACATCGGCTATGGGGGGAAGCACACTGCACAACGATGATGGGGGGAATCACACTGCACATCGGCTATGGGAGGTATCACATGCACATCGGCTATGGAAGGAAACACACTGCACATTGGCTATGGGGGGAATCACACAGCAGCTCGGCTATGGGAGGAATCACACAGCACATCGGCTATGGGTGAATCACACTGTACATCAACTATGGGGGGAATCACTGCTCATCGACTACGTAGGGAATCACACTGCACATCAGATATGGGAGGAATCACACTGCACTTCGACTATGGGGGGAATCACACTGCACACCGGCCAAGAGGGTGAGTCACACTGCACATCTATCCCTTAGTGTCAGGGGGATTAGGAGGGTAACTATATGGAATTATGGGGATATGACCTGCGTGGGATTGTTGTTTGTGCAAACTCGATGGGCCAAATGGCCTCATTCTGCACTATAGATTCTTTGATTATGTCTATATGAATATATATCGAAATAATGTCTGATTTTGTTGTTTATTTTGTTATCTTTTGAAAGAGTTGACATTCACAGCATTGGTGAGAGTGTTCACTTTAAATTCCCCACTCTTTAGCCTTGATTTTATTTTTTGCATGGTTCAAATCTCTTCCATTTCCTTCTTTCCCATTATTATCCAGCAGGCATTGTCTGTGTCTGTGCTTCAGTTTCATAATGACTGAATCTTGTAGCGTTTTTGTAATAATTGACACTAAGTTTCTCTCAGCTCCAGTTTCTCCCGATTTAATTATACTCAGTGCTGCTTTGCCATATTCCAACATTGCTGCAATGCTGCAGCCTCTCAATCTTTGCCGCTTTCTCCACATTGTCCTTTCAATTTCACACCTCACCTGCTGAACCAGAGGGACAGCGCATGCTCAGTGCGGGACACATGGCGGCACAATGCGCACTGAGTGCACCAGCACAGCCCCATGCGCAGTGCGGAGAGAGAGGAGAGAGAGAGGGGCCACACGATCTTCACGTCCGCATGGGGTGGATGTAATCGGCCATCAGGATAACGGAGGTGAACTCCCGTGGACGGAAGTACGGGCGGCATTTTAGCGTCAGCTATTCTGGGTTTGGGGAGCAGAAAGTTGCCAGTGTTGCTACGGCTGGACACCAGGAGGTGTTGATTAGGAAGCAGACTCCATGTCCCCTAACCTTGCCTGAGGCCGCATCTCCCACCACCGGATATCCAGCTGTAGGAGATGTGCGTGCAGCGGGAATGCATGCGCGAATCCCGCAAATTGTGCACATGCGAGTCTCCCGGGCTGATCCGCCAAAAATTAGCAGTCGGATTGGGAGAATCACCCCCATAGAAGCAGAATGAGGCCATTCAGAGCATTGAGTCTGCCCCGCCATTCAATCATGGCTGATAAGTTTCTCAACCCCATTCTCCCCCCTTTTCCGATAACCTTTGATTCCTTTACCAATCAGGAATCTATCCATCTTTAGCTTGATTGTTGAATTGATATTGTCTCTGCTCAGTCTAACATCCAGAATGTGTCATTCCACATATCACCATGTTGAAGTTATCCTGCCAGCATTCTGTACAGATATTGAAGGATAAAATTGAAAGAAGACAGAGTTATTGTGCTGCACTGTTTAACATATTAATTTGATGTGAAATGATTAAAATTAACGGTAACACTGCACAGTTTTCAGCAGCCTTTTCGAATGGAGCATGTGTCTATTCCTGCCGTGTATTTAAAGTGGTTTCTTCTTCTCTGCTATAACGTCACATCATCTGGAGTGACGGAAGCAGAGACATTCATGGCCTTTTGTGGCTCTTCCGTCTTCAACCGGAATCTCGCAACACCTTCTTAAAAAACCTGCATTGTGTTTCACTGCAACCCACCAGTGCCACGCCTCATTACTTTTCACATTGTGGAAGCAATTGCTCGATAAAGAACAAAGAAGGAATTGGTCACCAGAATCAAAGAAAAACATTTTCTTTCGAGCAGATACAAAGAAAATGAAACACAGCATTTCATATTGAAAAGTGGATCGAAGGCAAGAAAAGGAACCTCTGATGCGCCACAAAAAGGTTTAGAAACTGAAACCGCGAGTAAACCAGAAACAAAGGTTGAACTGACTGACCGTTCAATAAAGGGGGAGATTTCCAAGCTGCAGAGACTGTGCGTGTGGTGAAGCAAAACAGGCGGCAGGAACAGAGACTCGGCAGAAATGAAAAGTCTGTGGGATCTTACAGAGAAGCTGTGACTCAGAAGGCAGGAAAACTTCCAGAGAAGGGAAACTCTGGCATTGCTCGCTCAGGTGCGCTCTTGCATTGTGATTGGGGGAAACTGAAGAAAGTATAAAACCCAAGACCGATAACCAAAAATAAATCACGGGAGAAGGTAGTGCCATGGATGTGTTTGATGAGGATTGAGTTTCAATACATACAAAGATTCTGATAATATCCCCAAGCAAACCAAGAACCGGGTGACCTAAAGGTTGTAACAATTCTCAGTTGAGTCGCACACAAAAGTTTTACATTCCTGCAAATTTTAGTCCATCCAGCAAAGCCAGGAGCGAAAACCTACAACAAACTGACAAAAGTCTGATAGAAGTATTTCTCACTGAAACCGCACATTATTGCAGCAGGATTTAGATTCCACCGCTGAGGTCAGGAGGAAGGTGATTTGATTTATTGTCACATATTAGTATACAGTGAAAAGTATTGTTTCTTGCGCACTGTGCGGACAAAGCATACCGCTTTGGTGGGTTACAGAGATGGTCTTTGATATTATCGGCACACACCTACGATATTTAATATCATCGATTGGAGCAACATTCAACTGCTGATGCTTTGTTAAGATTGTCATTCCAAATCAAACAAAAACCTGAAGAAAATGTTGTTAACATCCTGTATTTAATCACACGTGGAGTGTACCTGTGACTTCATCTCAAATTCAGTGACACACAAGAATCGAGACGGAGATGGGGAAGGTTCTGGAAATGTTCCTAAAAGGAGCAATGATGGAAAGATCTCTAAAAATCCCGCATCTGAAGCGTTACATTACAAGAAGACTTGAGTTGACGGTCCAGAGTGGAGTTTTGCTGTGAGGAATCCGAGTGATTATTCCTCTGTGCTTGCGTGGAAGAATCCTTGGACAGCACATACAGGTGTGATAAGAATGAAGGAACTGGCATGTGGTTAGTCTGGGCAGCCAGGATTAGATGCACAAATGGAAGAGTAAGTGGGGCAATGTCAGTCCTGTGAAAAACTTAAATCACTCCATCGCTACAACGCTTACATCCATGGGAATGGCCGAAACGGACACGGCAGAGAGTACGCATAGATTACACTGGTCCAATAGAGGGACTCATGTCCCCAATATTAGGAGGTGCACATTCTGAATGGCCGGAAGTAGTGATCATGAAATCCATGACAACAGAACAGACGATTGAAAAGTTGGGTGAAATATTTGCTAGATTTTGATCAAACTGAGAAAATAATAATGACAACAGAACACAGTTTCCTTCAAAGGACCTCAAAGGCTACGTGAAAGGAAGTGATATCCAACACATCAACCTGGTTCAATACCATCCAGCAACAAACCGATTGGCCAAACAATCTCGAGTTTGGCGAGATCAAACTGACCAGATATTAGCCTCAAGAAGTGAAATCACTGAAGCTTCAGCAGAAATATTGACATCAGAAATGTTAAATAGCGAAACATCTGAACAGAGACTGACCACAAAGACAAATTCAGCTGCTGCTTCTGAAGAACCTTCAACACCGCTGGAAACTGAGACTGAAATAGTTTGACATGAAGAATTACCAACAGGACAGGTTGGGTGGATTGGCCGTGCTAAATTACCCCGAGAACGCGCAGCAAACTCACTTTCTGATTAACTCGCAAGGTGAGTGTTTCTCACATTGAAAACCAGGGGAGTGTTCACAACTTCCCAGCCCGCGCCTGTGCCCAGAGAGACACAATATCATTCTTCAGTGTCCAGTCTGCTTGTTTCCCACTATTAATTCCCCAATCTCACTCACTCACACACATTGCTTTTCTCTACTCTCTCTTCCTGTTTGCTGCTTTTACTGTCTGTATTTAAAATATTTCCCACTTATCTCTCATGCTCCAGTTTCTCCCTGGGGAATTATTTTTCCACATCCTTTGCTGCATTCTAAGCTGCTCCCAATATTCTGCCCTTCCATTAATCTTTGCAGCTTTCTCCATTCTCCCCTCAGCCACTGAAAGGGCAGCAAAGCGCATGCCATGCACTCAGTCAGTGCAGCCTGCACATGCGCAGCGCGGGAGGGAGTCAAACCCCGCCCCTTCTACCAAGACCCGCCCCCTGCTCAATTATTGCTTCTGTGACGTCATTAGGGGGCGGGGCCCAGTCATCATCTGAGAGAGGAACTGTGTCGCCATCAGTGGGTGGGCACTATGCCCTTATTAGGAGTGTCAATTGTGCTCTCATCAGGGGGTGGGCCCCAGTGCCCTTATTAGGAGCGTCAATTGAGCTGTCATCAGGGGGAGGGCACCAGTGCCCTTATTAGGAGTGTCCCATTAAGCTGTCATCAGGGGGTGGGCCCCAGTGCCCTTATTAGGAGTGTCAATTGTGCTGTCATCAGGGGGTGGGCCCCAGTGCCCTTATTAGGAGCGTCAATTGTGCTGTCATCAGGGGGTGGGCCCCTGTGCCCTTATTAGGAGTGTCAATTATGCTGTCATCAGGGGGTGGGCCCCAGTGCCCTTATTAGGAGTGTCAATTTTGCTGTCAGCAGGGGGTGGGCCCCAGTGCCCTTATTAGGAGTGTCAATTGTGCTGTCATCAGGGGGTGGGCCCCAGTGCCCTTATTAGGAGCGTCAATTGTGCTGTCATCAGGGGGTGGGCCCCTGTGCCCTTATTAGGAGTGTCAATTATGCTGTCATCAGGGGGTGGGCCCCAGTGCCCTTATTAGGAGTGTCAATTTTGCTGTCATCAGGGGGTGGGCCCCAGTGCCCTTATTAGGAGTGTCAATTGTGCTGTCATCAGGGGGTGGGCCCCAGTGCCCTTATTAGGAGCGTCAATTGTGCTGTCATCAGGGGGTGGGCCCCTGTGCCCTTATTAGGAGTGTCAATTATGCTGTCATCAGGGGGTGGGCCCCAGTGCCCTTATTAGGAGTGTCAATTTTGCTGTCATCAGGGGGTGGGCCCCAGTGCCATTATTAGGAGTGTCAATTGTGCTGTCATCAGGGGGTGGGCCCAGTGCCCTTATTAGGAGTGTCCATTGTGCCGTCCTCAGGGATCCGGGTGGTTATTAGGGGGGATCCGCGCTCTCTGAGAGTCAATCACATTGCCTTGGCTCTGAGTCAGATGGAGACCAGAATGGGGAAGGGCAGCAGGACGGGGAGACGACGCAGAGGGAGAGACTGCGGGGAGACGGCGCAGAGGGAGAGACATTTTGAACAGTGCCGTACACTAAAGACAATTCGAACAGTGCCGTACACTAAAGACATTTCGAACAGTGCCGTACACTAAAGACATTTCGAACAGTGCCGTACACTAAAGACATTTCAGACGATGCCGTACACTAAAGAAATTTCAGACGATGCCGTACACTATATTTAGCTGTGGTTTTAAGATCTCTATTTAGTATATGGCACTGTTTAAACGGTGCTAGACAATGAACAGATTACGGCACTGCTTAAAAATCTGTTTGTTGTACAGCACTGTTCCAAGTCTATCCCATTCAGCACGGGACCACTGCGGGGACACAAAGCAGAAGGAGAGGCTGTGGATCTATGGAAAATCAATGCAGAGGAAGAGACGGTGCAGAGGGAGCGACTGCGGGGAGACGGCGCAGAGGGAGAGACTGCGGGGAGACAGCGCAGAGGGAGAGACTGCGGGGAGACGGCGCAGGGGGAGAGACTGCGGGGAGACGGTGCAGAGGAGAGACTGCAGGAGACGGCGCAGAGGGAGAGATTAGGTCGACTTTACTTTATTCTCAACTTGCAGTGTTCCTCTGCACTCCTGAAGGTAGACTGCCAACTGACAGAACTCTGTATACTGCTGTTGGAATTGAAAATAAAGGCATTCTGATGAAGGGACTTCTGCCTCTGTGAATTTCTTACACATGGCTGATCATCAAATTCAATATACAACTCCAACATGACTTTCCTGCTTGTGTAATCTGTACCTCAATTGGCCTTTTTCACCAACTAACATGCCCTTCCACCTTCAGAGATCGGTGGACAAACTCCTGCAATCTCCACCCTTGCCTCCCACAGCAAACTAGGGCACAATTCATCTGGACCTGGAGTTTTAGCCACTTTAAGGCTGCCAACACCTCCAATTCTTGTCCTTCCCTGTGTCAATCTGCTCAGGAAGCTCGCAGCCTCTCTCCCTGAATTACATCCCATCATCCTCATTCTCTTTGGGTGAAGGCGGATAACTCCTGATTGGCAGGCAGTGACTCGTGTGGGACCGCAGGGATCTGTGCTCGGACCCCAACTGTTCACATTATATATTAATGATTTGGAAGAGGGAACTGAATGTATTATCTTCAGGTTTTAAGTTGGGTTGGAGGGCGAGCTGTGGGGAGGATGCAGAGATGCTTCAGTGTGATTTGTACAGGCTGAGTGTGTGGGCATATGCATGGCAGATGCAGTACAATGTGGATACCACATTGGCTATGGGGGAATTCACACAGCACTTCGGCCACAGGGGGAATCACAAAGCAGGTCGGCTATGGGAGGAATCACACAGCGCATCGGCTATGGGGGGAAATCACACTGCACATCGGCTGTGGGGGAAATCAAACTGCACATCGGCAGTGGGGGGAATCACAAAGCAGGTCGGCTATCGGAGGAATCACACTGCACATCGAATATGGGGGGAATCACACTGCACATCGGCTCTGGGGGGGATCACACTGCACTTCAGCTATGGGGGGAATCACACTGCACATCGGCTATGGGGGGAATCACACTGCACACCGGCTATGGGGGGAATCACACTGCACATCGGCTATGGGCGGAATCACACACCACATTGGCTATGGGGGAAATCACACTGCACATCGGCTATGGGGGAATCACACAGCAGCTCGGCTATGGGGGGAATCAGAGGTCATCGACTATGGGGGGAATAAGTCTGCACATCGGCTATGGGAGGAATCACGCTGCACATCGGCTATGGGGGGAATCACAGCTCATCGACTATGGGGGGAATCATACTGCACATCGGCTATGGGGGGAATCCCACGGCACATCAGCTGTGGGGGGAATCTCAACTCCTCGACTATGGGTTAAATCGCAATGAACATCGGCTGTGGGATAGGACCATAGAACATTACAGCTCAGAAACAGGCCTTTTGGCCCTTCTTGTCTGTGCCGAACCATTTTTTGCCTTGTCCCACTGACCTGCACTTGGACCATATCCCTCCACACCCCTCTCATCCATGAACCCGTCCAAGTTTTTCTTAAATGTTAAAAGTGACCCCGCATTTACCACTTCATCCGGCAGCTCATTCCGCACTCCCTCCACTCTCTGCGTGAAGAAGCTCCCCCCCCCCTAATATTCCCTTAAAACTTTTCTCCTTTCACCCTTAACCCATGCCCTCTGGTTTTTTTCGCCCCAGCGGAAAAAGCCTGCTTGCATTCACTCTATCTATACCCATCAAAATCTTGTACACCTCTATCAAATCTCCCCTCAATCTTCTACGCTCCAGGTAATAAAGTCCCAACCTATTCCATCTCTCTCTGTCACTCAGCTTCTCAAGTCCCGGCAACATCCTTGTGAACCTTCTCTGCACTCTTTCAACCTTACTTACATCCTTCCTGAAACTAGGTGACCAGTTACAGTGATCTTACAGAGAAGCTGTGACTCAGAAGGCAGGAAAACTTTCAGAGAAGGGAAATTCTAGCATTGCTCGCTCAGGTGCGCTCTTGCATTGTGATTGGGGGAAACTGAAGAAAGTATAAAACCCAAGACCGATAACCAAAAATAAATCACGGGGGAAGGTAGTGCCATGGATGTGTTTGATGAGGATTGAGTTTCAAATTCATACAAAGATTCTGATAATATCCCCAAGCAAACCAAGAACCGGGTGACCTAAAGGTTGTAACAATTCTCAGTTTAGTCGCACACAAAACTTTTACATTCCTGCAAATTTTAGTCCATCCAGCAAAGCCAGGAGCGAAAACCTACAACTAACTGACAAAAGTCTGAGAGAAGTATTTCTCACTGAAACCGCACATTATTGCAGCAGGATTTAGATTCCACCGCTGAGGTCAGGAGGAAGAAGATTTGATGTATTATTGTCACATATTAGTATACAGTGAAAAGTATTGTTTCTTGCGCGCTATACAGACAAAGCATACCGCACATAGAGAAGGAAAGGAGTGAGTGCAGAATGTAGTGTTACAGTCATAGCTAGGGTGTCGAGAAAGACCAACTTAATACAAGGTAGGTCCATTCAAAAGTCTGATGGCAGCATGGAATAAGTTGATACGTGTCCTCAGAGTTTTGTATCTTTTTCCCAATGGAAGAAGGTGGAAGAGAGTATGTCTGGGGGCGTGGGGTCCGTGATTAATGTGGCTGCTTTTCCAAGCCAGTGACAAGTGTAGATAGAGTCAATGAATGGGAGGCTGGTCTGCGTGGTTGACTGGACTTCATTCATGACCCTTTGTAGTTTATTGCGGTCTTCTTAGGGAGTCATACCAAGCTGTGATGCAACCAGAAAGAATGCTATGGTGCATTGTAAAAGTTAATGAGAGTTGTAGCTGATATCCCAAACTTCCTTCGACTCCTGAGAAAGTAGAGGCATTGGTGGACTTTCTTAACTATAGCACTGGCATGAAGGGACCAGGACAGGTTGTTGGTGATCTCGACACCTAAAAACCTGAAGCACTCGACCATTTCCACTTCGTCCCCATTGACGTAGACAGGGGCGCGGCCTCGATGTTATCTCGATGATATTCTCATCACAGGTTCAAGTGAACAAGAACGCTTGAAGAACTTGGAAGTGACATTGGAACATCTCCAAAAGCATAATCTCGATTGAAAAAGGAGAAGTGCGACTTTTTCAAGACATCCATCTATCACTTGGGTCACATCATTGACAAAGATGGCTTGCATCAGGAACCAAAAAAGATGACAACAATTTTAGAAGCAGCATGTCCTCAAAATGTGATGCAACTGAGATCTTTTCCAGGATTGAGCAACTATTCTGGGAAATTTGTTCCAAGTTTAGCAGCTCCATGGAAACCACTGCACCCTTTGCAAATGTGTCCAACAGACACGGCACTGGACAGAAGAGTGAAAGAGCTCAGAAAGAGTAAAAGAAGCCAAAAGGAAGTCAGAATTATTGGCCCAATACAATCCCAAATTCATACAACTTGCCTGCGATGCATCGCCCGATGCGAAAGGCATCGTCATCTCACACATAATGCCCTGAACAGTAGAGCGACCGATTACCTTTGCTTCATGAACACTTATTAGTACAGCACAGAACAGGCCCTTCGGCCCACGATGTTGTGCCGAGCTTTGTCTGAAACCCAGATCAAACTATTTCCTCCCTATCATCCCGAAGTACTCCATGTGCCTATCCAATAGCTTCTTAAATGTTCCTAAAGTTTCTGACTCCACTATCCCTGCAGGCAGTCCATTCCACACCCCAGCCACTCTCTGTGTAAAGAACCTACCTCGGATATCCTTCCTATATTTCCCACCATGAACCCTATAGTTATGCCCCCTCGTTACCGCTCCATTCACCTGAGGAATTAGTCTTTGAACGTTCACTCTATCTATCCCCCCTCATCATCTTAAGAAACCTCTATCAAATCTCCTCTCAACCTCCTCCGCTCCAAAGAGAAAAGCCCAAGTTCCCTCAACCTTTCCTCATAAGACCTACCCTCCAAACCAGGCAGCATCCTGCTAAATCTCCTTTGCACTCTTTCCAGTGTCTCCACATTCTTTTGTAGTGAGGTGACCAGAACTGCACACAATATTCCAAATGTGGTCTCACCAAGATCCTGTACGGTTGCAGCATAACCCCACGGCTCTTAAATTCAAACCCCCTGTTAATGAGCGCCAACACACTATAGGCCTTCTTCACAGCTCTATCCACGTGAGAGGCAACCTTCAGAGATCTATGGATATGAACCACAAGATCTCTCTCTTCCTCCACAGTCTTCAGAACCCTACCTTTGACCCTGTAATCCACATTTAAATTTGTCCTACCAAAATGAATCACCTCACATTTGTCAGGGTTAAACTCCATTTGCCACTTTTCAGCCCAGCTCTGCATCCTATCTACATCTCTTTGCAGCCTACAACACCCTCCACCTCATCCACTACTCCACCAATCTTGGTGTCATCAGCAAATTTACTGATCCACTCTTCAGCCCCCTCCTCCAAGTCATTTATAAAAATTACAAAGAGCAGAGGACCAAGCACTGATCCCTGTGGCACTCCGCTGGTAACCGGTTTCCAGTCCGAAAATTTTCCACCCACCACCCCCCTCTGTCTTCTGTTAGATAGCCAGTTACCTATCCAATCGGCCAAATTTCCCTCTATCCCACACATCCTTACTTTCTTCATAAGCCAAAGGCTCTGCTATCTCATCCCTTGCCTCCCAAAGAATCCTAGGATATATTTCATCAGGCCCAGGGGACTTATCAACTTTCAGTTTATTCAAAATTGCGAGTACATCTTGCCTCCGAACATCTACTTCATCCAGCCTTTTAGCCTGTGACACCTTCTCTTCCTCAAAAACATGGCCCCTCTCCTTGGTGAACACCAAAGAAAAGTATTCATTCATCACCTCTCCTATCTCTTCTGACTCCATGCACAAATTCCCACTGCCGTCCTTGACCGGCCCCAGCCTCACCCTGGTCATTCTTTTATTCCTCACATAAGAGTAAAAAGCCTTGGCGTTTTCCTTGATCCGACCCGCCAAGGACTTCTCATGCCCCCTCCTAGCTCTCCTAAGCCCCTTTTTCAGCTCATTTCTTGCTAACTTGTAACCCTCCATCGAGCCAACTGAACCTTGTTTTCTCAACCTAACATACGCTTCCTTCTTCCTCTTGACAAGACATTCCACCTCTTTTGTGAACCATGGTTCCCTCACTCGGCCATTTCCTCTCTGCCGAGCAGGGACATACCTATCAAGAACATGCAGTATTTGTTCCTTGAAAAAGTTCCACTTATCATTAGTGCCTTTGCCTGACAATTTTTGTTCCCATCCTATGCTTCCTAATTCCCACCTGATTGCATCATAATTACCTCTCCCCCAGTTGTAAACTATGCCCTGCTGTATGGCCCTCTCCCTCTCCATTGCAATAACAAAAGACACCGAATTGTGATCACTATCTCCAAAGCGCTCTCCCACAACCAAATCCAACACTTGGTCCGGTTTATTTCCCAGTACCAAATCCAATGTGGCCCCACCTCTTGTCGGCTTATCCACATATTGTGTCAGGAACCCCTCCTGCACACACTGCACAAAAACTGCCCCATCCGAACTATTCGACCTATAAAGGTTGCAATCAATATTAGGAAGTCCCCCATAACAACTACCCTGTGACCCCCACACATATCCATAATCTGCTTAGCAATTTCTTGCTCCACATCTCTATTACTATTTGGGGGCCTATAGTAAACTCCTAACAACGTGACCGCTCCTTTCCTATTCCTAACCTCAGCCCATATTACCTCTGTAGGCAGATCCCCTTCGAAATGCCTTTCTGCAGCCGTTACACTCTCCTTGATTAACAGTGCCACTCCTCCACCTCTTTTACCAGCTACCCTACACTTACTGAAACATCCATACCCCGGAACTTCCAACAACCATTACTGTCCTTGTTCTACCCATGTCTCCGTAATGGCCACAACATTGTAGTCCCAAGTGCGAATCCACGCCCCAAATTCATCTACCTTATTTCAGATGCTCCTTGCATTGAAGTAGACACACTTCAACCCACCTTCTTGTCAGCTGGTACCCACCTTTGACCATGATACCCTTCCCAGTACCTCGCCACACTCACTGACCTCAGGACTACAACTCCTTTTCCCATCCCCCTGACAAATTAGTTTAAATCCCCCCGAAGAGCCGTAGCAAACTTCCCTCCCAGGATATTGGTGCCCTTCTGGTTCAGGTGCACCCCGTCCTGTTGGTACAGGTTCCACCTTCCCCAGAAAGTGTGCCAATTATCCACATAGCTGAAACCCTCCCTCCTACACCATCCCTGTGTCCATGTGTTTCACTGCACTCATTCCCTATTCCTCAACTCGCTATCCCGTGGCACCGGCAACATACCAGAGATGACAACCTGTTTTGTCCTGGCTCTCAGCTTCCACCCAAGCTCCCTGAATTCCTGTTTTAAGTCCCCGTCCCCTCACTTACCTATGTTAAATAGCGAAACATCTGAACAGAGACTGACCACAAAGACAAATTCAGCTGCTGCTTCTGAAGAACCTTCAACACCGCTGGAAACTGAGACTGAAATAGTTTCACATGAAGAATTACCAACAGGAGAGGTTGGGTGGATTGGCCGTGCTAAATTACCCCGAGAACGCGCAGCAAACTCACTTTCTGATTAACTCGCAAGGTGAGTGTTTCTCACATTGAAAACCAGGGGAGTGTTCACAACTTCCCAGCCCGCGCCTGTGCCCAGAGAGACACAATATCATTCTTCAGTGTCCAGTCTGCTTGTTTCCCATTATTAATTCCCCAATCTCACTCACTCACACACATTGCTTTTCTCTACTCTCTCTTTTTGTTTGCTGCTTTTACTGTCTGTATTTAAAATATTTCCCACTTATCTCTCATGCTCCAGTTTCTCCCTGGGGAATTATTTTTCCACATCCTTTGCTGCATTCTAAGCTGCTCCCAATATTCTGTCCTTCCATTAATCTTTGCAGCTTTCTCCATTCTCCCCTCAGCCACTGAAAGGGCAGCAAAGCGCATGCCATGCACTCAGTCAGTGCAGCCTGCACATGCGCAGCGCGGGAGGGAGTCAAACCCCGCCCCTTCTACCAAGCCCCGCCCCCTGCTCAATGATTGATCCTGTGACGTCATCAGGGGAAGGGGGCCCAGTCATCATCAGAGAGAGGAACTGTGTCGTCATCAGGGATGGCCCCTGTGCCCATATTAGGAGTGTCAAATTGTGCTGTCACACTGGAAGAAGTCTCACAACAACAGGTGAAAGTCCAACAGGTTTATTTGGTCGCAAATACCATTAGCTTTCGGAGCGCTGCTCCTTCGTCAGATGGAGTGGAAATCCACACCATTGTGTTGTCATCAGGGGGTGGGCCCCTGTGCCCTTATTAGGAGTGTCAATTGTGCTGTCATCAGGGGGTGGGCCCCAGTGCCCTTATTAGGAGGGTCAATTGTGCTGTCATCAGGGGGTGGGCCCCAGTGCCCTTATTAGGAGTGTCAATTGTGCTGTCATCAGGGGGAGGGCACCAGTGCCCTTATTAGGAGTGTCAATTGTGCTGTCATCAGGGGGTGGGCCCCAGTGCCCTTATTAGGAGTGTCAATTGTGCTGTCATCAGGGGATGGGCCCTAGTGCCCTAATTAGGAGTGTCAATTGTGCTTTATTCAGGGAGTGGGCCCCAGTGCCCTTATTAGGAGTGTCAATTGCGCTACCACCGGGTGGGTCCCAGTGCCCTTATTAGGAGTGTCAATTGTGCTGTCATCAGGGGGTGGCCCCCCTATGCCCTTATTAGGAGTGTGCCATTAAGCTGTCATCAGGGGGTGGGCCGCAGTGCCCTTATTAGGAGTGTCAATTGTGCTGTCATCTGGGGGAGGGCACCAGTGCCCTTATTAGGAGTGCCCCATTCAGCTGTCATCAGGGGGTGTGCCACTGTGCCCTTATTAGGAGTGTCAATTGTGCTGTCATCAGGGGGAGGGCACCAGTGCCCTTATTAGGAGTGTCAATTGCGCTGTCATCAGGGGGAGGGCACCAGTGCCCTTATTAGGAGTGTCAATTGTGCTGTCATCAGGGGGAGGGCACCAGTGCCCTTATTAGGAGTGTCCCATTAAGCTGTCATCAGGGGGTGGGCCCCTGTGCCCTTATTAGGAGTGTCAACTGTGCTGTCATTAGGGGGTGGGCCCTAGTGCCCTTATTAGGAGTGTCAATTGTGCTGTATTCAGGGAGTGGGCCCCAGTGCCCTTATTAGGAGTGTCAATTGTGCTGTCATCAGGGGGTGGGCCCTAGTTCCCTTATTAGGAGTGTCATTTGTGCTGTCATCAGGGGGTGGGCCCCAGTGCCCTTATTAGGAGTGTCAATTGCGCTATCACCGGGTGGGCCCCAGTGCCCTTATTAGGAGTGTCAATTGTGCTGTCATCAGGGGATGGGCCCTAGTGCCCTAATTAGGAGTGTCAATTGTGCTTTATTCAGGGAGTGGGCCCCAGTGCCCTTATGAGGAGTGTCAATTGTGCTGTCATCAGGGGGTGGGCCCTAGTGCCCTTATTAGGAGTGTCA
Organism: Mustelus asterias; assembly: GCF_964213995.1. Lineage (NCBI taxonomy): Eukaryota > Metazoa > Chordata > Chondrichthyes > Carcharhiniformes > Triakidae > Mustelus > Mustelus asterias. Next base: position 87,873,966 of record NC_135816.1, on the reverse strand, counting down.
TTTGTGCTGTCATCAGGGGGTGGGCCCCAGTGCCCTTATTAGGAGTGTCAATTGTGCTGTCATCAGGGGATGGGCCCTAGTGCCCTAATTAGGAGTGTCAATTGTGCTTTATTCAGGGAGTGGGCCCCAGTGCCCTTATTAGGAGTGTCAATTGTGCTGTCATCAGGGGGTGGGCCCCAGTGCCCTTATTAGGAGTGTGCCATTAAGCTGTCATCAGGGGGTGGGCCGCAGTGCCCTTATTAGGAGTGTCAATTGTGCTGTCATCTGGGGGAGGGCACCAGTGCCCTTATTAGGAGTGCCCCATTCAGCTGTCATCAGGGGGTGTGCCACTGTGCCCTTATTAGGAGTGTCAATTGTGCTGTCATCAGGGGGAGGGCACCAGTGCCCTTATTAGGAGTGTCAATTGCGCTGTCATCAGGGGGTGGGCCCCTGTGCCCTTATTAGGAGTGTCAATTGTGCTGTCATTAGGGGGTGGGCCCTAGTGCCCTTATTAGGAGTGTCAATTGTGCTCTATTCAGGGAGTGGGCCCCAGTGCCCTTATTAGGAGTGTCAATTGCGCTATCACCGGGTGGGCACCGGTGCCCTTATTAGGAGTGTCAATTGTGCTGTCATCAGGGGGTGGGCCCCAGTGCCCTTATTAGGAGTGTCAATTGTGCTGTATTCAGGGAGTGGGCCCCAGTGCCCTTATTAGGAGTGTCAATTGCGCTATCACCGGGTGGGCCCCGGTGCCCTTATTAGGAGTGTCCATTGTGCTGTCATCAGGGGGTGGGCCCCAGTGCCCTTATTAGGAGTGTCAATTGTGCTGTCATCAGGGGGTGGTCCCCAGTGCCCTTATTAAGAGTGTCCATTGTGCCGTCCTCAGGGATCCGGGTGGTTATTAGGGGGGATCCGCGCTCTCTGAGAGTCAATCACATTGCCTTGGCTCTGAGTCACATGGAGGCCAGACTGGGGAAGGTCAGCAGGACGGGGAGACGACGCAGAGGGAGAGACTGTGGGGAGACGGCGCAGAGGGAGAGACTGCGGGGAGACGGCGCAGAGGGAGAGACTGCGGGGAGACGGCGCAGAGGGAGAGACATTTCGTACAGTGCCGTACACTAAAGACATTTCGAACGGTGTCGTACACTAAAGACATTTCAAACAGTGCCGTACACTAAAGACATTTCGAACAGTGCCGTACACTAAAGACATTTCGAACAGTGCCGTACACTAAAGACATTTCGAACAGTGCTGTACACTAAAGACATTTCGTACAGTGCCGTACACTAAAGACATTTCGAACAGTGCCGTACACTATATTTAGGTATGGCTTCAAGATCTCTATTTAGTATATGGCACTGTTTATACGGTGCTAGACACTGAATAGATTACAGCACTGTTTAAAAATCTGTTTGTTGTACAGCACTGTTCCAAGTCTATCCCATTCAGCACGAGCCCACTGCAGGGACACAATGCAGAAGGACAGGCTGCGGACCTATGGAAAATCAATGCAGAGGAAGAGACGGTGCAGAGGGAGCGACTGCAGGGAGACGGCGCAGAGGGAGAGACTGCGGGGAAACGGCGCAGAGGGAGAGACTGCGGGGAGACGGTGGAGAGGAGAGACTGCAGGAGATGGCGCAGAGGGAGAGATGAGGTCAACTTTACTTTTTCTACAACTTGCAGTGTTCCTCTGCACTCCTGAAGGTAGACTGCTAATTGACAGAACTCTGTATACTGCTGTTGGAATTGTAAATAAAGGCATTCTGATGAAGGGACTTCTGCCTCCGTGAATTTATTACACATGGCTGATCATCAAATTCAATATACAACTCCAACATGACTTTCCTGCTTGTGTAATCTGTACCGCAATTGGCCTTTTTCACCAACTAACATGCCCTTCCACCTTCAGAGATCTGTGGACAAACTCCTGCAATCTCCACCCTTGCCTCCCACAGCAAACTAGGGCACAATTCATCTGGACCTGGAGCTTTAGCCACTTTAAGGCTGCCAACACCTCCAATTCCTGTCCTTCCCTGTGTCAATCTGCTCAGGAAGTTCGCAGCCTCTCTCCCTGAATTACATCCCATCGCCCTCATTCTCTTTGGGTGAAGACGGATAACTCCTGATTGGCAGGCAGTGACTAGTGTGGTACCGCAGGGATCTGTGCTCGGACCCCAACTGTTCACATTATAGATTAATGATTTGGAAGAGGGAACTGAATGTATTATCTTCAGGTTTTAAGTTGGGTTGGGGGACGAGCTTTGGGGAGGATGCAGAGATGCTTCAGTGTGATTTGGACAGGCTGAGTGTGTGGGCATATGCATGGCAGATGCAGTACAATGTGGATACCACATTGGCTATGGGGGAAATCACACAGCACATCGTCTATGGGGGGAATCACACTGCACATCGGCTATGGGGGGAAATCACACTGCACATCGGCAGTGGGGGGAATCACACTGCACATCGGCTATGGGGGGAATCACACTGCACATCGGCAGTGGGGGGAATCACACTGCACATCGGCAGTGGGGGGAATCACACTGCACATCGGCCGTGGGGGGAATCACACTGCACATCGGCCGTGGGGGGAATCACACTGCACATTGGCGATGGGTGGAATCACACTGCACATCGACTTTGGGGGGAATCACACTGCACATCGGCCAAGGGCAGGAAAACACACTGCACATCGGCTGTGAGGGGCATCACACTGCACATCAGCTACAGGAGGCATCACACTGCACATCGGCTATGTGGGGAATCACGCAGCACATCGGCTATGGGGGGAATCACACTGCACATCGGCCGTGGGGGGAATCACACTGCACATCGGCTATGGGAGGAATAACACAGCACATCGGCTATGGGGGGAATCACGCAGCACATCAGCTTTGGTGAAACCACACAGCACATCGGCTATGGGGGGAATCACACTGCACATCGGCTATGCGGGGAATCACACTGCACAGCGGCTACGTGGGGAATCACACTGCACATCGGCTATGGGGGGAATCACACTGCACATCGGCTATGGGGGGAATCACGCTGCACATCGGCTATGGGGGGAATCACACTGCACATCGGCTCTGGGGGGAATCACACTGCAGATCGGCTATAGGGGGAATCACTCTGCAGATCGGCTATGGGGGGAATCACAGCTCATCGACTATGGGGGGAATCACACTGCACATCGGCTGTGGGAGGAATCACAGCTCATCGGCTATGGATAAAACAACACAGCACATCAGCTATGGGGAGAATCACACAGCAGGTCGGCTATGGGAGGAATCACAGCTCATCGGCTATGGGGGGAAGCACCCAGCGCATCAGCTATGGGGAAACCACACAGCACATCAACTACGGGGGGAATCACACTGCACATCGGCTATGGGGGGAAACACACTGCACATCGGCTATGGGGGGAATCACACAGCACATCGGCTGTGGGTAGAATCACACAGCACCTCGGCTGTGGAGGGAATCACACTGCACATCGGCTATGGGGGGAATCACACTGCACATCGGCTACGGGGGGAATCACACTGCACATCGGCTATGGGGGGAATCACACTGCACATCGGCTACGGGGGGAATCACACAGCACATCAGCTATGGGGGGAATCACACTGCACATCGGCTATGGGGGGAATTACACAGCACATCGGCTATGGGAAAACTGCACAGCACATCGGCTATGGGGGGAATCACACTGCACATCGGCTAACGGGGAGAATCACACTGCAGATCGGCTATGGGGGGAATCAGAGCTCATCGACGATGGGGGGAATCACACTGCAGATCGGCTATGGGGGGAATCACACAGCACATCGGCTATGGGGGGAATCACACTGCACATCGGAAATGGGGGGAATCACACTGCACATCGGCTATGGGGGGAATCACACTGCACATCGGATATGGGGGGAATCACACTGCACATCGGCTGTGGGGGGAATCACACTGCACATCGGCTGGGGGGGGAATCACACTGCACATCAGCTTTGGGGAAACCACACAGCACATCGGCTATGGGAGGAATAACACAGCACATCAGCTGTGGGGGGAATCACACAGCACATCGCCTATGGGGGGCATCACACTGCACATCAGCTAGAGGGGGCATCACACTGCACATCGACTATGGGGGGAATCACACTGCACATCAGCTATAGGGGGCATCACACTGCACATCGGCTATGGGGGGAATCACACTGCACATCGGCTATGGGGGGAATCACACTGCACATCAGCTTTGGGGAAAGCACACAGCACATCGGCTATGGGAGGAATAACACAGCACATCAGCTGTGGGGGGAATCACACAGCACATCGCCTGTGGGGGGCATCACACTGCACATCAGCTAGAGGGGGCATCACACTGCACATCGACTTTGGGGGGAATCACACTGCACATCGGCCAAGGGCAGGAAAACACACTGCACATCGGCTGTGAGGGGCATCACACTGCACATCAGCTACAGGAGGCATCACACTGCACATCGGCTATGTGGGGAATCACGCAGCACATCGGCTATGGGGGGAATCACACTGCACATCGGCCGTGGGGGGAATCACACTGCACATCGGCTATGGGAGGAATAACACAGCACATCGGCTATGGGGGGAATCACGCAGCACATCAGCTTTGGTGAAACCACACAGCACATCGGCTATGGGGGGAATCACACTGCACATCGGCTATGCGGGGAATCACACTGCACAGCGGCTACGTGGGGAATCACACTGCACATCGGCTATGGGGGGAATCACACTGCACATCGGCTATGGGGGGAATCACGCTGCACATCGGCTATGGGGGGAATCACACTGCACATCGGCTCTGGGGGGAATCACACTGCAGATCGGCTATAGGGGGAATCACTCTGCAGATCGGCTATGGGGGGAATCACAGCTCATCGACTATGGGGGGAATCACACTGCACATCGGCTGTGGGAGGAATCACAGCTCATCGGCTATGGATAAAACAACACAGCACATCAGCTATGGGGAGAATCACACAGCAGGTCGGCTATGGGAGGAATCACAGCTCATCGGCTATGGGGGGAAGCACCCAGCGCATCAGCTATGGGGAAACCACACAGCACATCAACTACGGGGGGAATCACACTGCACATCGGCTATGGGGGGAAACACACTGCACATCGGCTATGGGGGGAATCACACAGCACATCGGCTGTGGGTAGAATCACACAGCACCTCGGCTGTGGAGGGAATCACACTGCACATCGGCTATGGGGGGAATCACACTGCACATCGGCTACGGGGGGAATCACACTGCACATCGGCTATGGGGGGAATCACACTGCACATCGGCTACGGGGGGAATCACACAGCACATCAGCTATGGGGGGAATCACACTGCACATCGGCTATGGGGGGAATTACACAGCACATCGGCTATGGGAAAACTGCACAGCACATCGGCTATGGGGGGAATCACACTGCACATCGGCTAACGGGGAGAATCACACTGCAGATCGGCTATGGGGGGAATCAGAGCTCATCGACGATGGGGGGAATCACACTGCAGATCGGCTATGGGGGGAATCACACAGCACATCGGCTATGGGGGGAATCACACTGCACATCGGAAATGGGGGGAATCACACTGCACATCGGCTATGGGGGGAATCACACTGCACATCGGATATGGGGGGAATCACACTGCACATCGGCTGTGGGGGGAATCACACTGCACATCGGCTGGGGGGGGAATCACACTGCACATCAGCTTTGGGGAAACCACACAGCACATCGGCTATGGGAGGAATAACACAGCACATCAGCTGTGGGGGGAATCACACAGCACATCGCCTATGGGGGGCATCACACTGCACATCAGCTAGAGGGGGCATCACACTGCACATCGACTATGGGGGGAATCACACTGCACATCAGCTATAGGGGGCATCACACTGCACATCGGCTATGGGGGGAATCACACTGCACATCGGCTATGGGGGGAATCACACTGCACATCAGCTTTGGGGAAAGCACACAGCACATCGGCTATGGGAGGAATAACACAGCACATCAGCTGTGGGGGGAATCACACAGCACATCGCCTGTGGGGGGCATCACACTGCACATCAGCTAGAGGGGGCATCACACTGCACATCGACTTTGGGGGGAATCACACTGCACATCGGCCAAGGGCAGGAAAACACACTGCACATCGGCTGTGAGGGGCATCACACTGCACATCAGCTACAGGAGGCATCACACTGCACATCGGCTATGTGGGGAATCACGCAGCACATCGGCTATGGGGGGAATCACACTGCACATCGGCCGTGGGGGGAATCACACTGCACATCGGCTATGGGAGGAATAACACAGCACATCGGCTATGGGGGGAATCACGCAGCACATCAGCTTTGGTGAAACCACACAGCACATCGGCTATGGGGGGAATCACACTGCACATCGGCTATGCGGGGAATCACACTGCACAGCGGCTACGTGGGGAATCACACTGCACATCGGCTATGGGGGGAATCACACTGCACATCGGCTATGGGGGGAATCACGCTGCACATCGGCTATGGGGGGAATCACACTGCACATCGGCTCTGGGGGGAATCACACTGCAGATCGGCTATAGGGGGAATCACTCTGCAGATCGGCTATGGGGGGAATCACAGCTCATCGACTATGGGGGGAATCACACTGCACATCGGCTGTGGGAGGAATCACAGCTCATCGGCTATGGATAAAACAACACAGCACATCAGCTATGGGGAGAATCACACAGCAGGTCGGCTATGGGAGGAATCACAGCTCATCGGCTATGGGGGGAAGCACCCAGCGCATCAGCTATGGGGAAACCACACAGCACATCAACTACGGGGGGAATCACACTGCACATCGGCTATGGGGGGAAACACACTGCACATCGGCTATGGGGGGAATCACACAGCACATCGGCTGTGGGTAGAATCACACAGCACCTCGGCTGTGGAGGGAATCACACTGCACATCGGCTATGGGGGGAATCACACTGCACATCGGCTACGGGGGGAATCACACTGCACATCGGCTATGGGGGGAATCACACTGCACATCGGCTACGGGGGGAATCACACAGCACATCAGCTATGGGGGGAATCACACTGCACATCGGCTATGGGGGGAATTACACAGCACATCGGCTATGGGAAAACTGCACAGCACATCGGCTATGGGGGGAATCACACTGCACATCGGCTAACGGGGAGAATCACACTGCAGATCGGCTATGGGGGGAATCAGAGCTCATCGACGATGGGGGGAATCACACTGCAGATCGGCTATGGGGGGAATCACACAGCACATCGGCTATGGGGGGAATCACACTGCACATCGGAAATGGGGGGAATCACACTGCACATCGGCTATGGGGGGAATCACACTGCACATCGGATATGGGGGGAATCACACTGCACATCGGCTGTGGGGGGAATCACACTGCACATCGGCTGGGGGGGGAATCACACTGCACATCAGCTTTGGGGAAACCACACAGCACATCGGCTATGGGAGGAATAACACAGCACATCAGCTGTGGGGGGAATCACACAGCACATCGCCTATGGGGGGCATCACACTGCACATCAGCTAGAGGGGGCATCACACTGCACATCGACTATGGGGGGAATCACACTGCACATCAGCTATAGGGGGCATCACACTGCACATCGGCTATGGGGGGAATCACACTGCACATCGGCTATGGGGGGAATCACACTGCACATCAGCTTTGGGGAAAGCACACAGCACATCGGCTATGGGAGGAATAACACAGCACATCAGCTGTGGGGGGAATCACACAGCACATCGCCTGTGGGGGGCATCACACTGCACATCAGCTAGAGGGGGCATCACACTGCACATCGATTATGGGGGGAATCACACTGCACATCAGCTATAGGGGGCATCACACTGCACATCGGCTATGGGGGGAATCACACTGCAGATCGGCTATGGGGGGAAATCACACTGCACAACGGCTACGTGGGGAATCACACTGCACATCGGCTATGGGGGGAATCACACTGCACATCGGCTATGGGGGAATCACACTGCACATCGGCTATGGGGGGAATCACACTGCACATCGGCTATGGGGGGAATCACGCAGCACATTGGCCATGGGGGGAATCACACTGCACATCGGCTATTGGGGGAATCACACTGCACATCGGCTATGGGGGAATCACACTGCACATCGGCTATGGGGGGAATCACACTGCACATCGGCCATGGGGGGAATCACACTGCAGATCGGCGATGGGGGGAATCACACTGCAGATCGGCTATGGGGGGAATCTCACTGCAGATCGGCTATGGGGGGAATCACAGCTCATCGACTACGGGGGGAACACACTGCACATCGGCTATGGGGGGAATCACACGGCACATCAGCTGTGGGGGGAATCTCAACTCCTCGACTATGGTTAACTCGCAATGAACGTCGGCTGTGGGATAGAACCATAGAAAATTACAGCTCAGAAACAGGCCTTTTGGCCCTTCTTGTCTGTGCCGAACCATTTTTTGCCTCGTCCCACTGACTTGCACTTGGACCATATCCCTCCACATCCCTCTCATCCATTAACCCGTCCAAGTTTTTCTTAAATGTTAAAAGTGACCCCGCATTTACCACTTTATCCGGCAGCTCATTCCACACTCCCACCACTCTCTGCGTGAAGAAGCCCCCCCTAATATTCCCTTTAAACTTAGCTCCTTTCACCCTTAACCCATGCCCTCTGGTTTTTTTCTCCCCGAGCCTCAGCGGAAAAAGCCTGCTTGCATTCACTCTATTTATACCCATCAAAATCTTGTACACCTCTATCAAATCTCCCCTCAATCCTCTACGCTCCAGGTAATAAAGTCCCAACCTATTCCATCTCTCTCTGTCACTCAGCTTCTCAAGTCCCGACAACATCCTTGTGAACCTTCTCTGCACTCTTTCAACCTTATTTACATCCTTCCTGTAACTAGGTGACCAGTTACAGTGATCTTACAGAGAAGCTGTGACTCAGAAAGCAGGAAAACTTCCAGAGAATGGAAACTCTAGCATTGCTCGCTAAGGTGCGCTCTTGCATTGTGATTGGGGGAAACTGAAGAAAGTATAAAACCCAAGACCGATAACCAAAAATAAATCACAGGAGAAGGTAGCGCCATGGATGTGTTTGATGAGGATTGAGTTTCAAACTCATACAAAGATTCTGATAATATCCCCAAGCAAACCAAGAACCGGGTGACCTAAAGGTTGTAACAATTCTCAGTTTAGTCGCACACAAAACTTTTACATTCCTGCAAATTTCAGTCCATCCAGCAAAGCCAGGAGCGAAAACCTACAACTAACTGACAAAAGTCTGAGGGAAGTATTTCTCACTGAAACCGCACACTATTGCAGCAGGATTTAGATTCCACCGCTGAGTTCAGGATGAAGATGATTTGATTTATTATTGTCACATATTAGTATACAGTGAAAAGTATTTCTTGCGCGCTATACAGACAAAGCATACCGCACATAGAGAAGGAAAGGAGAGAGTGCAGAATGTAGTGTTACAGTCATAGCGAGGGTGTAGAGAAAGACCAACTTAATACAAGCTTGGTCCATTCTAAAGTCTGATGGCAGCATGGAATAAGTTGGTACGTGTCCTCAGAGTTTTGTATCTGTTTCCCAATGGAAGAAGGTGGAACAGAGTATGTCTGGGGACGTGGGGTCCGTGATTAATGTGGCTGCTTTTCCAAGCCAGTGAGAAGTGCAGATAGAGTCAATGAATGGGAGGCTGGTCTGCGTGGTGGACTGGGCTTCATTCATGACCCTTTGTAGTTTATTGCGGTCTTCTTAGGGAGTCATACCAAGCTGTGATGCAACCAGAAAGAATGCTATGGTGCATTGTAAAAGTTAATGAGAGTTGTAGCTGATATCCCAAACTTCCTTCGACTCCTGAGAAAGTAGAGGCATTGGTGGGGCTTTCTTAACTATAGCACTGGCATGGAGGGACCAGGACAGGTTGTTGGTGATCTCGACACCTAAAAACCTGAAGCGCTCGACCATTTCCACTTCGTCCCCATTGACGTAGGCAGGGGCGCGGCCTCGATGTTATCTCGATGATATTCTCATCACAGGTTCAAGTGAACAAGAACGCTTGAAGAACTTGGAAGTTACATTGGAACATCTCCAAAAGCATAATCTCGATTGAAAAAGGAGAAGTGCGACTTTTTCAAGACATCCATCTCTCACTTGGGTCACATCATTGACAAAGATGGCTTGCATCAGGAACCAAAAAAGATGACAACAATTTTAAAAGCAGCATGTCCTCAAAATGTGATGCAACTGAGATCTTTTCCAGGATTGAGCAACTATTCTGGGAAATTTGTTCCAAGTTTAGCAGCTCCATGGAAACCACTGCACCCTTTGCAAATGTGTCCAACAGACACGGCACTGGACAGAAGAGTGAAAGAGCTCAGAAAGAGTAAAAGAAGCCAAAAGGAAGTCAGAATTATTGGCCCAATACAATCCCAAATTCACACAACTTGCCTGCGACGCATCGCCCGATGCGAAAGGCATCGTCATCTCACACATAATGCCCTGAACAGTAGAGCGACCGATTACCTTTGCTTCATGAACACTTATTAGTACAGCACAGAACAGGCCCTTCGGCCCACGATGTTGTGCCGAGCTTTGTCTGAAACCCAGATCAAACTATTTCCTCCCTATCGTCCCGAAGTACTCCATGTGCCTATCCAATAGCTTCTTAAATGTTCCTAAAGTTTCTGACTCCACTATCACTGCAGGCAGTCCATTCCACACCCCAACCACTCTCTGTGTAAAGAACCTACCTCGGATATCCTTCCTATATTTCCCACCATGAACCCTATAGTTATGCCCCCTAGTTACCGCTCCATTCACCCGAGGAATTAGTCTTTGAACGTTCACTCTATCTATCCCCCCTCATCATCTTATAAACCTCTATCAAATCTCCTCTCAACCTCCTCCGCTCCAAAGAGAAAAGCCCAAGTTCCCTCAACCTTTCCTCATAAGACCTACCCTCCAAACCAGGCAGCATCCTGCTAAATCTCCTTTGCACTCTTTCCAGTGTCTCCACATTCTTTTGTAGTGAGGTGACCAGAACTGCACACAATATTCCAAATGTGGTCTCACCAAGGTCCTGTACATTTGCAGCATAACCCCACGACTCTTAAACTCAAACCCCCTGTTAATGAACGCCAACACACTATAGGCCTTCTTCACGGCTCTATCCACGTGAGAGGCAACCTTCAGAGATCTATGGATATGAACCCCAAGATCTCTCTGTTCCTCCACAGTCTTCAGAACCCTACCTTTGACCCTGTAATCCACATTTAAATTTGTCCTACCAAAATGAATCACCTCACATTTGTCAGGGTTAAACTCCATTTGCCACTTTTCAGCCCAGCTCTGCATCCTATCTATATCTCTTTGGAGCCTACAACACCCTCCACCTCATCCACTACTCCACCAATCTTGGTGTCATCAGCAAATTTACTGATCCACCCTTCAGCCCCCTCCTCCAAGTCATTTATAAAAATTACAAAGAGCAGAGGACCAAGCACTGATCCCTGTGGCACTCTGCTGGTAACTGGTTTCCAGTCCGAACATTTTCCATCCACCACCACCCTCTGTCTTCTGTTAGATATGATGTGGAGATGCCGGCGTTGGACTGGGGTAAACACAGTAAGAAGTTTAACAACACCAGGTTAAAGTCCAACAGGTTTATTTGGTAGCAAAAGCCACACAAGCTTTCGAGGCTCTAAGCCCCTTCTTCAGGTGAGTGGGAATTCTGTTCACAAACAGAACTTATAAAGACACAGACTCAATTTACCATCAATTTACCAGAAGCCATCCCCTACGGACAAGCCCTCCGTATACACAGGATCTGCTCGGATGAGGAGGATCGCAACAGACACCTCCAGACGCTGAAAGATGCCCTCATAAGAACAGGATATGGCGCTAGACTCATTGATCAACAGTTCCAACGCGCCACAGCGAAAAACCGCACCGACCTCCTCAGAAGACAAACACGGGACACAGTGGACAGAGTACCCTTCGTTGTCCAGTACTTCCCTGGAGCGGAGAAGCTACGGCATCTCCTCCGGAGCCTTCAACATGTCATTGATGAAGACGAACATCTCGCCAAGGCCATCCCCACACCCCCACTTCTTGCCTTCAAACAACCGCACAACCTCAAACAGACCATTGTCCGCAGCAAACTACCCAGCCTTCAGGAGAACAGTGACCAAGACACCACACAACCCTGCCACAGCAACCTCTGCAAGACGTGCCGGATCATCGACACAGATGCCATCATCTCACGTGAGAACACCATCCACCAGGTACACGGTACATACTCTTGCAACTCGGCCAACGTTGTCTACCTGATACGCTGCAAGAAAGGATGTCCCGAGGCATGGTACATTGGGGAAACTATGCAGACGCTGCGACAACGGATGAATGAACACCGCTCGACAATCACCAGGCAAGACTGTTCTCTTCCTGTTGGGGAGCACTTCAGCGGTCACGGGCATTCGGCCTCTGATATTCGGGTAAGCGTTCTCCAAGGCGGCCTTCGCGACACACGACAGCGCAGAGTCGCTGAGCAGAAACTGATAGCCAAGTTCCGCACACACAAGGACGGCCTCAACCGGGATATTGGGTTTATGTCACACTATTTGTAACTCCCACAGTTGTGTGGACCTGCAGAGTTTCACTGGCTGTCTTGTCTGGAGACAATACACATCTTTTTGGCCTGTCTTGATGCTCTCTCCACTCCCATTGTTTTGTTTCTTGGAGACTGGATTAGTTGTAAGTATTCGCATTCCAACCATTATTCATGTAAATTGAGTCTGTGTCTTTATAAGTTCTGTTTGTGAACAGAATTCCCACTCACCTGAAGAAGGGGCTTAGAGCCTCGAAAGCTTGTGTGGCCTTTGCTACCAAATAAACCTGTTGGACTTTAACCTGGTGTTGTTAAACTTCTTACTGTGTTTAGCCCAGTCCAACGCCGGCATCTCCACATCATGACTACCATCGACACCGCAAACTGCCGGCTCCAAGTGGAGAGGATCTCCAAGAAGATCGCGCATATCGACACAGACATCAAGTTTCTACAAACATGCAAGAAAGCAGACAAGATACCGAAAGGACTACAGATCACGAACCCACTCAGGTCAACCTATAACACAGACTACGCTGAGAGACTTTGCCGTTGCACCTCTCTCACCCTCCTCAACCACCTCATACACCAACTCTACAGCAAACGCCGCAGCCTGGAAAGCAAGATCGAATCCATGTTCTCAACTTGCGCTCAGGACGCAGACCAGCTGCGAAACTCTGCCAAGCAGACGAGATAAAGGAACTACACCATCTACATGCACACCAAGAACAGGAAACTTGAGAAACTCGGCATCACCACCAGCAGCAACCAAGCCTCCCCTGGTACCACAGTAGAAAACAGTACCACTGCAGGGAAGTCCATTGTCAACTTGTCCGACTACACACTTCAACCAGATGAAATCGAAGTTCTCAGCCGAGGGCTTAATTTTTGCCCCACCACCAAAATAGACCCCATCAGTCTCGCAGCGGACACAGGAATTCATCAGGCGAATGAGGCTGAGGGAGTTCTTCCACAAACCCCAAGAGGCCAACAGCGAACACAATGAGACAGCTAATGAACCGGAACAGCCGACAGAGAGATCCGCAGTGCATCCGAAGAGGAAAGAGTCGAATTGGACTCCTCCGGAAGGCCGCTGCCCTCGACGTGACATGTATGCCCAAGCCATCAGGAGGTGCGTCAACACCAAATTCATCAGCCGCACTCACAAGACAGCCCCGAACATCACCCAAGCACAACGTAACGCCATCCACGCTCTCAAGACCAACCGCAACATTGTCATCAAACCAGCAGACAAAGGAGGGGCCATCGTCATACTGAACAGAACGGATTACTGCAAAGAAGTGTACCGACAACTCAACAATGAGGAACACTACAGACAGTTACCTGCAGATCCGACCAAAGAACACACCCGTCAACTCAACACTCTGATCAAGACCTTTGATCCGGACCTTCAGAACACCCTCCGTGCTCTCATCCCACGTACTCCCCGCGTTGGAGATCTCTACTGCCTCCCGAAGATACACAAGGCAAACACACCCGGCCGTCCCATCGTATCGGGCAATGGGACCCTGTGCGAGAACCTCTCCGGCTATGTCGAGGGCATCCTGAAACCCATTGTACAAAGAACCCCCAGCTTTTGTCGCGACACGACGGACTTCCTACAGAAACTCGGCACACATGGAGCAGTTGAACCAGGAGCGCTCCTCATCACAATGGATGTCTCGGCACTCTACACCAGCTCATGGTGAACAATCACTGAAACAACTCTATGATGACATCAACAAGTTCCATCCCACCATCAGGCTCACCATAGACTACTCTCCGGAATCGGTTGCATTCTTGGACACGCGCATCTCCATTAAGGACGGTCACCTCAGCACCTCACTGTACCACAAGCCCACGGATAACCTCACGATGCTCCATTTCTCCAGCTTCCACCCTAAACACGTTAAAGAAGCCATCCCCTACGGACAAGCCCTCCGTATACACAGGATCTGCTCGGATGAGGAGGATCGCAACAGACACCTCCAGACGCTGAAAGATGCCCTCATAAGAACAGGATATGGCGCTAGACTCATTGATCAACAGTTCCAACGCGCCACAGCGAAAAACCGCACCGACCTCCTCAGAAGACAAACACGGGACACAGTGGACAGAGTACCCTTCGTTGTCCAGTACTTCCCCGGAGCGGAGAAGCTACGGCATCTCATCCGGAGCCTTCAACATGTCATTGATGAAGACGAACATCTCGCCAAGGCCATCCCCACACCCCCACTTCTTGCCTTCAAACAACCGCACAACCTCAAACAGACCATTGTCCGCAGCAAACTACCCAGCCTTCAGGAGAACAGTGACCAAGACACCACACAACCCTGCCACAGCAACCTCTGCAAGACGTGCCGGATCATCGACACAGATGCCATCATCTCACGTGAGAACACCATCCACCAGGTACACGGTACATACTCTTGCAACTCGGCCAACGTTGTCTACCTGATACGCTGCAAGAAAGGATGTCCCGAGGCATGGTACATTGGGGAAACTATGCAGACGCTGCGACAACGGATGAATGAACACCGCTCGACAATCACCAGGCAAGACTGTTCTCTTCCTGTTGGGGAGCACTTCAGCGGTCACGGGCATTCGGCCTCTGATATTCGGGTAAGCGTTCTCCAAGGCGGCCTTCGCGACACACGACAGCGCAGAGTCGCTGAGCAGAAACTGATAGCCAAGTTCCGCACACACAAGGACGGCCTCAACCGGGATATTGGGTTTATGTCACACTATTTGTAACTCCCACAGTTGCGTGGACCTGCAGAGTTTCACTGGCTGTCTTGTCTGGAGACAATACACATCTTTTTGGCCTGTCTTGATGCTCTCTCCAATCCCATTGTTTTGTTTCTTGGAGACTGGATTGGTTGTAAGTATTCGCATTCCAACCATTATTCATGTAAATTGAGTCTGTGTCTTTATAAGTTCTTTTTGTGAACAGAATTCCCACTCACCTGAAGAAGGGGCTGAGAGCCTCGAAAGCTTGTGTGGCTTTTGTTACCAAATAAACCTGTTGGACTTTAACCTGGTGTTGTTAAACTTCTTATTCTGTTAGATAGCCAGTTACCTATCCAATCGGCCAAATTTCCCTCTATCCCAAACATCCTTTCTTCATAAGCCGACCATGGGGGACTTTATCAAACGCCTTACTAAAATCCATGTATATGACATCAACTGCACTACCTTCATCTACACACTTAGTTACCGTCTCAAAAAATTCTATCAAATTTGTGAGGCAAGACTTGCCCTTCACAAATCCGTGCTGACTATCCCGGATTAAACTGCATCTTTCTAAATGGTCGTAAATCCTATCCCTAAGGACCTTTTCCATCAACTTACCAACCACCGAAGTAAGGCTAAGCGGCCTATAATTACCAGGGTCATTTCTATTCCCTTTCTTAAACAGAGGAACAACATTCGCTACTCTCCAGTCCTCTGGCACCACCCCCGTGGGCAGTGAGGACGCAAAGATCAATGCCAAAGGCTCTGCTATCTCATCCCTTGCCTCCCAAAGAATCCTAGGATATATTTCATCAGGCCCAGGGGACTTATCAACTTTCAGTTTATTCAAAATTGCTAGTACATCTTCCCTCCGAACATCTACTTCCTCCAGCCTATCAGCCTGTGACACCTTCTCTTCCTCAAAAACATGGCCCCTCTCCTCGGTGAACACCAAAGAAAAGTATTGATTCGTCACCTCTCCTATCTCTTCTGACTCCATGCACAAATTCCCACTGCCGTCCTTGACCGGCCCCAGCCTCACCCTGGTCATTCTTTTATTCCTCACATAAGAGTAAAAAGCCTTGGCGTTTTCCTTGATCCGACCCGCCAAGGACTTCTCACGCCCCCCCCCCTAGCTCTCCTAAGCCCCTTTTTCAGCTCATTTCTTGCTAACTTGTAACCCTCCATCGAGCCAACTGAACCTTGTTTTCTCAACCTAACATACGCTTCCTTCTTCCTCTTGACAAGACATTCCACCTCTTTTGTGAACCATGGTTCCCTCACTCGGCCATTTCCTCTCTGCCTGGCAGGGACATACCTATCAAGGACACACAGTATTTGTTCCTTGAAAAAGTTCCACTTATCATTAGTGCCTTTGCCTGACAATTTTTGTTCCCCTCCTATGCTTCCTAATTCCCGCCTGATTGCATCATAATTACCTCTCCCCCAATTGTAAACTATGCCCTGCCGTACGGCCCTATCCCTCTCCATTGCAATAACAAAAGACACCGAATTGTGGTCACTATCTCCAAAGTGCTCTCCCACAACCAAATCTAACACTTGGCCCGGTTCATTTCCCATTACCAAATCCAATGTGGCCCCACCTCTTGTCGGCTTATCCACATATTGTGTCAGGAACCCCTCCTGCACACACTGCACAAAAACTGCCCCATCCGAACTATTCAACCTATAAAGTTTCCAATCAATATTTGGAAGGTTAAAGTCCCCCATGACAACAACCCTGTGACCCCCACACATATCCATAATCTGCTTAGCAATTTCTTGCTCCACATCTCTATTACTATTTGGGGGCCTATAGTAAACTCCTAACAACGTGACCGCTCCTTTCCTATTCCTAACCTCAGCCCATATTACCTCTGTAGGCAGATCCCCTTCGAAATGCCTTTCTGCAGCCGTTACACTCTCCTTGATTAACAGTGCCACTCCTCCACCTCTTTTACCAGCTACCCTACACTTACTGAAACATCCATACCCCGGAACTTCCAACAACCATTCCTGTCCTTGTTCTACCCATGTCTCCGTAATGGCCACAACATTGTAGTCCCAAGTGCGAATCCACGCCCCAAATTCACCTACCTTATTTCAGATGCTCCTTGCATTGAAGTAGACACACTTCAACCCACCTTCTTGTCAGCTGGTACCCACCTTTGACCATGATACCCTTCCCAGAACCTCACGACACTCACTGACCTCAGGACTACAACTCCTTTTCCCATCCCCCTGACAAATTAGTTTAAATCCCCCCGAAGAGCCGTAGCAAATTTCCCTCCCAGGATATTGGTGCCCTTCTGGTTCAGGTCCCACCTTCCCCAGAAAGTGTTCCAATTATCCACATAGCTGAAACCCTCCCTCCTACACCATCCCTGCATCCATGTGTTTAACTGCACTCTCTCCCTGTTCCTCAACTCGCTATCCCGTGGCACCGGCAACATACCAGAGATGACAACCTGTTTTGTCCTGGCTCTCAGCTTCCACCCAAGCTCCCTGAATTCCTGTTTTAAGTCCCCGTCCCCTCTCTTACCTATGTGAAATAGCGAAACATCTGAACAGAGACTGACCACAAAAACAAATTCAGCTGCTGCTTCTGAAGAACCTTCAACACCGCTGGAAACTGAGACTGAAATAGTTTCACATGAAGAATTACCAACAGGACAGGTTGGGTGGATTGGCCGTGCTAAATTACCCCGAGAACGCACAGCAAACTCACTTTCTGATTAACTCGCAAGGTGAGTGTTTCTCACATTGAAAACCAGGGGAGTGTTCACAACTTCCCATCCCGCGCCTGTGCCCAGAGAGACACAATATCATTCTTCAGTGTCCAGTCTGCTTGTTTCCCATTATTAATTCCCCAATCTCACTCACTCACACACGTTGCTTTTCTCTACTCTCTCTTCCTGTTTGCTGCTTTACTGTCTGTATTCAAAATATTTCCCACTTATCTCTCATGCTCCAGTTTCTCCCTGGGGAATTATTTTTCCACATCCTTTGCTGCATTCTAAACTGCTCCCAATATTCTGTCCTTCCATTAACCTTTGCAGCTTTCTCCATTCTCCCCTCAGCCACTGAAAGGGCAGCAAAGCGCATGCCATGCACTCAGTCAGTGCAGCCTGCACATGCGCAGCGCGGGAGGGACTGAAACCCCGCCCCCTTCTGTCAAGACCCGCCCCCTGTTCAATGATTGATTCTGTGATGTCATCAGGGGGCGGGGCCTAGCCATCCCCAGAGAGAGAGGAACTGTGTCGTCATCAGGGGGTGGGCCCTGTGCCCTTATTAGGAGTGTCCATTGTGCTGTCATCAGGGGGTGAGCCCTGTGCCCTTATTAGGAGTGTCCATTGTGCTGTCATCAGGGGCTGAGCCCTGTGCGGTCATCAGCAGGGGTGGGCCCCAGTGCCTTTATTAGGAGTGTCCATTGTGCTGTCATCAGGGGCTGAGCCCTGTGCGGTCATCAGCAGGGGTGGGCCCCAGTGCCTTTATTAGGAGTGTCAATTGTGCGGTCATCAGCAGCGGTGGGCACCAGTGCCCTTATTAGGAGTGTCCATTGTGCTGTCCGCAGGGATCTGGGTGGTTATTAGGGGGGATCCGCGCTCTCTGAGAGTCAATCACATTGCCTTGGCTCTGAGTCACATGTGGACCAGACTGGGGAAGGGCAGCAGGACGGGGAGACGACGCAGAGGGAGAGACTGCGGGGAGACGGCGCAGAGGGAGAGACTGCGGGGAGACGGCGCAGAGGGAGAGACTGCGGGGAGACGGCGCAGAGGGAGAGACTGCGGGGAGATGATGCAGAGGGAGAGACTGCGGGGAGACGGTGCAGAGGGACAGACTGCGGGGAGACGACGCAGAGTGAGAGACTGCGGGGAGACGACGCAGAGAGAGAGACTGCGGGGAGACGACGCAGAGAGAGAGACTGCGGGGAGATGGGCCCATGCTAAATGGGATAGACTTGGAACAGTGCCATACTAAGACATTTCAAACAGTGCCGTACACTAAAGACATTTCAAACGGTGCCGTACACTGAAGACATTTCAAACAGTGCCGTACACTAAAGACATTTCAAACGGTGCCGTACACTAAAGACATTTCGAACAGTGCCGTACACTAAAGACATTTCGAACAGTGCCGTACACTAAAGACATTTCGTACAGTGCCGTACACTAAAGACATTTCGAACAGTGCCGTACACGAAAGACATTTCGAACAGTGCCGTACACTAAAGACATTTCGAACAGTGCCGTACACTAAAGACATTTCAGACGGTGCTGTACACTATATTTAGGTATGGCTTTAAGATCTCTATTTAGTATATGGCACTGTTTAAATGGTGCTAGACACTGAACAGATTACGGCACTGTTTAAAAATCTGTTTGTTGTACAGCACTGTTCCAAGTCTATCCCATTCAGCACGGGCCCACTGCGGGGACACAATGCAGAAAGAGAGGCTGCGGATCTATGGAAAATCAATGCAGAGGAAGAGACAGTGCAGAGGGAGAGACTGCGGGGAGACGGCGCAGAGGGAGAGACAGCGGGGAGACAGCGCAGAGGGAGAGATTAGGTCGATTTTACTTTATTCTCAACTTGCAGTGTTCATCTGCACTCCTGAAGGTAGACTGCTAATTGACTGCTGTTGGAATTGTAAATAAAGGCATTCTGATGAAGGGACTTCTGCCTCCGTGAATTTATTACACATGGCTGATCATCAAATTCAATATACAACTCCAACATGACTTTCCTGCTTGTGTAATCTGTACCTCAATTGGCCTTTTTCACCAACTAACATGCCCTTCCACCTTCAGAGATCTGTGGACAAACTCCTGCAATCTCCACCCTTGCCTCCCACAGCAAACTAGGGCACAATTCATCTGGACCTGGAGTTTTAGCCACTTTAAGGCTGCCAACACCTCCAATTCTTGTCCCTCCCTGTGTCAATCTGCTCAGGAAGCTCGCAGCCTCTCTCCCTGAATTACATCCCATCGTCCTCATTCTCTTTGGGTGAAGACGGATAACTCCTGATTGGCAGGCAGTGACTAGTGTGGTACCGCAGGGATCTGTGCTCGGACCCCAACTGTTCACATTATATATTAATGATTTGGAAGAGGGAACTGAATGTATTATCTTCAGGTTTTAAGTTGGGTTGGAGGACGAGCTGTGGGGAGGATGCAGAGATGCTTCAGTGTGATTTGGACAGGCTGAGTGTGTGGGCATATGCATGGCAGATGCAGTACAATGTGGATAAATGTGGCGTTATCCACTTTGGCAGCAATAATAGGAAGACAGATTATTACTCGACTCCCCCTCCATCAGGGACATTCTTTCTGAATCTACCCTGTCGAACACAATTAGAATTTTATAAGTTTCTATGAGATTCCCTCTCACTCTTCTAAACTCCAGTGAAACTAAAAAAGTTTCCCTGTGGCCCTGATTGAGATGCGAGAGCTGGAGGTTTCTTGGCTGGGAATGGTCTCAGAAACTCACTTCTAAACTCCAGTGAATATAATCCTCACCGACTTCATCTTTCCTCATATGACAGAGCTGCCACCCCAGCAATCAGCCTGGTAAACCTTCACTGCAGTCCCTCTATAGCAAGGACATCCTTCCTCAGATAAGGAGAGTGAAACAGCTCACAATACTCCAGGTGTGGCCTCACCAACACCCGATACAACTGCAGTGAAACATCCCAATCCCTACACCGCACACCATCTGCCAACCAGACGATGCCATGGCTGACCCCCTCGGGACAGTGAAGCCTCTCTCCAGGCACTCCTACTGGGCCAGGTGGATGAAGACCTGGCACTGGAAGCAGTAGATGTGTCAAAGGGAGACCTCCTTAAGGCCGAACGGGATTGGCACCTCCTCAGGCCACATCTCCTCCAGTTAATGGAGGTGGAGGAGGAGGAGCTCAGCGGAGAGGACAGAAACTCTGGAAGGGAGTAAAGCCGCCTACCTGCTGCCAAATCCCGCCTCTGCTCCATGGCGGATCAGTGCTTCATGATGTGGAGATGCCGGCGTTGGACTGGGGTAAACACAGTCAGGAGTCTCACAAACACCAGGTTAAAGTCCAACAGGTTTATTTGGCAGCAAACGCCACTCGCTTTCGGAGCGCTGCTCCTTCGCCAGGTGAGTGGCTCAGCAGGCAGAGCCTGGCAGCAGCAAGAGGCCGGGACGGTGACGTCGGCAGCGTGGCTTTGTGACGTAGCCAGGGAGGTTGGAGCTGTCATCATGGGTGGGGCGGGGCTGCCCTCCATTGGGGGCGGGGCCAGTTTCATCAGCAGGGAACGGGCTGGGAGTCATCATCAAGAGGCGCAGTCAGATGACGTCAGATGGACATCGGCTATGGGGGGAATCACACTGCACATCGGCTATGGGGGGAATCACACTGCACATCGGCTATGGGGGGAATCACACTGCACATCGGCTATGGGGGGAATCACACTGCACATCGGCTAAGGGGGGAATCACACTGCACATCAGCTATGGGGGGATCACACAGCACATCGGCTATGGGGGAATCACACTGCACATCGGCTATGGGGGGAATCACACTGCACATCGGCTATGGGGGGAATCACACTGCACATCGGCTATGGGGGAATCACACTGCACATCGGCTCTGTGGGGAATCACACTGCACATCGGCTATGGGGGGATCACACAGCACATCGGCTATGGGGGGATCACACAGCACATCGGCTATGGGGGAATCACACTGCACATCGGCTATGGGGGGATCACACTGCACATCGGCTATGGGGGGAATCACTGCACATCGGCTCTGGGGGAATCACCTGAACTACAAGGGGACCAATATACTTGCAGGGAGGTTTGCTGGTGTTATTGGGGAATGTTTAAACTAGATTTGCAGGGGAATGGGAACCAGAGTTCCAGAGCAGATAGTGGAGCAGGGGTGAAAATAAATGATGTTAATAGTTCATGCAAAATCACAAATAGAAGGGTTGAGTGTGGTGGTGATAATCTTCTGAGGTGTGTCTATTTCAATGCCAGGAGTATTGTGGGGAAGGCAGACGAGCTGAGGGCGTGGATTGACACATGGAATTATAACATTATAGCCATTAGTGAAACTTGGCTCCAGGAGGGGCAGGACTGGCAGCTCAATGTTCCAGGGTTCCGATGTTTCAGACGTGATAGAGGCAGAGGAATGAAGGGTTAGATTAGAGGGCTTGTCTACCGAGGCCATATGGGTGGAGCTGAGAAACAGGAAAGGTATGACCACATTAATGGGATTGTATTATAGACCACCCAATAGTCAGCGAGAATTGGAGAAGCAAATCTGCAGAGAGATAGCTGACGACTGCAGGAAACATAAAGTTGTGATAGTTGGGGATTTTAATTTTCCACATATAGATTGCGACTCCCATATTGTTAAAGGTCTAGACGGGTTAGAGTTTGTAAAATGTGTTCAGGAAAATTTTCTAGATCAATATATCGAGGTACCAACGAGAGAGGATGCAATATTAGATCTCCTATTAGGAAACGAGTTAGGACAAGTGACGGAGGTGTGTGTCGGGTAACACTTTGGTTCCAGTGATCATAATGCCATTAGTTTCAACTTGATCATGGATAAAGATACTTCTGGTCCTCGGGTTGAGGTTCTAAACTGGAAAAAGACCAAATTTGAAGAAATGAGAAAGGATCTAAAAAGCGTGGATTGGGACAGGCTGTTCTCTGGCAAGGATGTGATTGGTAAGTGGGAGGCCATCAAAGGAGAAACTTTGAGAGTGCAGAGTTTGTATGTTCCTGTCAGGATTAAAGGCAAAGTGAATAAGGAACCTTGGTTCTCAAGGGATATTGGAACTCTGATAAAGAAGAAGAGAGAGATGTATGACATGTATCGGCAACAGGGAGCAAATAAGATGCTTGAGGAGTATAAAAAGTGCAAGAAACTACTTAAGAAAGAAATCAGGAGGGCTAAAAGAAGACATGAGGTTGCTTTGGCAGACAAGGTGAAAGATAATCCTCAGAGATTCTGCAGGTATATTAAGAGCAAAAGGATAGTAAGGGATAAAATTGGTCCTCTTGAAGATCAGAGTGGTCGGCTATGTATGGAACCAAAAGAAATGGGGGAGATATTAAATGGGTCCTTTGCATCCGTATTGACTAAGGAAACTGGCATGGAGTCTATGGAAATAAGGCAAACAAGTAGGGAGGTCATAGAACCTATACAGATTAAAGGGGAGGAGGTGCTTGCTGTCTTGAGGTAAATCAGAGTGGATAAATCCACAGGACCGGACAGGGTATTCCCACGGACCTTGAGGGAAGCTAGTGTTGAACTTGCAGGGGCCCTGGCAGGCATATTTAAAATGTCAGTATTCACGGGGGAGGTGCCGGATGATTGGAGGGTGGCTCATGTTGTTCCGTTGTTTAAAAAAGGTTCCAAAAGAAATCCGGGAAATTATAGGCCAGTAAGTTTGACGTCGGTGGTGGGCAAGTTATTGGAAGGTGTGATAAGGGATAGGATCTACAAATATTTGGATAGACAGGGACTTATTAGGGAGAGTCAACATGGCTTTGTGCGTGGTGGGTCATGTTTGACCAATCTATTAGAGTTTTTCAAGGAGGTTGCCAGAAAAGTGGATGAAGGGAAGGCGGTGGATGTTGTCGCCATGGACTTCAGCAAGGCCTTTGACAAGGTCCCTCATGGGAGGTTAGTGAGGAAGGTTCAGTGGCTGGGTATACATGGGGTAACTTGGATTAGACACTGGCTCAATGGAAGAAGCCAGAGAGTGGTTGTGGAGGATTGCTTCTGAGTGAAGGCTTGTGACTAGTAGTGTGCCGCAGGGATCGGTGTTGGGTCCATTGTTGTTTGTCATCTATATCAATGATCTGGATGATAATGTGGTAAATTGGATCAGCAAATTTGCTGATGATACAAAGATTGGAGGTGTAGTGGACAGTGAGGAAGGTTTTCAAAGCTTGCAGAGGGATTTGGACCAGCTGGAAAAATGGGCTGAAAAATGACAGATGGAATTTAATGCAGACAAGTGTGAGATATTTAGGATGGCACGGTAGCACAGTGGTTAGCACTGCTGCTTCACAGCTCCAGGGACCTGGGTTCGATTCCCGGCTTGGGTCACTGTCTGTGTGGAGTTTGCACATTCTCCTCGTGTCTGCGTGGGTTTCCTCCGGGTGCTCCGGTTTCCTCCCACAGTCCAAAGATGTGCAGGTTAGGTTCATTGGCCATGCTAAAATTGCCCCTTAGTGTCCTGGGATGCGTAGATTAGAGGGATTAGCGGGTAAAATATGTAGGGATACGGGGGTAGGGACTGGGTGGGATTGTGGTCGGTGCAGACTTGATGGGCCGAATGGCCTCTTTCTGTACTGTAGGGTTTCTATGATTTCTATGATATTGAACTTTGGAAGGACAAACCAAAGAAGAACGTACAGGGTAAATGGTAGGACTCTGAAGAGTGCAGTTGAACAGAGGGATCTGGGAATACAGGTACAGAATTCCCTAAAAGTGACGTCACAGGTGGATAGGGTCGTAAAGAGTGCCTTTGGTACATTGGCCTTTATAAATCGGAGTATCGAGTATAAAAGTTGGAGTGTTATGTTAAGGTCATATAAGGCATTGGTGAGGCCGAATTTGGAGTATTGTGTCCTGTACAGTTTTGGTCACCTAGTTACAGGAAGGATGTAAATAAGGTTGAAAGAGTGCAGAGAAGGTTCACAAGGATGTTGCCGGGACTTGAGAAGCTGAGTGACAGAGAGGGATTGAATAGGTTGGGACTTTATTCCCTGGAGCGTAGAAGATTGAGGGGAGATTTGATAGAGGTGTATAAGATTTTGATGGGTATAGATAGAGTGAATGCAAGCAGGCTTTTTCCGCTGAGGCTGGGGGAGAAAAAAAACCAGAGGGCATGGGTTAAGGGTGAAAGGAGAAAAGTTTAAAGGGAATATTAGGGGGTCTTCTTCACGCAGAGACTGGTGGGAGTGTGGAATGAGCTGCCGGATAAAGTGGTAAATGCGGGGTCACTTTTAACATTTAAGAAAAACTTGGACGGGTTCATGGATGAGAGGGGTGTGGAGGGATATGGTCCAGGTGCAGGTCAGTGGGACGAGGCAAAAAATGGTTCGGCACAGACAAGAAGGGCCAAAAGGCCTGTTTCTGAGCTGTAATGTTCTATGGTTGTAAAAGCTTCAACAAGTATATTAAACAGGAAGAGAGGAGACAAAAGCAATGTGTGTTAGAGGGAGAGAGTGGGGAATTCATCATGGCAAACAAGCAGATTGAAAAGATTCTGAAAAAGTGTTTCCTAGCAACCGGCACAGGAGAAGAAACAACAAAATCACAAGAATAGTCAAAAATGAAAGTCAGCAACTTAAAGTGAACCCCATCACCAACCCCTCAATTTGATGGGAACTCGACAGCTAATGGTGCCCCTACCTTTTCCTGCGCCCCCTGTCTTCAGGCAGATGAACTGGAAATAATGCTGTTTCCAGTGTGGAATTGGTGCTGTGGCTCACTTGGTTCAAGTGCCTGCTTCTTAAACAGGAGATCCTGAGTTCAAATCTCCGTGGTGCCTTTGTGTACTATGCAATTCTGAAACAAAATCACTCCTACTCTGAGAAGCTGCAACTTTCCCGTCACACAGTTCGACAGCAGGAAAAGAAGCCCAGAGGCACATTTTGTCTGCGCCGGCCATCAAGTACCTATTAAAATGGATGAATGTTGCTGCCGGCGACTCTTGAAATTGTCAATCGCGTGTGAGGAATTTGTTAAAGGACATCTGTTCATCTATTTTGAAACACATCTCAAACAATTGCGTTCAGGGTGGAAGAAAAGCAAAACCCAAACAGGGACTTGAACCCTCGACCCTCAGATTAAAATTCTGATGCTTTACTGACTGAGCTCTCCAGGATTCCAGAACTTTATGTTTTCCTGTGTTGAACTCGCCGCTCTCTCACAGTGAGTTAGAGCTGATAAGATTGAAGGAGAGTGCATTTTTTAATGGGGGTGGGGAAGTGTGATATTATCCACTTTGAGGTCAAGATGATTATTTGCTGTAACTTTCTAAATGTCCAAAAGTCAAATCGTGCTGAGCATTTCATCGATTTGGCAGAACAAGGACCTCATGAAATCCTCCACTTTAGATCCTTCCTCTCTCGTTCCTATAATGAGTCTAACAGTCAGTCACCCGTGGTTCAGTTGGTTAATGCGCTTGTCTCGTCGGCTGGTATTCCTGAGTTAAAATCTCCGTGATACCTGTTTATACATTTCACGTTGAACCTTTTAAAGTAAATCACCATCTCTCTGAGGACCAGCAGTTTTACAGTCCTGCATTCTACAGCATAAACAGTGTCCCTTTGACACATCGAGTCTGCTCCGGCCATCAAGCACGTGTCTATTCTATCCCAACTCGAACTCTGTTTCTCTCTCCACTGATATTCAAACTGGTAACCATGACTTTTGTTCAGATGGACATCATTGACAAATATTTTGCCGCAGCTTCAATCCTATCTGAGCATTTAACAGATTGGGCGGAACAAGGTCTGCATGAAATCCTCCTCTTTAGATCCTTCCTCTCTCTTTATTATAATGAACAGCATGACATGAGCAAGTTCTGTGGAACAAAGAGATTTGGGCATGTTTTTCAATAGATCTCTGAAGACGCAGGGGCATGTTAGTGGAGTGGGGAAAAGTGCATACGGGGCACTTGCCTTCATAAATCACAACATTGATTACAAAAGCAGGGAAGTCATGTTGGATAAAAGCAAAATACTGCAGATGCTGGAATCTGAAACAACAGAAAATGCTGGAAAATCTCAGCAGGTCTGACAGCATCTGTGGGGGGAGAATCGAGCCAACTTTTGGAGTCTGGATGACCCTTCGTCAGAGCTGAGAGCACAGAGAATCAGCGGAGATTCAGCAAGAGCTCCTCCTTCAATCTGCTCTGTTGCATTTGCTGCTCCCAATGCGCTCGACTCTACATCGGAGAGACCAAACGGAGACTGGGTGATCGCTTTGCTGAGCACCTTCGCTCCGTCCGCACACAGGACCCTAACCTTCCTGTCGCTTGCTGCTTCAACACACCACCCTGCTCTCCTGTCCACATGTCCGTCCTTGGCCTTTTCAGGGTCAGAGGAGATTCACCAGGATGCTGCCTGGGACGGAACATTTAACTTACGAAGAGATGTTGGGTAGGCTTGGATTATCTTCGTTGGAGCAGAGTAGACTGAGGGGGCGACCTGAAAGAAGTTGACAAGATTATGAGAGGCATGGACAGAGTGGATAGTCAGAAGCTTTTTCCCAGGGCGGAAGAGTCAATTACTGGGGGGGCATAGGTTTAAGGTGCGAGGGGCAAGGTTTAAAGGAGATGTACGAGGCAGAGTTTTTACACAGAGGGCGGTAGGTGCCTGGAACTCGCTGCTGGGGGAGGGAGTGGAAGCGGATACAATGGTGACTTGTAAGGGCGTCTTGACAAATACCTGAATAGGATGGGAATGAAGGGATATGGGCCCCGGAAGGGTAGGGGGTTTTAGTTAAGTCGGGCAGCATGGTCGGTGCAGGCTTGGAGGGCCGAAGGGCCTGTTCCTGTGCTGTAATTTTCTTTGTTCTTTGTACTTCTGAGGCTGCATAAGGCTCTGGTCAGACCCCATTTGGAGTATTGTGAGCAGCTTTGGGCCCCGTATCTAAGGACGGATGTGCTGGCCTTGGAAAGGGTCCAGAGGAGGTTCACAAGAATCCCTGGAATGAAGAGCTTGTTGTATGAGGAACAGTTGAGGACTCTGGGTCTGTACTCGTTGCAGTTTAGAAGGATGAGGGGGGATCTTATTGAAACTTACAGGATACTGCGAGGCCTGGATAGAGTGGACGTGGAGAGGATGTTCCCACTCGTCAGAAAAACTAGAACCAGAGGGCACAACCTCAGGCGAAAGAGACGATCCTTTAAAACAGAGACGAGGAGGAATTTCTTCAGCCAGAGAGTGGTGAATCTGTGGAACTCTTTGCCGCAGAAGGCTGTGGAGGCCAGGTCATTGAGTGTCTTTAAGACAGAGATAGGTTCTTGATTAATAAGGGGATCGGGGGTTATGGGGAAAAGGCAGGAGAATGGGGATGAGAAAAATATCAGCCACGATTGAATGGCGAAGCAGACTCGATGGGCCGAGTGGCCTAATTCTGTTACTGTGTCTTATGGTCATTTAAAATGGGCCTCTGGGCTTCTTTTCCTGTGATCGAACTGTGTGACGGGAAAGTTACGGCTTCTCAGATTTGCAAAATGCACCATACACAAAGGCACCGCTGAGATTTGAACTCAGGATCTCCTGTTTACGAGGCAGGCACTTTAACCAACTAAGCCACAGCACCTCCAAAAAAGTCGAACCAATGTTATAATTTGTTATAAAATTAAAAGCAAAATCCTGTGGATGCTGCAACCTAAAACCATCTGGTCCTTCGAACCTGCTTCACTATTTACTAAGGCCATGGCTGATCCCTTTCTGTTGGCTTCCACATTCTCCATATTCCCCTTCCCCTCCCCGATAATCTTTAATTCTCTCACTCAACAAATATCTAACTCCCTCCGCCAGGAAAATATTCAATATTATAAAGTGCAGCACTCCCTCAGCACTGACCCTCTGACAGTGCAGCACTCCCTCAGCACTGACCCTCCGACAGTGCAGCACTCCCTCAGCACTGACCCTCTGACAGTGCGGCACTCCCTCAGCACTGACCCTCTGACAGTGCAGCACTCCCTCAGCACTGACCCTCTGACAGTGCAGCACTCCCTCAGCACTGACCCTCTGACAGTGCAGCACTCCCTCAGTACTGACCCTCTGACAGTGCAGCACTCCCTCAGCACTGACCGTCTGACAGTGCAGCGCTCCCTCAGTACTGACCCTCTGACAGTGCAGCACTCCCTCAGCAATGACCCTCAGACAGTGCAGCACTCCCCCAGTACTGACCCTCTGACAGTGCAGCACTCCCTCAGCATTGACTATCTGACAGTGCAGCACTCCCTCAGTACTGACCCTCTGACAGTGCTGCACTCCCTCAGTACTGACCCTCTGACAGTGCGGCACTCCCTCAGTACTGACTATCTGACAGTGCAGCACTCCCTCAGTACTGACCCTCGGACAGAGCAGCACTCCCTCAGTACTGACCCTCTGACAGTGCAGCACTCCCTCAGCACTGACCCTCTGACAGTGCAGCACTCACTCAGCACTGATCCTCTGACAGGGCAGCACTTCCTCAGTACTGACCCTCTGACAGTGCAGCACTCCCTCAGTACTGACCCTCTGGCAGGGCAGCACTCCCTCAGTACTGACCCTCTGGCAGGGCAGCACTCCCTCAGTACTGACCCTCTGACAGGGCAGCACTCGCTCAGCACTGACCCTCTGACAGTGCGGCACTGCATCAGCACAACTCACTGCACCCCACACTCCCCTGACTGGCCGCACTCACAGAACCCGCACTCTCCTGACTGGCCGCACTCACAGAAACCGCACTCCCCTGACTGACCGCACTCATTGCTCACACACTCCCCTGACTGACCGCACTCATTGCTCACACACTTCCCTGACTGACCGCACTCACTGCACCCGCACTCCCCCGACTGAGCACACTCACTGCTCCCACACTCCGCTGTCTGGCCGCACTCACTGCCACCGCACTGCCCTGACCGGCCGCACTCACTGCACCCGCACTCCCGACTGACCGAACCCACTGCCCCTGCACTCCCCTGACTGGCCGCACTCACAGCACCCGCACTCCCCTGACAGACCGCACAGACTGCCCCCACTCTCCCCTGACTGACAACACTCACTGCCCCCGAACTCCCTTCACTGACCGCACTCACAGCACCCGCACTCCCCTGACTGGCCGCACTCACAGCACCCGCACTCCCCTGACTGACCGCACTCACTGCACCCACTCTCCCCTGACTGACAACACTCACTGCCCCCGAACTCCCTTCACTGACCGCACTCACAGCACCCGCACTCCCCTGACTGGCCGCACTCACAGCACCAAAACTCCCCTGACTTGCCGCACACACTGCACCCGCACTCCCCTGACAGGCCGCACTCACTGCACCCACATTCCCCTGACTGGCCGCACTCA
Organism: Mustelus asterias; assembly: GCF_964213995.1. Taxonomy (NCBI): domain Eukaryota; kingdom Metazoa; phylum Chordata; class Chondrichthyes; order Carcharhiniformes; family Triakidae; genus Mustelus; species Mustelus asterias. The sequence goes on along the minus strand of NC_135816.1, from coordinate 87,843,455 downwards.
CTGCACCCACACTCCCCTGACTGACCGAACCCACTGCCCCGGACTCCCGTGACTGGTCGCACTCTCTGTCCCCGCACTCCCCCGACTGGGCAGGCTCACAGCAGCCCCACTCCCCTGACTGGCCGCACTAACTGCACCCACACTCCCGTGACTGGTCGCACTCACTGCACCCGGACTCCCCAGACTGGCCGCACTCACTGCACTCCACTGACTGGCCGCACTCACTGCACCCACACTCCCTTGACTGACCGCACTGACTGCACCCGCACTCCCCTGACTGACAAGACTCACTGCCCCCGCACTCCCCGAACTGACCGCACTCACAGCACCCGCACTCCCCTGACTTACCGCACTCACTGCACCCACACTCCCCTGAGTGGCCGCACTCACTGCACCCGCACTCCCCTGACTGGCCGCACTCACCGCCCCTGCACTGCCCTGACTGGCCGGACTCACTGGACCCGCACTCCCCTGACTGGCCGCACGAACTGCACCCGCACTCCTCTGACTGGCCGCACTCACCGCACGCCCCTGACTGACCGCACTAACTGCACCCGCACTCCCCTGACTGGCCGCACTCACAGCACCCGCACTTCCCTGACTGGCCGCACTCACTTCACCCGCACTCCACTGACTGGCCGCACTCACTGCACCCGCACTCCCCTGACTGCCCGAACCAACTGCCCCGGACTCCCCTGACTGGTCGCACTCACTGCACGCCCCTGACTGACCGCACTCCCCTGACTGGCCACACTCACAGCCCCCGCACTCCCCTGACTGACCGCACTAACTGCTCCCGCACTCCCCTGACTGGCCGCACTCACAGCCCCCGCACTCCCCTGACTGGCCGCACTCACAGCCCCCGCACTCCCCTGACTGACCGCACTCACTGCACCCGCACTCCCCTGACTGGCCGCACTCACAGAAACCGCACTCCCCTGACTGACCGCACTTACTGCACCCGCGCTCCCCTGACTGGCCGCACTCACTGCCCCCGCACTCCCCTGACTGGCCGCACTCACTGCACCCACAATCCCCTGACTGGCCGCACTCACTGCACCCGCTCTCTCCTGACTGATCGCACTAACTGCACCCACACTCCCCTGACTGGTCGCACTCACTGCACCCACAATCCCCTGACTGGCCGCACTCACTGCACCCGGACTCCCCTGACAGGCCGCACACACTGCACCCGCACTCCCCTGACTGGCCGCACTCACTGCACCCACAATCCCCTGACTGGCCGCACTCACTGCACCCGGACTCCCCTGACAGGCCGCACACACTGCACCCGCACTCCCCTGACTGGCCGCACTCACTGCACCCACACTCCCCTGACTGGTCGCACTCACTGCATCCACACTCCCCTGACTGGCCGCACACACTGCCCCCGCACTCCCCCGACTGGCCGCACTCACTGCACCCGCACTCCCCTGACTGACCGCACTCACTGCACCCACACTCCCCTGACTGACAACACTCACTGCCCCCGCACTCCCCTGACTGACAGCACTCACTGCACCCGCACTCCCCTGACTGGCCGCACTCACTGCACCCGCACTCCCCTGACTGGCCGCACTCACTGCCCCCGCACTCCCCTGACTGACCGCACTCACTGCACCCGCACTCCCCTGACTGACCGCACTCACTGCCCCCGCACTCCCCTGACTGACCGCACTCACTGCCCCCGCACTCCCCTGACTGACCGCACTCACTGCACCCGCACTCCCCTGACTGACCGCACTCACTGCACCCACACTCCCCTGACTGACCGCACTCACTGCAGCCGCACTCCCCTGAATGGCCGCAATCACCGCCCCCGCACTGCCCTGACTGGCCGCACTCACTGCACCCGCACTCCCCTGACTGGCCGCACTAACTGCACCCGCACTCCCCTGACTGGCCACACTCACCGCACGCCCCTGACTGACCGCACTAACTGCACCCGCACTCCCCTGACTGGCCGCACTCACCGCACTCCCCTGACTGACCGCAGTAACTGCACCCACACTCCCCTGACTGGCCACACGCACCACACGCCCCTGACTGACCGCACTCACAGCCCCTGCCCTCCCCTGACTGGCCGCACTCACTGCACCCGCACCTCCCTGACTGGCCGCACTCACTGCACCCGCACCCCCCTGACTGGCCGCACTCACTGCACCCACACTCCCCTGACTGACCGCACTCACTGCACCTGCGCTCCCCTGATTGACCGCGCTCACTGCACCCGCACTCCCCTGATTGACCGCACTCAGTGCATCCACACTCCCCTGACTGGTCGCACTCACTGCATCCACACTCCCCTGACTGGCCGCACTCACTGCACCCACACTCCTCTGACTGGCCGCACTCACGCACTCCCCTGACTGGCCGCACTCACTGCACCCGCACTCACCGCACTCCCCAGACTGGTCGCACTCAGTGCATCCACACTCCACAGACTGGTCGCACTCACTGCATCCACACTCCCCTGACTGGCCGCACACACTGCCCCCGCACTCCCCCGACTGGCCGAACTCACAGAACCCGCACTCCCCTGACTGGCCGAACTCACAGAACCGGCACTCCCCTGACTGGCCGCACTCACCGCACTCCCCAGACTGGTCGCACTCACTGCATCCACACTCCCCTGACTGGCCGCACACACTGCCCCCGCACTCCCCCGACTGGCCGAACTCACAGAACCCGCACTCCGCTGACTGCCCGCACTCACTGCCCCCGCACTCCCTTGACTGACCGCACTGACTGCACCCGCACTCCCCTGACTGACCGCACTCACTGCACCCGCACTCCCCTGACTGAGCGCACTCACTGCACCCGCACTCCCCTGACTGGCCGCACTAACTGCACCCGCACTCCCCTGACTGGCCGCACTCACTGCACCCGCACTCCCCTGACTGGCCGCACTCACCGCACTCCCCTGACTGACCGCACTCACAGCACCCGCACTCCCCTGACTGGCCGCACTCCCTTGACTGACCGCACACACAGCCCCTGCCCTCCCCTGACTGACCGCACTTACTCCACCCGCGCTCACCTGACTGACAACACTCACTGACCCCGCTCTCCCCTGACTGGCCGCACTCACTGCCCCCGCACTCCCCTGACTGGCCGCACTCACTGCACCCGCACTCACCTGACTGGCCGCACTCACTGCACCCACATTCCCCTGACTGGCCGCACTCACTGCCCCCGCACTCCCCTGACTGACCGAACCCACTGCCCCGGACTCCCCTGACTGGCCGCACTCACTGCCCCCGCACTCCCCTGACTGGCCGCACTCACCGCACCCGTACTCCCCTGACTGACCGCACTCACTGCCCCCGCACTCCCCTGACTGACCACACTCACTGCACCCGCACTCCCCTGACTGACCGCACTCACTGCACCCACACTCCGCAGACTTGCCGCACATACTGCACCCGCACTCTGCAGACTGACCGCACTCACTGCCCCCACACTCCCCTGCCTGACCGCACTCACTGCACCAACACTCCCCTGACTGGCCGCACTCACTGCACCCGCACTCCCCTGACTGGCCGCAATCACCGCCCCCGCACTGCCGTGACTGGCCACACTCACCGCACGCCCCTGACTGACCGCACTAACTGCACCCGCACTCCCCTGACTGGCCGCACTCACAGCACCCGCACTTCCCTGACTGGCCGCACTCACTTCACCCGCACTCCACTGACTGGCCGCACTCACTGCACCCACATTCCCCCGACAGGCCGCACTCACTGCCCCCGCACTCCCCTGACTGCCCGAACCCACTGCCCCGGACTCCCCTGACTGGTCGCACTCACCGCACGCCCCTGACTGACCGCACTCCCCTGACTGGCCACACTCACAGCCCCCGCACTCCCCTGACTGACCGCACTAACTGCACCCGCACTCCCCTGACTGGCCGCACTCACAGCCCCCGCACTCCCCTGACTGGCCGCACTCACAGCCCCCGCACTCCCCTGACTGGCCGCACTCACAGAAACCGCACTCCCCTGACTGACCGCACTTACTGCACCCGCGCTCCCCTGACTGGCCGCACTCACTGCCCCCGCACTCCCCTGACTGGCCGCACTCACTGCACCCACAATCCCCTGACTGGCCGCACTCACTGCACCCGCTCTCTCCTGACTGATCGCACTAACTGCACCCACACTCCCCTGACTGGTCGCACTCACTGCACCCACAATCCTCTGACTGGCCGCACTCACTGCACCCGGACTCCCCTGACAGGCCGCACACACTGCACCCGCACTCCCCTGACTGGCCGCACTCACTGCACCCACACTCCCCTGACTGGTCGCACTCACTGCATCCACACTCCCCTGACTGGCCGCACTCATTGCATCCACACTCCCCTGACTGGCCGCACACACTGCCCCCGCACTCCCCCGACTGGCCGAACTCACAGAACCCGCACTCCCCTGACTGGCCGCACTCACTGCACCCGCACTCCCCTGACTGACCGCACTCACTGCCCCCGCCCTCCCCTGACTGGCCGCACTCACTGCACCCACACTCCCCTGACTGGCCGCACACACTGCCCCCGCACTCCCCTGACTGACCGCACTCACTGCACCCGCACTCCCCTGACTGACCGCACTCACTGCCCCCGCACTCCCCTGACTGACCGCACTAACTGCACCCGCACTCCCCTGACTGGCCGCACTCTCCGCACGCCCCTGACTGACCGCACTAACTGCACCCGCACTCCCCTGACTGGCCGCACTCACCGCACTCCCCTGACTGGCCGCACTAACTGCACCCGCACTCCCCTGACTGGCCGCACTCACAGCACCCGCACTCCCCTGACTGGCCGCACTCACTGCACCCACACTCCCTTGACTGACCGCACTCACTGCACCCGCACTCCCCTGACTGACCGCACTCACAGCCCCTGCCCTCCCCTGACTGACCGCACTCACTGCACCCGCCCTCACCTGACTGGCCGCGCTCACTGCACCTGCACTCACCTGACTGGCCGCACTCACTGCACCCACATTCCCCTGACTGGCCACACTCACTGCATCCGCACTACCCTGACTGGCCGCACTCACTGCACCCGCACCTCCCTGACTGGCCGCACTCAGTGCACCCGCACCCCCCTGACTGGCCGCACTCAATGCACCCACACTCCTCTGACTGGCCGCACTCACCGCACTCCCCTGACTGGCCGCACTCACTGCACCCGCACTCCTCTGACTGGCCGCACTCACCGCACTCCCCAGACTGGTCGCACTCAGTGCATCCACACTCCACAGACTGGTCGCACTCACTGCATCCACACTCCCCTGACTGGCCGCACACACTGCCCCAGCACTCCCCTGACTGGCCGCACACACTGCCCCCGCACTCCCCCGACTGGCCGAACTCACAGAACCCGCACTCCCCTGACTGCCCGCACTCACTGCACCCACACTCCCTTGACTGACCGCACTGACTGCACCCGCACTCCCCTGACTGACCGCACTCACTGCACCCGCACTCCCATGACTGGCCGCACTCACTGCCCCCGCACTCCCCTGACTGACCGCACTCACTGCACCCGCACTCCCCTGACTGGCCGCACTAACTGCACCCGCACTCCCCTGACTGGCCGCACTCACTGCACCCGCACTCCCCTGACTGGCCGCACTCACCGCACTCCCCTGACTGACCGCACTCACAGCACCCGCACTCCCCTGACTGGCCGCACTCCCTTGACTGACCGCACTCACAGCCCCTGCCCTCCCCTGACTGACCGCACTTACTCCACCCGCGCTCACCTGACTGACCGCACTCACTGCACCCGCACTCCCCTGACTGACAACACTCACTGCCCCCGCCCTCCCCTGACTGGCCGCACTCACTGCCCCCGCACTCCCCTGACTGGCCGCACTCACGGCACCCGCACTCCCCTGACTGACCGCACTCACTGCCCCCGCACTCCCCTGACTGACCGCACTCACTGCCCCCGCACTCCCCTGACTGAGCGCACTCACTGCACCCGCACTCCCCTGACTGACCGCACTCACTGCACCCACACTCCGCAGACTTGCCGCACATACTGCACCCGCACTCTGCAGACTGACCGCACTCACTGCCCCCACACTCCCCTGCCTGACCGCACTCACTGCACCCACACTCCCCTGACTGGCCGCACTCACTGCACCCGCACTCCCCTGACTGGCCGCAATCACCGCCCCCGCACTGCCCTGACTGGCCGCACTCACTGCACCCGCACTCCCCTGACTGGCCGCACTAACTGCACCCGCACTCCCCTGACTGGCCACACTCACCGCACGCCCCTGACTGACCGCACTAACTGCACCCGCACTCCCCTGACTGGCCACACGCACCGAACGCCCCTGACTGACCGCACTCACTGCACCCACACTCCCCTGACTGGCCGCACTCACTGCACCCACACTCCCTTGACTGACCGCACTCACTGCACCCGCACTCCCCTGACTGACCGCACTCACAGCCCCTGCCCTCCCCTGACTGACCGCACTCACTGCCCCCGCCCTCACCTGACTGGCCGCGCTCACTGCACCTGCACTCACCTGACTGGCCGCACTCACTGCACCAATATTCCCCTGACTGGCCGCACTCACTGCACCCGCACCCCCCTGACTGGCCGCACTCACTGCACCCGCACTCCCCTGACTGACCGCACTCACTGCACCCGCGCTCCCCTGATTGACCGCGCTCACTGCACCCGCACTCCCCTGATTGACCGCACTCACTGCATCCAGACTCCCCTAACTGGCCGCACTCACTGCACCCCCCACACTCCTCTGACTGGCCGCACTCACCGCACTCCCCTGACTGGCCGCACTCACTGCACCCGCACTCCTCTGACTGGCCGCACTCACCGCTCTCCCCAGACTGGTCGCACTCAGTGCATCCACACTCCCCTGACTGGCCGCACACACTGCCCCAGCACTCCCCTGACTGGCCGCACACACTGCCCCCGCACTCCCCCGACTGGCCGAACTCACAGAACCCGCACTCCCCTGACTGCCCGCACTCACTGCACCCACACTCCCTTGACTGACCGCACTGACTGCACCCGCACTCCCCTGACTGACCGCACTCACTGCACCCGCACTCCCCTGACTGGCCGCACTCACTGCCCCCGCACTCCCCTGACTGACCGCACTCACTGCACCCGCAGTCCCCTGACTGGCCGCACTAACTGCACCCGCACTCCCCTGACTGGCCGCACTCACTGCACCCGCACTCCCCTGACTGGCCGCACTCACCGCACTCCCCTGACTGACCGCACTCACAGCACCCGCACTCCCCTGACTGGCCGCACTCCCTTGACTGACCGCACTCACAGCCCCTGCCCTCCCCTGACTGACCGCACTTACTCCACCCTCGCTCACCTGACTGACCGCACTCACTGCCCCCGCACTCCCCTGACTGACCGCACTCACTGCACCCGCACTCCCCTGACTGGCCGCACTAACTGCACCCGCACTCCCCTGACTGGCCGCACTCACTGCACCCGCACTCCCCTGACTGGCCGCACTCACCGCACTCCCCTGACTGACCGCACTCACAGCACCCGCACTCCCCTGACTGGCCGCACTCCCTTGACTGACCGCACTCACAGCCCCTGCCCTCCCCTGACTGACCGCACTTACTCCACCCGCGCTCACCTGACTGACCGCACTCACTGCACCCGCACTCCCCTGACTGACAACACTCACTGCCCCCGCCCTCCCCTGACTGGCCGCACTCACTGCCCCCGCACTCCCCTGACTGGCCGCACTCACGGCACCCGCACTCCCCTGACTGACCGCACTCACTGCCCCCGCACTCCCCTGACTGACCGCACTCACTGCCCCCGCACTCCCCTGACTGAGCGCACTCACTGCACCCGCACTCCCCTGACTGACCGCACTCACTGCACCCACACTCCGCAGACTTGCCGCACATACTGCACCCGCACTCTGCAGACTGACCGCACTCACTGCCCCCACACTCCCCTGCCTGACCGCACTCACAGCCCCTGCCCTCCCCTGACTGACCGCACTCACTGCCCCCGCCCTCACCTGACTGGCCGCGCTCACTGCACCTGCACTCACCTGACTGAGCGCACTCACTGCACCCGCACTCCCCTGACTGACCGCACTCACTGCACCCACACTCCGCAGACTTGCCGCACATACTGCACCCGCACTCTGCAGACTGACCGCACTCACTGCCCCCACACTCCCCTGCCTGACCGCACTCACAGCCCCTGCCCTCCCCTGACTGACCGCACTCACTGCCCCCGCCCTCACCTGACTGGCCGCACTCACTGCACCCATATTCCCCTGACTGGCCGCACTCACTGCACCCGCACCCCCCTGACTGGCCGCACTCACTGCACCCGCACTCCCCTGACTGACCGCACTCACTGCACCCGCGCTCCCCTGATTGACCGCGCTCACTGCACCCGCACTCCCCTGATTGACCGCACTCACTGCATCCAGACTCCCCGAACTGGCCGCACTCACTGCACCCCCCACACTCCTCTGACTGGCCGCACTCACCGCACTCCCCTGACTGGCCGCACTCACTGCACCCGCACTCCTCTGACTGGCCGCACTCACCGCACTCCCCAGACTGGTCGCACTCAGTGCATCCACACTCCCCTGACTGGCCGCACACACTGCCCCAGCACTCCCCTGACTGGCCGCACACACTGCCCCCGCACTCCCCCGACTGGCCGAACTCACAGAACCCGCACTCCCCTGACTGCCCGCACTCACTGCACCCACACTCCCTTGACTGACCGCACTGACTGCACCCGCACTCCCCTGACTGACCGCACTCACTGCACCCGCACTCCCCTGACTGGCCGCACTCACTGCCCCCGCACTCCCCTGACTGACCGCACTCACTGCACCCGCAGTCCCCTGACTGGCCGCACTAACTGCACCCACACTCCCCTGACTGGCCGCACTCACTGCACGCGCACTCCCCTGACTGGCCGCACTCACCGCACTCCCCTGACTGACCGCACTCACAGCACCCGCACTCCCCTGACTGGCCGCACTCCCTTGACTGACCGCACTCACAGCCCCTGCCCTCCCCTGACTGACCGCACTTACTCCACCCGCGCTCACCTGACTGACCGCACTCACTGCACCCGCACTCCCCTGACTGACAACACTCACTGCCCCCGCCCTCCCCTGACTGGCCGCACTCACTGCCCCCGCACTCCCCTGACTGGCCGCACTCACTGCACCCACATTCCCCTGACTGGCCGCACTCACTGCCCCCGCACTCCCCTGACTGACCGAACCCACTGCCCCGGACTCCCCTGACTGGTCGCACTCACTGCACCCGCACTCCTCTGACTGGCCGCACTCACCGCACTCCCTTGACTGACCGCACTCACTGCACCCGCACTCCCCTGACTGGCCGCACTCACAGCACCCGCACTCCCGACTGGCCACACTCACTGCACCCACGCTCCCTTGACTGACGGCACTTACTGAACCCGCGCTCCCCTGACTGGCCGCACTCACTGCACCCGCACTCCACTGACTGACCGCACACACAGCACCCGCACTCCCCTGACTGGACACACTCACTGCACCCGCACTCCCCTGACTGGCCGCACTCACTGCCCCCGCACTCCCCTGACTGACCGCACTCACTGCACCCGCACTCCCCTGACTGACCGCACTCACTGCCCCCGCACTCCCCTGACTGACCGCACTCACTGCCCCCGCACTCCCCTGACTGACCGCACTCACTGCACCCGCACTCCCCTGACTGACCGCACTCACTGCACCCACACTCCGCAGACTTGCCGCACATACTGCACCCGCACTCTGCAGACTGACCGCACTCACTGCCCCCACACTCCCCTGCCTGACCGCACTCACTGCACCCACACTCCCCTGACTGGCCGCACTCACTGCACCCGCACTCCCCTGACTGGCCGCAATCACCGCCCCCGCACTGCCCTGACTGGCCGCACTCACTGCACCCGCACTCCCCTGACTGGCCGCACTAACTGCACCCGCACTCCCCTGACTGGCCACACTCACCGCACGCCCCTGACTGACCGCACTAACTGCACCCGCACTCCCCTGACTGGCCGCACTCACCGCACTCCCCTGACTGACCGCACTAACTGCACCCACACTCCCCTGACTGGCCGCACTCACAGCACCCGCACTCCCCTGACTGGCCGCACTCACTGCACCCACACTCCCTTGACTGACCGCACTCACTGCACCCGCACTCCCCTGACTGACCGCACTCACAGCCCCTGCCCTCCCCTGACTGACCGCACTCACTGCCCCCGCCCTCACCTGACTGGCCGCGCTCACTGCACCTGCACTCACCTGACTGGCCGCACTCACTGCACCCACATTCCCCTGACTGGCCACACTCACTGCATCCGCACTACCCTGACTGGCCGCACTAACTGCACCCGCACCCCCCTGACTTGCCGCACTCACAGCCCCCGCACTCCCCTGACTGACCGCACTCACTGCCCCCGCCCTCACCTGACTGGCCGCGCTCACTGCACCTGCACTCACCTGACTGGCCGCACTCACTGCACCCACATTCCCCTGACTGGCCACACTCACTGCATCCGCACTACCCTGACTGGCCGCACTCACTGCACCCGCACCTCCCTGACTGGCCGCACTCACTGCACCCGCACCCCCCTGACTGGCCGCACTCACTGCACCCACACTCCCCTGACTGACCGCACTCACTGCACCCGCGCTCCCCTGATTGACCGCGCTCACTGCACCCGCACTCCCCTGATTGACCGCACTCAGTGCATCCACACTCCCCTGACTGGTCGCACTCACTGCATCCACACTCCCCTGACTGGCCGCACTCACTGCACCCACACCCCTCTGACTGGCCGCACTCACCGCACTCCCCTGGCTGGCCGCACTCACTGCACCCGCACTCCTCTGACTGGCCGCACTCACCGCACTCCCCAGACTGGTCGCACTCAGTGCATCCACACTCCCCTGACTGGCCGCACACACTGCCCCAGCACTCCCCCGACTGGCCGAACTCACAGAACCCGCACTCCCCTGACTGCCCGCACTCACTGCACCCACACTCCCTTGACTGACCGCACTGACTGCACCCGCACTCCCCTGACTGACCGCACTCACTGCACCCGCACTCCCCTGACTGGCCGCACTCACTGCCCCCGCACTCCCCTGACTGACCGCACTCACTGCACCCGCACTCCCCTGACTGGCCGCACTAACTGCACCCGCACTCCCCTGACTGGCCGCACTCACCGCACTCCCCTGACTGACCGCACTCACAGCCCCTGCCCTCCCCTGACTAACCGCACTTACTCCACCCGCGCTCACCTGACTGACCGCACTCACTGCACCCGCACTCCCCTGACTGACAACACTCACTGCCCCCGCCCTCCCCTGACTGGCCGCACTCACTGCCCCCGCACTCCCCTGACTGGCCGCACTCACTGCACCCGCACTCACCTGACTGGCCGCACTCACTGCACCCACATTCCCCTGACTGGCCGCACTCACTGCCCCCGCACTCCCCTGACTGACCGAACCCACTGCCCCGGACTCCCCTGACTGGTCGCACTCACTGCACCCACACTCCTCTGACTGGCCGCACTCACCGCACTCCCTTGACTGACCGCACTCACTGCACCCGCACTCCCCTGAGTGGCCGCACTCACAGCACCCGTACTCCCGACTGGCCGCACTCACTGCACCCACGCTCCCTTGACTGACAGCACTTACTGAACCCGCGCTCCCCGGACTGGCCGCACTCACTGCACCCGTACTCCCCTGACTGACAACACTCACTGCACCCGCACTCCCCTGACTGGCCGCACTCACTGCCCCCGCACTCCACTGACTGACCGCACACACAGCACCCGCACTCCCCTGACTGGCCACACTCACAGCACTAAAACTCCCCGGACTGGCCGCACTCACTGCACCCGCACTCCCCTGACTGGCTGCACTCACTGCACCCACATTCCCCTGACTGGCCGCACTCACTGCCCCCGTACTCCCCTGACTGGCTGCACTCACTGCACCCACAGTCCCCTGACTGACCGAACCCACTGCCCCGGACTCCCCTGACTGGTCGCACTCTCTGCCCCCGCACTCCCCCGACTGGGCGGACTCACTGCACACGCACTACCCTGACTGGCCGTAATTACTGCACCCGCTCTCTCCTGACTGATCGCACTAACTGCATCCACAGTCCCCTGACTGACAACACTCACTGCCCCCGCAAACCCCTGACTGGCCGCACTCACTGCACCCACACTCCCCTGACTGACAACACTCACTGCCCCCGCACACCCCTGACTGACCGCACTCACTGCACCCGCACTCTCCTGACTGACCGCACTCACTGCACCAACACTCCCCTGACTGGCTGCACTCACTGCACCCACACTCCACTGACTGGCCGCACTCACTGCACCCACACTCCCCTGACTGACCGCACTCAGTGCACCAACACTCCCCTGACTGGTCGCACTCACTGCATCCACACTCCCCTGACTGGCTGCACTCACTGCACCCACACTCCACTGACTGGCCGCACTCACTGCACCCACACTCCCCTGACTGACCGCACTCACTGCCCCCACACTCCCCTGCCTGACCGCACTCACTGCACCCACACTCCCCTGACTGGCCGCACTCACTGCACCCGCACTCCCCTGACTGGCCGCAATCACCGCCCCCGCACTACCCTGACTGGCCGCACTCACTGCACCCACACTCCCCTGACTGGCCGCACTCACTGCACCCGCACTCCCCTGACTGGCCACACTCACCGCACGCCCCTGACTGACCGCACTAACTGCACCCGCACTCCCCTGACTGGCCGCACTCACCGCACTCCCCTGACTGACCGCACTAACTGCACCCGCACTCCCCTGACTGGCCGCACTCACTGCACCCACACTCCCCTGACTGGCCACACTCACCGCACGCCCCTGATTGACCGCACTAACTGCACCCGCACTCCCCTGACTGGCCGCACTCAGAGCACCCGCACTCCCTTGACTGACCGCACTAACTGCACCCGCACTCCCCTGACTGGCCGCACTAACTGCACCCACACTCCCCTGACTGGCCGCACTCACTGCACCCACACTCCCCTGACTGGCCGCACTCACTGCACCCACACTCCCTTGACTGACCGCACTAACTGCACCCGCACTCCCCTGACTGACCGCACTCACAGCCCCTGCCCTCCCCTGACTGACCGCACTCACTGCCCCCACCCTCACCTGACTGGCCGCGCTCACTGCACCTGCACTCACCTGACTGGCCGCACTCACTGCACCCACATTCCCCTGACTGGCCACACTCACTGCATCCGCACTACCCTGACTGGCCGCACTCACTGCACCCGCACCCCCCTGACTGGCCGCACTCACTGCACCCGCACCCCCCTGACTGGCCGCACTCACTGCACCCACACTCCCCGGACTGACCGCACTCACTGCACCCGCGCTCCCCTGATTGACCGCACTCAGTGCATCCACACTCCCCTGACTGGCCGCACTCACCGCACTCCCCTGACTGGTCGCACTCACTGCATCCACACTCCCCTGACTGGCCGCACTCACTGCATCCACACTCCTCTGACTGGCCGCACTCACCGCACTCCCCTGACTGGCCGCACTCACTGCATCCACACTCCCCTGACTGGCCGCACTCACTGCACCCGCACTCCACTGACTGGCCGCACTCACCGCACTCCCCTGACTGGCCGCACTCACTGCACCCGCACTCCTCTGACTGGCCGCACTCACCGCACTCCCCTGACTGACCGCACTCACAGCACCCGCACTCCCCTGACTGGTCGCACTCACTGCCCCAGCACTCCCCTGACTGGCCGCACACACTGCCCCCGCACTCCCCCGACTGGCCGAACTCACAGAACCCGCACTCCCCTGACTGCCCGCACTCACTGCACCCACCCTCCCTTGACTGACCGCACTGACTGCACCCGCACTCCCCTGACTGACCGCACTCACTGCACCCGCACTCCCCTGACTGGCCGCACTCACTGCCCCCGCACTCCCCTGACTGACCGCACTCACTGCACCCGCACTCCCCTGACTGGCCGCACTAACTGCACCCGCACTCCCCTGACTGGCCGCACTCACTGCACCCGCACTCCCCTGACTGGCCGCACTCACTGCACCCACACTCCCCTGACTGGCCGCAATCACCGCCCCCGCACTGCCCTGACTGGCCGCACTCACTGCACCCGCACTCCCCTGACTGGCCGCACTAACTGCACCCGCACTCCCCTAACTGGCCACACTCACCGCACGCCCCTGACTGACCGCACTAACTGCACCCGCACTCCCCTGACTGGCCGCACTCACCGCACTCCCCTGACTGACCGCACTAACTGCACCTGCACTCCCCTGACTGGCCGCACTCACAGCACCCGCACTCCCCTGACTGGCCGCACTCACTGCACCCACACTCCCTTGACTGACCGCACTCACAGCACCCGCACTCCCCTGACTGGCCGCACTCACTGCACCCACACTCCCTTGACTGACCGCACTCACTGCACCCACACTCCTCTGACTGGCCGCACTCACCGCACTCCCCTGACTGGCCGCACTCACTGCACCCGCACTCCTCTGACTGGCCGCACTCACCGCACTCCCCAGACTGGTCGCACTCACTGCCCCCGCACTCCCCTGACTGGCCGCACTCACTGCACCCGCACTCACCTGACTGGCCGCACTCACTGCACCCACATTCCCCTGACTGGCCGCACTCACTGCCCCCGCACTCCCCTGACTGACCGAACCCACTGCCCCGGACTCCCCTGACTGGCCGCACTCACTGCCCCCGCGCTCCCCTGACTGACCGCACTCACTGCACCCGCACTCCCCTGACTGACCGCACTCACTGCCCCCGCACTCCCCTGACTGACCGCACTCACTGCCCCCGCACTCCCCTGACTGACCGCACTCACTGCACCCGCACTCCCCTGACTGACCGCACTCACTGCACCCACACTCCGCAGACTTGCCGCACATACTGCACCCGCACTCTGCAGACTGACCGCACTCACTGCCCCCACACTCCCCTGCCTGACCGCACTCACTGCACCCACACTCCCCTGACTGGCCGCACTCACTGCACCCGCACTCCCCTGACTGGCCGCACTCACAGCACCCGCACTCCCCTGACTGGCCGCACTCACTGCACCCACACTCCCTTGACTGACCGCACTCACTGCACCCGCACTCCCCTGACTGACCGCACTCACAGCCCCTGCCCTCCCCTGACTGACCGCACTCACTGCCCCCGCCCTCACCTGACTGGCCGCGCTCACTGCACCTGCACTCACCTGACTGGCCGCACTCACTGCACCCACATTCCCCTCACTGGCCACACTCACTGCATACGCACTACCCTGACTGGCCGCACTCACTGCACCCGCACCCCCCTGACTGGCCGCACTCACTGCACCCGCACCCCCCTGACTGGCCGCACTCACTGCACCCACACTCCCCTGACTGACCGCACTCACTGCACCCGCACTCCCCTGACTGACCGCACTCACAGCCCCTGCCCTGCCCTGACTGACCGCACTCACTGCCCCCGCCCTCACCTGACTGGCCGCGCTCACTGCACCTGCACTCACCTGACTGGCCACACTCACTGCATCCGCACTACCCTGACTGGCCGCACTCACTGCACCCGCACCCCCCTGACTGGCCGCACTCACTGCACCCGCACCCCCCTGACTGGCCGCACTCACTGCACCCACACTCCCCTGACTGACCGCACTCCCTTGACTGACCGCACTCACAGCCCCTGCCCTCCCCTGACTGACCGCACTTACTCCACCCGCGCTCACCTGACTGACCGCACTCACTGCACCCGCACTCCCCTGACTGACAACACTCACTGCCCCCGCCCTCCCCTGACTGGCCGCACTCACTGCCCCCGCACTCCCCTGACTGGCCGCACTCACTGCACCCTCACTCACCTGACTGGCCGCACTCACCGCACTCCCTTGACTGACCGCACTCACTGCACCCGCACTCCTCTGACTGGCCGCACTCACCGCACTCCCTTGACTGACGGCACTTACTGAACCCGCGCTCACCTGACTGGCCGCACTCACTGCACCCGCACTCCCCTGACTGACAACACTCACTGCACCCGCACTCCCCTGACTGGCCGCACTCACTGCCCCCGCACTCCACTGACTGACCGCACACACAGCACCCGCACTCCCCTGACTGGCCACACTCACTGCACCCGCACTCCCCTGACTGGCCGCACTCACTGCCCCCGCACTCCCCTGACTGACCGCACTCACTGCACCCGCACTCCCCTGACTGACCGCACTCACTGCCCCCACACTCCCCTGACTGACCGCACTCACTGCCCCCGCACTCCCCTGACTGACCGCACTCACTGCACCCGCACTCCCCTGACTGACCGCACTCACTGCACCCACACTCCGCAGACTTGCCGCACATAGTGCACCCGCACTCTGCAGACTGACCGCACTCACTGCCCCCACACTCCCCTGCCTGACCGCACTCACTGCACCCACACTCCCCTGACTGGCCGCACTCACTGCACCCACACTCCCCTGACTGGCCGCAATCACCGCCCCCGCACTGCCCTGACTGGCCGCACTCACTGCACCCGCACTCCCCTGACTGGCCGCACTAACTGCACCCGCACTCCCCTGACTGGCCACACTCACCGCACGCCCCTGACTGACCGCACTAACTGCACCCGCACTCCCCTGACTGGCCGCACTCACCGCACTCCCCTGACTGACCGCACTAACTGCATCCACACTCCCCTGACTGGCCACACGCACCGCACGCCCCTGACTGACCGCACTAACTGCACCCGCACTCCCCTGACTGGCCGCACTCACTGCACCCGCACTCCCTTGACTGACCGCACTCACAGCCCCTGCCCTCCCCTGACTGGCCGCACTCTCTGCCCCCGCACTCCCTTAACTGACCGCACTCACTGCACCCGCACTCCCCTGACTGACCGCACTCACAGCCCCTGCCCTCCCCTGACTGACCGCACTCACTGCCCCCGCCCTCACCTGACTGGCCACACTCACTGCATCCGCACTACCCTGACTGGCCGCACTCACTGCACCCGCACCCCCCTGACTAGCCGCACTCACTGCACCCACACTCCCCTGACTGACCGCACTCACTGCACCCGCGCTCCCCTGATTGACCGCACTCACTGCACCCGCACTCCCCTGATTGACCGCACTCACTGCATCCACACTCCCCTGACTGGCCGCACTCACTGCACCCACACTCCCCTGACTGGCCGCACTCACCGCACTCCCCTGACTGGCCGCACTGACTGCACCCGCACTCCTCTGACTGGCCGCACTCACCGCACTCCCCAGACTGGTCGCACTCAGTGCACCCGCACTCCCCTGACTGGCCGCACACACTGCCCCAGCACTCCCCTGACTGGCCGCACTAACTGCACCCGCACTCCCCTGACTGGCCGCACTCACTGCACCCGCACTCCCCTGACTGGCCGCACTCACCGCACTCCCCTGACTGACGGCACTCACAGCACCCGCACTCCCCTGACTGGCCGCACTCCCTTGACTGACCGCACTCACAGCCCCTGCCCTCCCCTGACTGACCGCACTTACTCCACCCGCGCTCACCTGACTGACCGCACTCACTGCACCCGCACTCCCCTGACTGACAACACTCACTGCCCCCGCCCTCCCCTGACTGGCCGCACTCACTGCCCCCGCACTCCCCTGACTGGCCGCACTCACTGCACCCGCACTCACCTGACTGGCCGCACTCACTGCACCCACATTCCCCTGACTGGCCGCACTCACTGCCCCCGCACTCCCCTGACTGACCGAACCCACTGCCCCGGACTCCCCTGACTGGTCGCACTCACTGCACCCGCACTCCCCTGACTGGCCGCACTCACCGCACTCCCTTGACTGACCGCACTCACTGCACCCGCACTCCCCTGACTGGCCGCACTCACAGCACCCGCACTCCCGACTGGCCGCACTCACTGCACCCACGCTCCCTTGACTGACGGCACTTACTGAACCCGCGCTCACCTGACTGGCCGCACTCACTGCACCCGCACTCCCCTGACTGACAACACTCACTGCACCCGCACTCCCCTGACTGGCCGCACTCACTGCCCCCGCACTCCACTGACTGACCGCACACACAGCACCCGCACTCCCCTGACTGGCCACACTCACTGCACCCGCACTCCCCTGACTGGCCGCACTCACTGCCCCCGCACTCCCCTGACTTACCGCACTCACTGCACCCGCACTCCCCTGACTGACCGCACTCACTGCCCCCGCACTCCCCTGACTGACCGCACTCACTGCCCCCGCACTCCCCTGACTGACCGCACTCACTGCACCCGCACTCCCCTGACTGACCGCACTCACTGCACCCGCACTCCCCTGACTGACCGCACTCACTGCCCCCACACTCCCCTGCCTGACCGCACTCACTGCACCCACACTCCCCTGACTGGCCGCACTCACTGCACCCACACTCCACTGACTGGCCGCAATCACCGCCCCCGCACTGCCCTGACTGGCCGCACTCACTGCACCCGCACTCCCCTGACTGACCGCACTAACTGCACCCGCACTCCCCTGACTGGCCACACTCACCGCACGCCCCTGATAGACCGCACTAACTGCACCCGCACTCCCCTGACTGGCCGCACTCACCGCACGCCCCTGACTGACCGCACTAACTGCACCCGCACTCCCCTGACTGGCCGCACTCACAGCACCCGCACTCCCCTGACTGGCCGCACTCACTGCACCCACACTCCCTTGACTGACCGCACTAACTGCACCCGCACTCCCCTGACTGACCGCACTCACAGCCCCTGCCCTCCCCTGACTGACCGCGCTCACTGCACCTGCACTCACCTGACTGGCCGCACTCACAGCACCCGCACTCCCCTGACTGGCCGCACTCACTGCACCCACACTCCCCTGACTGGCCGCAATCACTGCACCCACACTCCCCTGACTGACCGCACTCACTGCACCCGCGCTCCCCTGATTGACCGCGCTCACTGCACCCGCACTCCCCTGACTGACCGCACTCACTGCACCCGCGCTCCCCTGATTGACCGCGCTCATTGCACCCGCGCTCCCCTGATTGACCGCGCTCACTGCACCCGCACTCCCCTGATTGACCGCACTCAGTGCATCCACACTCCCCTGACTGGTCGCACTCACTGCATCCACACTCCCCTGACTGGCCGCACTCACTGCACCCACACTCCTCTGACTGGCCGCACTCACCGCACTCCCCTGACTGGCCGCACTCACTGCACCCGCACTCCTCTGACTGGCCGCACACACTCCCCCAGCACTCCCCTGACTGGCCGCACACACTGCCCCCGCACTCCCCCGACTGGCCGAACTCACAGAACCCGCACTCCCCTGACTGCCCGCACTCACTGCACCCACACTCCCTTGACTGACCGCACTGACTGCACCCGCACTCCCCTGACTGACCGCACTCACTGCACCCGCACTCCCCTGACTGGCCGCACTCACTGCCCCCGCACTCCCCTGACTGACCGCACTCACTGCACCCGCACTCCCCTGACTGACCGCACTCACTGCACCCGCACTCCCCTGACTGGTCGCACTAACTGCACCCGCACTCCCCTGACTGGCCGCACTCACAGCACCCGCACTCCCCTGACTGGCCGCACTCCCTTGACTGACCGCACTCACAGCCCCTGCCCTCCCCTGACTGACCGCACTTACTCCACCCGCGCTCACCTGACTGACCGCACTCACTGCACCCGCACTCCCCTGACTGACAACACTCACTGCCCCCGCCCTCCCCTGACTGGCCGCACTCACTGCCCCCGCACTCCCCTGACTGGCCGCACTCACTGCACCCGCACTCACCTGACTGGCCGCACTCACTGCACCCACATTCCCCTGACTGGCCGCACTCACTGCCCCCGCACTCCCCTGACTGACCGAACCCACTGCCCCGGACTCCCCTGACTGGCCGCACTCACTGCCCCCGCACTCCCCTGACTGACCGCACTCACTGCACCCGCACTCCCCTGACTGACCGCACTCACTGCCCCCGCACTCCCCTGACTGACCGCACTCACTGCACCCGCACTCCCCTGACTGACCGCACTCACTGCACCCGCACTCACTGCCCCCGCACTCCCCTGACTGACCGCACTCACTGCCCCCACACTCTCCTGCCTGACCGCACTCACTGCCCCCACACTCCCCTGCCTGACCGCACTCACTGCACCCACACTCCCCTGACTGGCCGCACTCACTGCACCCGCACTCCCCTGACTGGCCGCAATCACCGCCCCCGCACTGCCCTGACTGGCCTCACTCACTGCACCCGCACTCCCCTGACTGGCCGCACTAACTGCACCCGCACTCCCCTGACTGGCCACACTTACCGCACGCCCCTGACTGACCGCACTAACTGCACCCGCACTCCCCTGACTGGCCGCACTCACCGCACTCCCCTGACTGACCGCACTAACTGCACCCACACTCCCCTGACTGGCCACACGCACCGCACGCCCCTGACTGACCGCACTAACTGCACCCGCACTCCCCTGACTGGCCGCACTCACAGCACCCGCACTCCCCTGACTGGCCGCACTCACTGCACCCACACTCCCTTGACTGACCGCACTCACTGCACCCGCACTCCCCTGACTGACCGCACTCACAGCACCTGCCCTCCCCTGACTGACCGCACTCACTGCCCCCGCCCTCACCTGACTGGCCGCGCTCACTGCACCCACATTCCCCTGACTGGCCACACTCACTGCACCCGCACCCCCCTGACTGGCCGCACTCACTGCACCCGCACTCCCCTGATTGACCGCGCTCACTGCACCCGCACTCCCCTGATTGACCGCACTCACCGCACTCCCCTGACTGGCCGCACTCACTGCACCCACACTCCTCTGACTGGCCGCACTCACCGCACTCCCCAGACTGGTCGCACTCACCGCACTCCCCAGACTGGACGCACTCAGTGCATCCACACTCCCCTGACTGGCCGCACACACTGCCCCAGCACTCCCCCGACTGGCCGAACTCACAGAACCCGCACTCCCCTGACTGCCCGCACTCACTGCACCCACACTCCCTTGACTGACCGCACTGACTGCACCCGCACTCCCCTGACTGACCGCACTCACTGCACCCGCACTCCCCTGACTGACCGCACTCACTGCCCCCGCACTCCCCTGACTGACCGCACTCACTGCACCCACACTCCCCTGACTGACAACACTCACGGCTCCCGCACTCCCCTGACTGACCGCACTCACAGCACCCGCGCTCCCCTGACTGGCCGCACTCACTGCACCCGCACTCCCCTGACTGGCCGCACTCACTGCCCCAGCACTCCCCTGACCGACCGCACTCACTGCACCCGCACTCCCCTGACTGACCACACTCACTGCACCCACACTCCGCAGACTTGCCGCACATACTGCACCCGCACTCCGCAGACTGACCGCACTCACTGCTCCCACACTCCCCTGCCTGACCGCACTCACTGCACCCACACTCCCCTGACTGGCCGCACTCACTGCACCCGCACTCCCCTGACTGGCCGCACTCACCGCCCCCGCACTGCCCCGACTGGCCGCACTCACTGCACCCGCACTCCCCTGACTGGCCGCAATCACCGCACTCCCCTGACTGACCGCACTAACTGCACCCACACTCCCCTGACTGGCCACACTCACCGCACGCCCCTGACTGACCGCACTAACTGCACCCGCACTCCTCTGGCTGGCCGCACTCACAGCACCCGCACTCCCCTGACTGGCCGTACTCACTGCACCCACACTCCCTTGACTGACCGCACTCACTGCACCCTCACTCCCCTGACTGACAACATTCACTGCCCCCGCCCTCCCCTGACTGGCCGCACTCACTGCCCCCGCACTCCCCTGACTGGCCGCACTCACTGCACCCGCACTCACCTGACTGGCCGCACTCACTGCACCCTCAGTCCCCTGACTGGCCGCACTCACTGCCCCCGCACTCCCCTGACTGACCGAACCCACTGCCCCGGACTCCCCTGACTGGTCGCACTCTCTGCCCCCGCACTCCCCTGACTGGCCGCACTCACTGCACCCACACTCCCCTGACTGACCGCACTCACTGCACCCACGCTCCCCTGATTGACCGCGCTCACTGCACCCGCACTCCCCTGATTGACCGCACTCAGTGCATCCACACTCCCCTGACTGGTCGCACTCACTGCATCCACACTCCCCTGACTGGCCGCACTCACTGCACCCACACTCCTCTGACTGGCCGCACTCACCGCACTCCCCTGACTGGCAGCACTCACTGCCCCCGCACTCCCCTGACTGACCGCACTCACTGCACCCGCACTCCCCTGACTGACCGCACTCACTGCACCCACACTCCGCAGACTTGCCGCACATACTGCACCCGCACTCTGCAGACTGACCGCACTCACTGCCCCCACACTCCCCTGCCTGACCGCACTCACTGCACCCACACTCCCCTGACTGGCCGCACTCACTGCACCCACACTCCCCTGACTGGCCGCAATCACCGCCCCCGCACTGCCCTGACTGGCCGCACTCACTGCACCCGCACTCCCCTGACTGGCCGCACTAACTGCACCCGCACTCCCCTGACTGGCCACACTCACCGCACGCCCCTGACTGACCGCACTAACTGCACCCGCACTCCCCTGACTGGCCGCACTCACCGCACTCCCCTGACTGACCGCACTAACTGCATCCACACTCCCCTGACTGGCCACACGCACCGCACGCCCCTGACTGACCGCACTAACTGCACCCGCACTCCCCTGACTGGCCGCACTCACTGCACCCACACTCCCCTGACTGGCTGCACTCACTGCACCCGCACCTCCCTGACTGGCCGCACTCACTGCACCCGCACCCCCCTGACTAGCCGCACTCACTGCACCCACACTCCCCTGACTGACCGCACTCACTGCACCCGCGCTCCCCTGATTGACCGTACTCACTGCACCCGCACTCCCCTGATTGACCGCACTCAGTGCATCCACACTCCCCTGACTGGTCGCACTCACTGCATCCACACTCCCCTGACTGGCCGCACTCACTGCACCCACACTCCCCTGACTGGCCGCACTCACCGCACTCCCCTGACTGGCCGCACTCACTGCACCCGCACTCCTCTGACTGGCCGCACTCACCGCACTCCCCAGACTGGTCGCACTCAGTGCACCCGCACTCCCCTGACTGGCCGCACACACTGCCCCAGCACTCCCCTGACTGGCCGCACACACTGCCCCCGCACTCCCCCGACTGGCCGAACTCACAGAACCCGCACTCCCCTGACTGCCCGCACTCACTGCACCCACACTCCCTTGACTGACCGCACTGACTGCACCCGCACTCCCCTGACTGACCGCACTCACTGCACCCGCACTCCCCTGACTGGCCGCACTCAGTGCCCCCGCACTCCCCTGACTGACCGCACTTACTCCACCCGCACTCCCCTGACTGACCGCACTCACTGCACCCGCACTCCCCTGACTGGCCGCACTCAGTGCCCCCGCACTCCCCTGACTGACCGCACTCACTGCACCCGCACTCCCCTGACTGGCCGCACTAACTGCACCCGCACTCCCCTGACCGGCCGCACTCACTGCACCCGCACTCCCCTGACTGGCCGCACTCACCGCACTCCCCTGACTGGCCGCATTCACTGCACCCGCACTCACCTGACTGGCCGCACTCACTGCACCCACATTCCCCTGACTGGCCGCACTCACTGCCCCCGCACTCCCCTGACTGACCGAACCCACTGCCCCGGACTCCCCTGACTGGCCGCACTCACTGCCCCCGCACTCCCCTGACTGACCGCACTCACTGCACCCGCACTCCCCTGACTGGCCGCACTCACTGCCCCCGCACTCCCCTGACTGACCGCACTCACTGCACCCGCACTCCCCTGACTGACCGCACTCACTGCCCCCGCACTCCCCTGACTGACCGCACGCACTGCCCCCACACTCCCCTTACTGACCGCACTCACTGCACCCGCACTCCCCTGACTGACCTCACTCACTGCACCCACACTCCGCAGACTTGCCGCACATACTGCACCCGCACTCTGCAGACTGACCGCACTCACTGCCCCCACACTCCCCTGCCTGACCGCACTCACTGCACCCACACTCCCCTGACTGGCCGCAGTCACTGCACCCGCACTCCCCTGACTGGCCGCAATCACAGCCCCCGCACTGCCCTGACTGGCCGCACTCACTGCACCCGCACTCCCCTGACTGGCCGCACTAACTGCACCCGCACTCCCCTGACTGGCCACACTCACCGCACGCCCCTGACTGACCGCACTAACTGCACCCGCACTCCCCTGACTGACCGCACTCACTGCCCCCGCACTCCCCTGACTGACCGCACTCACTGCACCCGCACTCCCCTGACTGACCGCACTCACTGCACCCGCACTCCCCTGACTGACCGCACTCACTGCCCCCGCACTCCCCTGACTGACCGCACTCACTGCCCCCACACTCTCCTGCCTGACCGCACTCACTGCACCCACACTCCCCTGACTGGCCGCACTCACTGCACCCACACTCCACTGACTGGCCGCAATCACCGCCCCCGCACTGCCCTGACTGGCCGCACTCACTGCACCCGCACTCCCCTGACTGGCCGCACTAACTGCACCCGCACTCCCCTGACTGGCCGCACTCACCGCACTCCCCTGACTGACCGCACTAACTGCAACCACACTCCCCTGACTGGCCACACACACCGCACGCCCCTGACTGACCGCACTAACTGCACCCGCACTCCCCTGACTGGCCGCACTCACAGCACCCGCACTCCCCTGACTGGCCGCACTCACTGCACCCGCACTCCCCTGACTGGCCGCACTCACAGCACCCGCACTCCCTTGACTGACCGCACTCACTGCACCCGCACTCCCCTGACTGACCGCACTCACGGCCCCTGCCCTCCCCTGACTGACCGCACTCACTGCCCCCGCCCTCACCTGACTGGCCGCGCTTACTGCACCTGCACTCACCTGACTGGCCGCACTCACTGCACCCACATTCCCCTGACTGGCCACACTCACTGCATCCGCACTACCCTGACTGGCCGCACTCACTGCACCCGCACCCCCCTGACTGGCCGCACTCACTGCACCCACACTCCTCTGACTGGCCGCACTCCCCAGACTGGTCGCACTCACTGCATCCACACTCCCCTGACTGGCCGCACACACTGCCCCAGCACTCCCCTGACTGGCCGCACACATTGCCCCCGCACTCCCCCGACTGGCCGAACTCATAGAACCCGCACTCCCCTGACTGCCCGCACTCACTGCACCCACACTCCCTTGACTGACCGCACTGACTGCCCCCGCACTCCCCTGACTGACCGCACTCACTGCACCCGCACTCCCCTGACTGGCCGCACTAACTGCACCCGCACTCCCCTGACTGGCCGCACTCACTGCACCCACATTCCCCTGACTGGCCGCACTCACTGCCCCCGCACTCCCCTGACTGACCGAACCCACTGCCCCGGACTCCCCTGACTGGCCGCACTCACTGCCCCCGCACTCCCCTGACTGACCGCACTCACTGCACCCGCACTCCCCTGACTGACCGCACTCACTGCCCCCGCACTCCCCTGACTGACCGCACTCACTGCACCCGCACTCCCCTGACTGACAACACTCACTGCACCCGCACTCCCCTGACTGACCGCACTCACTGCCCCCGCACTCCCCTGACTGACCGCACTCACTGCCCCCACACTCTCCTGCCTGACCGCACTCACTGCCCCCACACTCCCCTGCCTGACCGCACTCACTGCACCCACACTCCCCTGACTGGCCGCACTCACTGCACCCGCACTCCCCTGACTGGCCGCAATCACCGCCCCCGCACTGCCCTGACTGGCCGCACTCACTGCACCCGCACTCCCCTGACTGGCCGCACTAACTGCACCCGCACTCCCCTGACTGGCCACACTTACCGCACGCCCCTGACTGACCGCACTAACTGCACCCGCACTCCCCTGACTGGCCGCACTCACCGCACTCCCCTGACTGACCGCACTAACTGCACCCACACTCCCCTGACTGGCCACACGCACCGCACGCCCCTGACTGACCGCACTAACTGCACCCGCACTCCCCTGACTGGCCGCACTCACAGCACCCGCACTCCCCTGACTGGCCGCACTCACAGCACCCGCACTCCCCTGACTGGCCGCACTCACTGCACCCGCACTCCCCTGACTGGCCGCACTCACAGCACCCGCACTCCCTTGACTGACCGCACTCACTGCACCCGCACTCCCCTGACTGACCGCACTCACGGCCCCTGCCCTCCCCTGACTGACCGCACTCACTGCCCCCGCCCTCACCTGACTGGCCGCGCTCACTGCACCTGCACTCACCTGACTGGCCGCACTCACTGCACCCACATTCCCCTGACTGGCCACACTCACTGCATCCGCACTACCCTGACTGGCCGCACTCACTGCACCCGCACCCCCCTGACTGGCCGCACTCACTGCACCCACACTCCTCTGACTGGCCGCACTCCCCAGACTGGTCGCACTCACTGCATCCACACTCCCCTGACTGGCCGCACACACTGCCCCAGCACTCCCCTGACTGGCCGCACTCACAGCACCCGCACTCCCCTGACTGGCCGCACTCACTGCACCCACACTCCCTTGACTGACCGCACTCACTGCACCCGCACTCCCCTGACTGACCGCACTCACAGCACCTGCCCTCCCCTGACTGACCGCACTCACTGCCCCCGCCCTCACCTGACTGGCCGCGCTCACTGCACCCACATTCCCCTGACTGGCCACACTCACAGCACCCGCACTCCCCTGACTGGCCGCACTCACTGCACCCGCACTCCCCTGATTGACCGCGCTCACTGCACCCGCACTCCCCTGATTGACCGCACTCACTGCATCCAGACTCCCCGAACTGGCCGCACTCACTGCACCCACACTCCTCTGACTGGCCGCACTCACCGCACTCCCCTGACTGGCCGCACTCACTGCACCCGCACTCCTCTGACTGACAACACTAACGGCTCCCGCACTCCCCTGACTGACCGCACTCACAGCACCCGCGCTCCCCTGACTGGCCGCACTCACTGCACCCGCACTCCCCTGACCGACCGCACTCACTGCACCCGCACTCCCCTGACTGACCACACTCACTGCACCCACACTCCGCAGACTTGCCGCACATACTGCACCCGCACTCCGCAGACTGACCGCACTCACTGCTCCCACACTCCCCTGCCTGACCGCACTCACTGCACCCACACTCCCCTGACTGGCCGCACTCACTGCACCCGCACTCCCCTGACTGGCCGCACTCACCGCCCCCGCACTGCCCCGACTGGCCGCACTCACTGCACCCGCACTCCCCTGACTGGCCGTAATCACCGCACTCCCCTGACTGACCGCACTAACTGCACCCACACTCCCCTGACTGGCCACACTCACCGCACGCCCCTGACTGACCGCACTAACTGCACCCGCACTCCTCTGGCTGGCCGCACTCACAGCACCCGCACTCCCCTGACTGGCCGTACTCACTGCACCCACACTCCCTTGACTGACCGCACTCACTGCACCCTCACTCCCCTGACTGACAACGTTCACTGCCCCCGCCCTCCCCTGACTGGCCGCACTCACTGCCCCCGCACTCCCCTGACTGGCCGCACTCACTGCACCCGCACTCACCTGACTGGCCGCACTCACTGCACCCTCAGTCCCCTGACTGGCCGCACTCACTGCCCCCGCACTCCCCTGACTGACCGAACCCACTGCCCCGGACTCCCCTGACTGGTCGCACTCTCTGCCCCCGCACTCCCCTGACTGGCCGCACTCACTGCACCCACACTCCCCTGACTGACCGCACTCACTGCACCCGCGCTCCCCTGATTGACCGCGCTCACTGCACCCGCACTCCCCTGATTGACCGCACTCAGTGCATCCACACTCCCCTGACTGGTCGCACTCACTGCATCCACACTCCCCTGACTGGCCGCACTCACTGCACCCACACTCCTCTGACTGGCCGCACTCACCGCACTCCCCTGACTGGCAGCACTCACTGCACCCGCACTCCTCTGACTGGCCGCACTCACCGCACTCCCCAGAGTGGTCGCACTCACTGCATCCACACTCCCCTGACTGGCCGCACACACTGCCCCAGCACTCCCCTGACTGGCCGCACACACTGCCCCCGCACTCCCCCGACTGGCCGAACTCACAGAACCCGCAGTCCCCTGACTGGCCGCACACACTGCCCCCGCACTCCCCCGACTGGCCGAACTCACAGAACCCGCAGTCCCCTGACTGACCGCACTGACTGCACCCGCACTCCCCTGACTGACCGCACTCACTGCACCCGCACTCCCCTGACTGGCCGCACTCACTGCCCCCGCACTCACCTGACTGGCCGCACTCACTGCACCCTCAGTCCCCTGACTGGCCGCACTCACTGCCCCCGCACTCCCCTGACTGACCGAACCCACTGCCCCGGACTCCCCTGACTGGTCGCACTCTCTGCCCCCGCACTCCCCTGACTGGCCGCACTCACTGCACCCACACTCCCCTGACTGACCGCACTCACTGCACCCTCAGTCCCCTGACTGGCCGCACTCACCGCACTCCCCTGACTGACCGCACTCACAGCACCCGCACTCCCCTGACTGGCCGCACTCCCTTGACTGACCGCACTCACAGCCCCTGCCCTCCCCTGACTGACCGCACTTACTCCACCCGCGCTCACCTGACTGACCGCACTCACTGCACCCGCACTCCCCTGACTGACAACACTCACTGCCCCCGCCCTCCCCTGACTGGCCGCACTCACTGCCCCCGCACTCACCTGACTGGCCGCACTCACTGCACCCACATTCCCCTGACTGGCCGCACTCACTGCCCCCGCACTCCCCTGACTGACCGAACCCACTGCCCCGGACTCCCCTGACTGACCGCACTCACGGCCCCTGCCCTCCCCTGACTGACCGCACTAACTGCACCCGCACTCCCCTGACTGGCCGCACTCACCGCACTCCCCTGACTGACCGCACTAACTGCAACCACACTCCCCTGACTGGCCACACACACCGCACGCCCCTGACTGACCGCACTAACTGCACCCGCACTCCCCTGACTGGCCGCACTCACAGCACCCGCACTCCCCTGACTGGCCGCACTCACTGCACCCGCACTCCCCTGACTGGCCGCACTCACAGCACCCGCACTCCCCTGACTGACCGCACTCACGGCCCCTGCCCTCCCCTGACTGACCGCACTCACTGCCCCCGCCCTCACCTGACTGGCCGCGCTCACTGCACCTGCACTCACCTGACTGGCCGCACTCACTGCACCCACATTCCCCTGACTGGCCGCACTCACTGCCCCCGCACTCCTCTGACTGGCCGCACTCACCGCACTCCCCAGACTGGTCGCACTCAGTGCACCCGCACTCCCCTGACTGGCCGCACACACTGCCCCAGCACTCCCCTGACTGGCCGCACACACTGCCCCCGCACTCCCCCGACTGGCCGAACTCACAGAACCCGCACTCCCCTGACTGCCCGCACTCACTGCACCCACACTCCCTTGACTGACCGCACTGACTGCACCCGCACTCCCCTGACTGACCGCACTCACTGCACCCGCACTCCCCTGACTGGCCGCACTCAGTGCCCCCGCACTCCCCTGACTGACCGCACTTACTCCACCCGCACTCCCCTGACTGACCGCACTCACTGCACCCGCACTCCCCTGACTGGCCGCACTCAGTGCCCCCGCACTCCCCTGACTGACCGCACTCACTGCACCCGCACTCCCCTGACTGGCCGCACTAACTGCACCCGCACTCCCCTGACCGGCCGCACTCACTGCACCCGCACTCCCCTGACTGGCCGCACTCACCGCACTCCCCTGACTGGCCGCATTCACTGCACCCGCACTCACCTGACTGGCCGCACTCACTGCACCCACATTCCCCTGACTGGCCGCACTCACTGCCCCCGCACTCCCCTGACTGACCGAACCCACTGCCCCGGACTCCCCTGACTGGCCGCACTCACTGCCCCCGCACTCCCCTGACTGACCGCACTCACTGCACCCGCACTCCCCTGACTGGCCGCACTCACTGCCCCCGCACTCCCCTGACTGACCGCACTCACTGCACCCGCACTCCCCTGACTGACCGCACTCACTGCCCCCGCACTCCCCTGACTGACCGCACGCACTGCCCCCACACTCCCCTTACTGACCGCACTCACTGCACCCGCACTCCCCTGACTGACCTCACTCACTGCACCCACACTCCGCAGACTTGCCGCACATACTGCACCCGCACTCTGCAGACTGACCGCACTCACTGCCCCCACACTCCCCTGCCTGACCGCACTCACTGCACCCACACTCCCCTGACTGGCCGCAGTCACTGCACCCGCACTCCCCTGACTGGCCGCAATCACAGCCCCCGCACTGCCCTGACTGGCCGCACTCACTGCACCCGCACTCCCCTGACTGGCCGCACTAACTGCACCCGCACTCCCCTGACTGGCCACACTCACCGCACGCCCCTGACTGACCGCACTAACTGCACCCGCACTCCCCTGACTGACCGCACTCACTGCCCCCGCACTCCCCTGACTGACCGCACTCACTGCACCCGCACTCCCCTGACTGACCGCACTCACTGCACCCGCACTCCCCTGACTGACCGCACTCACTGCCCCCGCACTCCCCTGACTGACCGCACTCACTGCCCCCACACTCTCCTGCCTGACCGCACTCACTGCACCCACACTCCCCTGACTGGCCGCACTCACTGCACCCACACTCCACTGACTGGCCGCAATCACCGCCCCCGCACTGCCCTGACTGGCCGCACTCACTGCACCCGCACTCCCCTGACTGGCCGCACTAACTGCACCCGCACTCCCCTGACTGGCCGCACTCACCGCACTCCCCTGACTGACCGCACTAACTGCAACCACACTCCCCTGACTGGCCACACACACCGCACGCCCCTGACTGACCGCACTAACTGCACCCGCACTCCCCTGACTGGCCGCACTCACAGCACCCGCACTCCCCTGACTGGCCGCACTCACTGCACCCGCACTCCCCTGACTGGCCGCACTCACAGCACCCGCACTCCCTTGACTGACCGCACTCACTGCACCCGCACTCCCCTGACTGACCGCACTCACGGCCCCTGCCCTCCCCTGACTGACCGCACTCACTGCCCCCGCCCTCACCTGACTGGCCGCGCTTACTGCACCTGCACTCACCTGACTGGCCGCACTCACTGCACCCACATTCCCCTGACTGGCCACACTCACTGCATCCGCACTACCCTGACTGGCCGCACTCACTGCACCCGCACCCCCCTGACTGGCCGCACTCACTGCACCCACACTCCTCTGACTGGCCGCACTCCCCAGACTGGTCGCACTCACTGCATCCACACTCCCCTGACTGGCCGCACACACTGCCCCAGCACTCCCCTGACTGGCCGCACACATTGCCCCCGCACTCCCCCGACTGGCCGAACTCATAGAACCCGCACTCCCCTGACTGCCCGCACTCACTGCACCCACACTCCCTTGACTGACCGCACTGACTGCCCCCGCACTCCCCTGACTGACCGCACTCACTGCACCCGCACTCCCCTGACTGGCCGCACTAACTGCACCCGCACTCCCCTGACTGGCCGCACTCACTGCACCCACATTCCCCTGACTGGCCGCACTCACTGCCCCCGCACTCCCCTGACTGACCGAACCCACTGCCCCGGACTCCCCTGACTGGCCGCACTCACTGCCCCCGCACTCCCCTGACTGACCGCACTCACTGCACCCGCACTCCCCTGACTGACCGCACTCACTGCCCCCGCACTCCCCTGACTGACCGCACTCACTGCACCCGCACTCCCCTGACTGACAACACTCACTGCACCCGCACTCCCCTGACTGACCGCACTCACTGCCCCCGCACTCCCCTGACTGACCGCACTCACTGCCCCCACACTCTCCTGCCTGACCGCACTCACTGCCCCCACACTCCCCTGCCTGACCGCACTCACTGCACCCACACTCCCCTGACTGGCCGCACTCACTGCACCCGCACTCCCCTGACTGGCCGCAATCACCGCCCCCGCACTGCCCTGACTGGCCGCACTCACTGCACCCGCACTCCCCTGACTGGCCGCACTAACTGCACCCGCACTCCCCTGACTGGCCACACTTACCGCACGCCCCTGACTGACCGCACTAACTGCACCCGCACTCCCCTGACTGGCCGCACTCACCGCACTCCCCTGACTGACCGCACTAACTGCACCCACACTCCCCTGACTGGCCACACGCACCGCACGCCCCTGACTGACCGCACTAACTGCACCCGCACTCCCCTGACTGGCCGCACTCACAGCACCCGCACTCCCCTGACTGGCCGCACTCACAGCACCCGCACTCCCCTGACTGGCCGCACTCACTGCACCCGCACTCCCCTGACTGGCCGCACTCACAGCACCCGCACTCCCTTGACTGACCGCACTCACTGCACCCGCACTCCCCTGACTGACCGCACTCACGGCCCCTGCCCTCCCCTGACTGACCGCACTCACTGCCCCCGCCCTCACCTGACTGGCCGCGCTCACTGCACCTGCACTCACCTGACTGGCCGCACTCACTGCACCCACATTCCCCTGACTGGCCACACTCACTGCATCCGCACTACCCTGACTGGCCGCACTCACTGCACCCGCACCCCCCTGACTGGCCGCACTCACTGCACCCACACTCCTCTGACTGGCCGCACTCCCCAGACTGGTCGCACTCACTGCATCCACACTCCCCTGACTGGCCGCACACACTGCCCCAGCACTCCCCTGACTGGCCGCACTCACAGCACCCGCACTCCCCTGACTGGCCGCACTCACTGCACCCACACTCCCTTGACTGACCGCACTCACTGCACCCGCACTCCCCTGACTGACCGCACTCACAGCACCTGCCCTCCCCTGACTGACCGCACTCACTGCCCCCGCCCTCACCTGACTGGCCGCGCTCACTGCACCCACATTCCCCTGACTGGCCACACTCACAGCACCCGCACTCCCCTGACTGGCCGCACTCACTGCACCCGCACTCCCCTGATTGACCGCGCTCACTGCACCCGCACTCCCCTGATTGACCGCACTCACTGCATCCAGACTCCCCGAACTGGCCGCACTCACTGCACCCACACTCCTCTGACTGGCCGCACTCACCGCACTCCCCTGACTGGCCGCACTCACTGCACCCGCACTCCTCTGACTGACAACACTAACGGCTCCCGCACTCCCCTGACTGACCGCACTCACAGCACCCGCGCTCCCCTGACTGGCCGCACTCACTGCACCCGCACTCCCCTGACCGACCGCACTCACTGCACCCGCACTCCCCTGACTGACCACACTCACTGCACCCACACTCCGCAGACTTGCCGCACATACTGCACCCGCACTCCGCAGACTGACCGCACTCACTGCTCCCACACTCCCCTGCCTGACCGCACTCACTGCACCCACACTCCCCTGACTGGCCGCACTCACTGCACCCGCACTCCCCTGACTGGCCGCACTCACCGCCCCCGCACTGCCCCGACTGGCCGCACTCACTGCACCCGCACTCCCCTGACTGGCCGTAATCACCGCACTCCCCTGACTGACCGCACTAACTGCACCCACACTCCCCTGACTGGCCACACTCACCGCACGCCCCTGACTGACCGCACTAACTGCACCCGCACTCCTCTGGCTGGCCGCACTCACAGCACCCGCACTCCCCTGACTGGCCGTACTCACTGCACCCACACTCCCTTGACTGACCGCACTCACTGCACCCTCACTCCCCTGACTGACAACGTTCACTGCCCCCGCCCTCCCCTGACTGGCCGCACTCACTGCCCCCGCACTCCCCTGACTGGCCGCACTCACTGCACCCGCACTCACCTGACTGGCCGCACTCACTGCACCCTCAGTCCCCTGACTGGCCGCACTCACTGCCCCCGCACTCCCCTGACTGACCGAACCCACTGCCCCGGACTCCCCTGACTGGTCGCACTCTCTGCCCCCGCACTCCCCTGACTGGCCGCACTCACTGCACCCACACTCCCCTGACTGACCGCACTCACTGCACCCGCGCTCCCCTGATTGACCGCGCTCACTGCACCCGCACTCCCCTGATTGACCGCACTCAGTGCATCCACACTCCCCTGACTGGTCGCACTCACTGCATCCACACTCCCCTGACTGGCCGCACTCACTGCACCCACACTCCTCTGACTGGCCGCACTCACCGCACTCCCCTGACTGGCAGCACTCACTGCACCCGCACTCCTCTGACTGGCCGCACTCACCGCACTCCCCAGAGTGGTCGCACTCACTGCATCCACACTCCCCTGACTGGCCGCACACACTGCCCCAGCACTCCCCTGACTGGCCGCACACACTGCCCCCGCACTCCCCCGACTGGCCGAACTCACAGAACCCGCAGTCCCCTGACTGGCCGCACACACTGCCCCCGCACTCCCCCGACTGGCCGAACTCACAGAACCCGCAGTCCCCTGACTGACCGCACTGACTGCACCCGCACTCCCCTGACTGACCGCACTCACTGCACCCGCACTCCCCTGACTGGCCGCACTCACTGCCCCCGCACTCACCTGACTGGCCGCACTCACTGCACCCTCAGTCCCCTGACTGGCCGCACTCACTGCCCCCGCACTCCCCTGACTGACCGAACCCACTGCCCCGGACTCCCCTGACTGGTCGCACTCTCTGCCCCCGCACTCCCCTGACTGGCCGCACTCACTGCACCCACACTCCCCTGACTGACCGCACTCACTGCACCCTCAGTCCCCTGACTGGCCGCACTCACCGCACTCCCCTGACTGACCGCACTCACAGCACCCGCACTCCCCTGACTGGCCGCACTCCCTTGACTGACCGCACTCACAGCCCCTGCCCTCCCCTGACTGACCGCACTTACTCCACCCGCGCTCACCTGACTGACCGCACTCACTGCACCCGCACTCCCCTGACTGACAACACTCACTGCCCCCGCCCTCCCCTGACTGGCCGCACTCACTGCCCCCGCACTCACCTGACTGGCCGCACTCACTGCACCCACATTCCCCTGACTGGCCGCACTCACTGCCCCCGCACTCCCCTGACTGACCGAACCCACTGCCCCGGACTCCCCTGACTGACCGCACTCACGGCCCCTGCCCTCCCCTGACTGACCGCACTAACTGCACCCGCACTCCCCTGACTGGCCGCACTCACCGCACTCCCCTGACTGACCGCACTAACTGCAACCACACTCCCCTGACTGGCCACACACACCGCACGCCCCTGACTGACCGCACTAACTGCACCCGCACTCCCCTGACTGGCCGCACTCACAGCACCCGCACTCCCCTGACTGGCCGCACTCACTGCACCCGCACTCCCCTGACTGGCCGCACTCACAGCACCCGCACTCCCTTGACTGACCGCACTCACTGCACCCGCACTCCCCTGACTGACCGCACTCACGGCCCCTGCCCTCCCCTGACTGACCGCACTCACTGCCCCCGCCCTCACCTGACTGGCCGCGCTCACTGCACCTGCACTCACCTGACTGGCCGCACTCACTGCACCCACATTCCCCTGACTGGCCACACTCACTGCATCCGCACTACCCTGACTGGCCGCACTCACTGCACCCGCACCCCCCTGACTGGCCGCACTCACTGCACCCACACTCCTCTGACTGGCCGCACTCCCCAGACTGGTCGCACTCACTGCATCCACACTCCCCTGACTGGCCGCACACACTGCCCCAGCACTCCCCTGACTGGCCGCACACATTGCCCCCGCACTCCCCCGACTGGCCGAACTCACAGAACCCGCACTCCCCTGACTGCCCGCACTCACTGCACCCACACTCCCTTGACTGACCGCACTGACTGCCCCCGCACTCCCCTGACTGACCGCACTCACTGCACCCGCACTCCCCTGACTGGCCGCACTAACTGCACCCGCACTCCCCTGACTGGCCGCACTCACTGCACCCACATTCCCCTGACTGGCCGCACTCACTGCCCCCGCACTCCCCTGACTGACCGAACCCACTGCCCCGGACTCCCCTGACTGGCCGCACTCACTGCCCCCGCACTCCCCTGACTGACCGCACTCACTGCACCCGCACTCCCCTGACTGACCGCACTCACTGCCCCCGCACTCCCCTGACTGACCGCACTCACTGCACCCGCACTCCCCTGACTGACAACACTCACTGCACCCGCACTCCCCTGACTGACCGCACTCACTGCCCCCGCACTCCCCTGACTGACCGCACTCACTGCCCCCACACTCTCCTGCCTGACCGCACTCACTGCCCCCACACTCCCCTGCCTGACCGCACTCACTGCACCCACACTCCCCTGACTGGCCGCACTCACTGCACCCGCACTCCCCTGACTGGCCGCAATCACCGCCCCCGCACTGCCCTGACTGGCCGCACTCACTGCACCCGCACTCCCCTGACTGGCCGCACTAACTGCACCCGCACTCCCCTGACTGGCCACACTTACCGCACGCCCCTGACTGACCGCACTAACTGCACCCGCACTCCCCTGACTGGCCGCACTCACCGCACTCCCCTGACTGACCGCACTAACTGCACCCACACTCCCCTGACTGGCCACACGCACCGCACGCCCCTGACTGACCGCACTAACTGCACCCGCACTCCCCTGACTGGCCGCACTCACAGCACCCGCACTCCCCTGACTGGCCGCACTCACAGCACCCGCACTCCCCTGACTGGCCGCACTCACTGCACCCGCACTCCCCTGACTGGCCGCACTCACAGCACCCGCACTCCCTTGACTGACCGCACTCACTGCACCCGCACTCCCCTGACTGACCGCACTCACGGCCCCTGCCCTCCCCTGACTGACCGCACTCACTGCCCCCGCCCTCACCTGACTGGCCGCGCTCACTGCACCTGCACTCACCTGACTGGCCGCACTCACTGCACCCACATTCCCCTGACTGGCCACACTCACTGCATCCGCACTACCCTGACTGGCCGCACTCACTGCACCCGCACCCCCCTGACTGGCCGCACTCACTGCACCCACACTCCTCTGACTGGCCGCACTCCCCAGACTGGTCGCACTCACTGCATCCACACTCCCCTGACTGGCCGCACACACTGCCCCAGCACTCCCCTGACTGGCCGCACTCACAGCACCCGCACTCCCCTGACTGGCCGCACTCACTGCACCCACACTCCCTTGACTGACCGCACTCACTGCACCCGCACTCCCCTGACTGACCGCACTCACAGCACCTGCCCTCCCCTGACTGACCGCACTCACTGCCCCCGCCCTCACCTGACTGGCCGCGCTCACTGCACCCACATTCCCCTGACTGGCCACACTCACAGCACCCGCACTCCCCTGACTGGCCGCACTCACTGCACCCGCACTCCCCTGATTGACCGCGCTCACTGCACCCGCACTCCCCTGATTGACCGCACTCACTGCATCCAGACTCCCCGAACTGGCCGCACTCACTGCACCCACACTCCTCTGACTGGCCGCACTCACCGCACTCCCCTGACTGGCCGCACTCACTGCACCCGCACTCCTCTGACTGACAACACTAACGGCTCCCGCACTCCCCTGACTGACCGCACTCACAGCACCCGCGCTCCCCTGACTGGCCGCACTCACTGCACCCGCACTCCCCTGACCGACCGCACTCACTGCACCCGCACTCCCCTGACTGACCACACTCACTGCACCCACACTCCGCAGACTTGCCGCACATACTGCACCCGCACTCCGCAGACTGACCGCACTCACTGCTCCCACACTCCCCTGCCTGACCGCACTCACTGCACCCACACTCCCCTGACTGGCCGCACTCACTGCACCCGCGCTCCCCTGACTGGCCGCACTCACTGCACCCGCGCTCCCCTGATTGACCGCGCTCACTGCACCCGCACTCCCCTGATTGACCGCACTCACTGCATCCAGACTCCCCGAACTGGCCGCACTCACTGCACCCACACTCCCCTGACTGGCCGCACTCACCGCACTCCCCTGACTGGCCGCACTCACTGCACCCGCACTCCTCTGACTGGCCGCACTCACGCACTCCCCAGACTGGTCGCACTCACCGCACTCCCCAGACTGGTCGCACTCAGTGCATCCACACTCCCCTGACTGGCCGCACACACTGCCCCAGCACTCCCCTGACTGGCCGCACACACTGCCCCCGCACTCCCCCGACTGGCCGAACTCACAGAACCCGCACTCCCCTGACTGCCCGCACTCACTGCACCCACACTCCCTTGACTGACCGCACTGACTGCACCCGCACTCCCCTGACTGACCGCACTCACTGCACCCGCACTCCCCTGACTGGCCGCACTCACTGCCCCCGCACTCCCCTGACTGACCGCACTCACTGCACCCGCACTCCCCTGACTGGCCGCACTAACTGCACCCACACTCCCCTGACTGGCCGCACTCACTGCACCCGCACTCCCCTGACTGGCCGCACTCACCGCACTCCCCTGACTGACGGCACTCACAGCACCCGCACTCCCCTGACTGGCCGCACTCCCTTGACTGACCGCACTCACAGCCCCTGCCCTCCCCTGACTGACCGCACTTACTCCACCCGCGCTCACCTGACTGACCGCACTCACTGCACCCGCACTCCCCTGACTGACAACACTCACTGCCCCCGCCCTCCCCTGACTGGCCGCACTCACTGCCCCCGCACTCCCCTGACTGGCCGCACTCACTGCACCCGCACTCACCTGACTGGCCGCACTCACTGCACCCACATTCCCCTGACTGGCCGCACTCACTGCCCCCGCACTCCCCTGACTGACCGAACCCACTGCCCCGGACTCCCCTGACTGGTCGCACTCACTGCACCCGCACTCCCCTGACTGGCCGCACTCACCGCACTCCCTTGACTGACCGCACTCACTGCACCCGCACTCCCCTGACTGGCCGCACTCACAGCACCCGCACTCCCGACTGGCCGCACTCACTGCACCCACGCTCCCTTGACTGACGGCACTTACTGAACCCGCGCTCACCTGACTGGCCGCACTCACTGCACCCACACTCCCCTGACTGACCGCACTCACTGCACCCGCGCTCCCCTGATTGACCGCGCTCACTGCACCCGCACTCCCCTGATTGACCGCACTCAGTGCATCCACACTCCCCTGACTGGTCGCACTCACTGCATCCACACTCCCCTGACTGGCCGCACTCACTGCACCCACACTCCTCTGACTGGCCGCACTCACCGCACTCCCCTGACTGGCCGCACTCACTGCACCCGCACTCCTCTGACTGGCCGCACTCACCGCACTCCCCAGACTGGTCGCACTCACTGCATCCACACTCCCCTGACTGGCCGCACACACTGCCCCAGCACTCCCCTGACTGGCCGCACACACTGCCCCCGCACACCCCTGACTGGCCGCACACACTGCCCCCGCACTCCCCCGACTGGCCGAACTCACAGAACCCGCAGTCCCCTGACTGGCCGCACACACTGCCCCCGCACTCCCCCGACTGGCCGAACTCACAGAACCCGCAGTCCCCTGACTGACCGCACTGACTGCACCCGCACTCCCCTGACTGACCGCACTCACTGCACCCGCACTCCCCTGACTGGCCGCACTCACT
The DNA here is from genome assembly GCF_964213995.1 of Mustelus asterias. NCBI lineage: Eukaryota > Metazoa > Chordata > Chondrichthyes > Carcharhiniformes > Triakidae > Mustelus > Mustelus asterias. The sequence goes on along the minus strand of NC_135816.1, from coordinate 87,803,553 downwards.
GCACCCACACTCCTCTGACTGGCCGCACTCACCGCACTCCCCTGACTGGCAGCACTCACTGCACCCGCACTCCTCTGACTGGCCGCACTCACCGCACTCCCCAGAGTGGTCGCACTCACTGCATCCACACTCCCCTGACTGGCCGCACACACTGCCCCAGCACTCCCCTGACTGGCCGCACACACTGCCCCCGCACTCCCCCGACTGGCCGAACTCACAGAACCCGCAGTCCCCTGACTGACCGCACTGACTGCACCCGCACTCCCCTGACTGACCGCACTCACTGCACCCGCACTCCCCTGACTGGCCGCACTCACTGCCCCCGCACTCACCTGACTGGCCGCACTCACTGCACCCTCAGTCCCCTGACTGGCCGCACTCACTGCCCCCGCACTCCCCTGACTGACCGAACCCACTGCCCCGGACTCCCCTGACTGGTCGCACTCTCTGCCCCCGCACTCCCCTGACTGGCCGCACTCACTGCACCCACACTCCCCTGACTGACCGCACTCACTGCACCCTCAGTCCCCTGACTGACCGCACTCACAGCACCCGCACTCCCCTGACTGGCCGCACTCCCTTGACTGACCGCACTCACAGCCCCTGCCCTCCCCTGACTGACCGCACTTACTCCACCCGCGCTCACCTGACTGACCGCACTCACTGCACCCGCACTCCCCTGACTGACAACACTCACTGCCCCCGCCCTCCCCTGACTGGCTGCACTCACTGCCCCCGCGCTCACCTGACTGGCCGCACTCACTGCACCCACATTCCCCTGACTGGCCGCACTCACTGCCCCCGCACTCCCCTGACTGACCGAACCCACTGCCCCGGACTCCCCTGACTGGCCGCACTCACTGCCCCCGCGCTCCCCTGACTGACCGCACTCACTGCACCCGCACTCCCCTGACTGACCGCACTCACTGCACCCACACTCCGCAGACTTGCCGCACATACTGCACCCGCACTCTGCAGACTGACCGCACTCACTGCCCCCACACTCCCCTGCCTGACCGCACTCACTGCACCCACACTCCCCTGACTGGCCGCACTCACTGCACCCGCACTCCCCTGACTGGCCGCACTCACAGCACCCGCACTCCCCTGACTGGCCGCACTCACTGCACCCACACTCCCTTGACTGACCGCACTCACTGCACCCGCACTCCCCTGACTGACCGCACTCACAGCCCCTGCCCTCCCCTGACTGACCGCACTCACTGCCCCCGCCCTCACCTGACTGGCCGCGCTCACTGCACCTGCACTCACCTGACTGGCCGCACTCACTGCACCCACATTCCCCTCACTGGCCACACTCACTGCATACGCACTACCCTGACTGGCCGCACTCACTGCACCCGCACCCCCCTGACTGGCCGCACTCACTGCACCCGCACCCCCCTGACTGGCCGCACTCACTGCACCCGCACCCCCCTGACTGGCCGCACTCACTGCACCCACACTCCCCTGACTGACCGCACTCACTGCACCCGCGCTCCCCTGATTGACCGCGCTCACTGCACCCGCACTCACCTGACTGGCCGCACTCACTGCACCCTCAGTCCCCTGACTGGCCGCACTCACTGCCCCCGCACTCCCCTGACTGACCGAACCCACTGCCCCGGACTCCCCTGACTGGCCGCACTCACTGCCCCCGCACTCCACTGACTGACCGCACACACAGCACCCGCACTCCCCTGACTGGCCACACTCACTGCACCCGCACTCCCCTGACTGGCCGCACTCACTGCCCCCGCACTCCCCTGACTGACCGCACTCACTGCACCCGCACTCCCCTGACTGACCGCACTCACTGCCCCCGCACTCCCCTGACTGACCGCACTCACTGCCCCCGCACTCCCCTGACTGACCGCACTCACTGCACCCGCACTCCCCTGACTGACCGCACTCACTGCACCCGCACTCCCCTGACTGACCGCACTCACTGCCCCCGCACTCCCCTGACTGACCGCACTCACTGCCCCCACACTCCCCTGCCTGACCGCACTCACTGCACCCACACTCCCCTGACTGGCCGCACTCACTGCACCCACACTCCACTGACTGGCCGCAATCACCGCCCCCGCACTGCCCTGACTGGCCGCACTCACTGCACCCGCACTCCCCTGACTGGCCGCACTAACTGCACCCGCACTCCCCTGACTGGCCGCACTCACCGCACTCCCCTGACTGACCGCACTCACAGCACCCGCACTCCCCTGACTGGCCGCACTCCCTTGACTGACCGCACTCACAGCCCCTGCCCTCCCCTGACTGACCGCACTTACTCCACCCGCGCTGACCTGACTGACCGCACTCACTGCACCCGCACTCCCCTGACTGACAACACTCACTGCCCCCGCCCTCCCCTGACTGGCCGCACTCACTGCCCCCGCACTCCCCTGACTGGCCGCACTCACTGCACCCGCACTCACCTGACTGGCCGCACTCACTGCACCCACATTCCCCTGACTGGCCGCACTCACTGCCCCCGCACTCCCCTGACTGACCGAACCCACTGCCCCGGACTCCCCTGACTGGCCGCACTCACTGCCCCCGCACTCCCCTGACTGACCGCACTCACTGCACCCGCACTCCCCTGACTGACCGCACTCACTGCCCCCGCACTCCCCTGACTGACCGCACTCACTGCCCCCGCACTCCCCTGACTGACCGCACTCACTGCACCCGCACTCCCCTGACTGACCGCACTCACTGCACCCACACTCCGCAGACTTGCCGCACATACTGCACCCGCACTCTGCAGACTGACCGCACTCACTGCCCCCACACTCCCCTGCCTGACCGCACTCACTGCACCCACACTCCCCTGACTGGCCGCACTCACTGCACCCGCACTCCCCTGACTGGCCGCAATCACCGCCCCCGCACTGCCCTGACTGGCCGCACTCACTGCACCCGCACTCCCCTGACTGGCCGCACTAACTGCACCCGCACTCCCCTGACTGGCCACACTCACCGCACGCCCCTGACTGACCGCACTAACTGCACCCGCACTCCCCTGACTGACCGCACTCACAGCACCTGCCCTCCCCTGACTGACCGCACTCACTGCCCCCGCCCTCACCTGACTGGCCGCGCTCACTGCACCCACATTCCCCTGACTGGCCACACTCACTGCACCCGCACCCCCATGACTGGCCGCACTCACTGCACCCGCACTCCCCTGATTGACCGCGCTCACTGCACCCGCACTCCCCTGATTGACCGCACTCACTGCATCCAGACTCCCCGAACTGGCCGCACTCACTGCACCCACACTCCTCTGACTGGCCGCACTCACCGCACTCCCCTGACTGGCCGCACTCACTGCACCCGCACTCCTCTGACTGGCCGCACTCACCGCACTCCCCAGACTGGTCGCACTCACCGCACTCCCCAGACTGGACGCACTCAGTGCATCCACACTCCCCTGACTGGCCGCACACACTGCCCCAGCACTCCCCCGACTGGCCGAACTCACAGAACCCGCACTCCCCTGACTGCCCGCACTCACTGCACCCACACTCCCTTGACTGACCGCACTGACTGCACCCGCACTCCCCTGACTGACCGCACTCACTGCCCCCGCACTCCCCTGACTGACCGCACTCACTGCACCCACACTCCCCTGACTGACAACACTCACGGCTCCCGCACTCCCCTGACTGACCGCACTCACAGCACCCGCGCTCCCCTGACTGGCCGCACTCACTGCACCCGCACTCCCCTGACTGGCCGCACTCACTGCCCCAGCACTCCCCTGACCGACCGCACTCACTGCACCCGCACTCCCCTGACTGACCACACTCACTGCACTACCACTCCGCAGACTTGCCGCACATACTGCACCCGCACTCCGCAGACTGACCGCACTCACTGCTCCCACACTCCCCTGCCTGACCGCACTCACTGCACCCACACTCCCCTGACTGGCCGCACTCACTGCACCCGCACTCCCCTGACTGGCCGCACTCACCGCCCCCGCACTGCCCCGACTGGCCGCACTCACTGCACCCACACTCCCCTGCCTGACCGCACTCACTGCACCCACACTCCCTTGACTGACCGCACTCACTGCACCCTCACTCCCCTGACTGACAACATTCACTGCCCCCGCCCTCCCCTGACTGGCCGCACTCACTGCCCCCGCACTCCCCTGACTGGCCGCACTCACTGCACCCGCACTCACCTGACTGGCCGCACTCACTGCACCCTCAGTCCCCTGACTGGCCGCACTCACTGCCCCCGCACTCCCCTGACTGACCGAACCCACTGCCCCGGACTCCCCTGACTGGTCGCACTCTCTGCCCCCGCACTCCCCTGACTGGCCGCACTCACTGCACCCACACTCCCCTGACTGACCGCACTCACTGCACCCGCGCTCCCCTGATTGACCGCGCTCACTGCACCCGCACTCCCCTGATTGACCGCACTCAGTGCATCCACACTCCCCTGACTGGTCGCACTCACTGCATCCACACTCCCCTGACTGGCCGCACTCACTGCACCCACACTCCTCTGACTGGCCGCACTCACCGCACTCCCCTGACTGGCCGCACTCACTGCACCCGCACTCCTCTGACTGGCCGCACTCACCGCACTCCCCAGACTGGTCGCACTCACTGCATCCACACTCCCCTGACTGGCCGCACACACTGCCCCAGCACTCCCCTGACTGGCCGCACACACTGCCCCCGCACTCCCCCGACTGGCCGAACTCACAGAACCCGCAGTCCCCTGACTGACCGCACTGACTGCACCCGCACTCCACTGACTGACCGCACTCACTGCACCCGCACTCCCCTGACTGGCCGCACTCACTGCCCCCGCACTCACCTGACTGGCCGCACTCACTGCACCCTCAGTCCCCTGACTGGCCGCACTCACTGCCCCCGCACTCCCCTGACTGACCGAACCCACTGCCCCGGACTCCCCTGACTGGTCGCACTCTCTGCCCCCGCACTCCCCTGACTGGCCGCACTCACTGCACCCGCACTCCCCTGACTGGCCGCACTCAGTGCCCCCGCACTCCCCTGACTGACCGCACTCACAGCCCCTGCCCTCCCCTGACTGACCGCACTTACTCCACCCGCACTCCCCTGACTGACCGCACTCACTGCACCCGCACTCCCCTGACTGGCCGCACTCAGTGCCCCCGCACTCCCCTGACTGACCGCACTCACTGCACCCGCACTCCCCTGACTGGCCGCACTAACTGCACCCGCACTCCCCTGACTGGCCGCACTCACTGCACCCGCACTCCCCTGACTGGCCGCACTCACCGCACTCCCCTGACTGGCCGCATTCACTGCACCCGCACTCACCTGACTGGCCGCACTCACTGCACCCACATTCCCCTGACTGGCCGCACTCACTGCCCCCGCACTCCCCTGACTGACCGAACCCACTGCCCCGGACTCCCCTGACTGGCCGCACTCACTGCCCCCGCACTCCCCTGACTGACCGCACTCACTGCACCCGCACTCCCCTGACTGGCCGCACTCACTGCCCCCGCACTCCCCTGACTGGCCGCACTCACTGCACCCGCACTCCCCTGACTGACCGCACTCACTGCCCCCGCACTCCCCTGACTGACCGCACGCACTGCCCCCACACTCCCCTGACTGACCGCACTCACTGCACCCGCACTCCCCTGACTGACCTCACTCACTGCACCCACACTCCGCAGACTTGCCGCACATACTGCACCCGCACTCTGCAGACTGACCGCACTCACTGCCCCCACACTCCCCTGCCTGACCGCACTCACTGCACCCACACTCCCCTGACTGGCCGCAGTCACTGCACCCGCACTCCCCTGACTGGCCGCAATCACAGCCCCCGCACTGCCCTGACTGGCCGCACTCACTGCACCCGCACTCCCCTGACTGGCCGCACTAACTGCACCCGCACTCCCCTGACTGGCCACACTCACCGCACGCCCCTGACTGACCGCACTAACTGCACCCGCACTCCCCTGACTGACCGCACTCACTGCCCCCGCACTCCCCTGACTGACCGCACTCACTGCACCCGCACTCCCCTGACTGACCGCACTCACTGCACCCGCACTCCCCTGACTGACCGCACTCACTGCCCCCGCACTCCCCTGACTGACCGCACTCACTGCCCCCACACTCTCCTGCCTGACCGCACTCACTGCACCCACACTCCCCTGACTGGCCGCACTCACTGCACCCACACTCCACTGACTGGCCGCAATCACCGCCCCCGCACTGCCCTGACTGGCCGCACTCACTGCACCCGCACTCCCCTGACTGGCCGCACTAACTGCACCCGCACTCCCCTGACTGGCCGCACTCACCGCACTCCCCTGACTGACCGCACTAACTGCAACCACACTCCCCTGACTGGCCACACACACCGCACGCCCCTGACTGACCGCACTAACTGCACCCGCACTCCCCTGACTGGCCGCACTCACAGCACCCGCACTCCCCTGACTGGCCGCACTCACTGCACCCGCACTCCCCTGACTGGCCGCACTCACAGCACCCGCACTCCCTTGACTGACCGCACTCACTGCACCCGCACTCCCCTGACTGACCGCACTCACGGCCCCTGCCCTCCCCTGACTGACCGCACTCACTGCCCCCGCCCTCACCTGACTGGCCGCGCTCACTGCACCTGTACTCACCTGACTGGCCGCACTCACTGCACCCACATTCCCCTGACTGGCCGCACTCACTGCACCCACACTCCTCTGACTGGCCGCACTCACTGCACCCACACTCCTCTGACTGGCCGCACTCCCCAGACTGGTCGCACTCACTGCATCCACACTCCCCTGACTGGCCGCACACACTGCCCCAGCACTCCCCTGACTGGCCGCACACATTGCCCCCGCACTCCCCCGACTGGCCGAACTCACAGAACCCGCACTCCCCTGACTGCCCGCACTCACTGCACCCACACTCCCTTGACTGACCGCACTGACTGCCCCCGCACTCCCCTGACTGACCGCACTCACTGCACCCGCACTCCCCTGACTGGCCGCACTAACTGCACCCGCACTCCCCTGACTGGCCGCACTCACTGCACCCACATTCCCCTGACTGGCCGCACTCACTGCCCCCGCACTCCCCTGACTGACCGAACCCACTGCCCCGGACTCCCCTGACTGGCCGCACTCACTGCCCCCGCACTCCCCTGACTGACCGCACTCACTGCACCCGCACTCCCCTGACTGACCGCACTCACTGCCCCCGCACTCCCCTGACTGACCGCACTCACTGCACCCGCACTCCCCTGACTGACCGCACTCACTGCACCCGCACTCCCCTGACTGACCGCACTCACTGCCCCCGCACTCCCCTGACTGACCGCACTCACTGCCCCCACACTCTCCTGCCTGACCGCACTCACTGCCCCCACACTCCCCTGCCTGACCGCACTCACTGCACCCACACTCCCCTGACTGGCCGCACTCACTGCACCCGCACTCCCCTGACTGGCCGCAATCACCGCCCCCGCACTGCCCTGACTGGCCGCACTCACTGCACCCGCACTCCCCTGACTGGCCGCACTAACTGCACCCGCACTCCCCTGACTGGCCACACTTACCGCACGCCCCTGACTGACCGCACTAACTGCACCCGCACTCCCCTGACTGGCCGCACTCACCGCACTCCCCTGACTGACCGCACTAACTGCACCCACACTCCCCTGACTGGCCACACGCACCGCACGCCCCTGACTGACCGCACTAACTGCACCCGCACTCCCCTGACTGGCCGCACTCACAGCACCCGCACTCCCCTGACTGGCCGCACTCACTGCACCCACACTCCCTTGACTGACCGCACTCACTGCACCCGCACTCCCCTGACTGACCGCACTCACAGCACCTGCCCTCCCCTGACTGACCGCACTCACTGCCCCCGCACTCACCTGACTGGCCGCGCTCACTGCACCCACATTCCCCTGACTGGCCACACTCACTGCACCCGCACTCCCCTGACTGGCCGCACTCACTGCACCCGCACTCCCCTGATTGACCGCGCTCACTGCACCCGCACTCCCCTGATTGACCGCACTCACTGCATCCAGACTCCCCGAACTGGCCGCACTCACTGCACCCACACTCCTCTGACTGGCCGCACTCACCGCACTCCCCTGACTGGCCGCACTCACTGCACCCGCACTCCTCTGACTGGCCGCACTCACCGCACTCCCCAGACTGGTCGCACTCACCGCACTCCCCAGACTGGACGCACTCAGTGCATCCACACTCCCCTGACTGGCCGCACACACTGCCCCAGCACTCCCCCGACTGGCCGAACTCACAGAACCCGCACTCCCCTGACTGCCCGCACTCACTGCACCCACACTCCCTTGACTGACCGCACTGACTGCACCCGCACTCCCCTGACTGACCGCACTCACTGCACCCGCACTCCCCTGACTGACCGCACTCACTGCCCCCGCACTCCCCTGACTGACCGCACTCACTGCACCCACACTCCCCTGACTGACAACACTCACGGCTCCCGCACTCCCCTGACTGACCGCACTCACAGCACCCGCGCTCCCCTGACTGGCCGCACTCACTCCACCCGCACTCCCCTGACTGGCCGCACTCACTGCCCCAGCACTCCCCTGACCGACCGCACTCACTGCACCCGCACTCCCCTGACTGACCACACTCACTGCACCCACACTCCGCAGACTTGCCGCACATACTGCACCCGCACTCCGCAGACTGACCGCACTCACTGCTCCCACACTCCCCTGCCTGACCGCACTCACTGCACCCACACTCCCCTGACTGGCCGCACTCACTGCACCCGCACTCCCCTGACTGGCCGCACTCACCGCCCCCGCACTGCCCCGACTGGCCGCACTCACTGCACCCGCACTCCCCTGACTGGCCGTAATCACCGCACTCCCCTGACTGACCGCACTAACTGCACCCACACTCCCCTGACTGGCCACACTCACCGCACGCCCCTGACTGACCGCACTAACTGCACCCGCACTCCTCTGGCTGGCCGCACTCACAGCACCCGCACTCCCCTGACTGGCCGTACTCACTGCACCCACACTCCCTTGACTGACCGCACTCACTGCCCCCGCACTCCCCTGACTGGCCGCACTCACTGCCCCCGCACTCCCCTGACTGGCCGCACTCACTGCACCCTCAGTCCCCTGACTGGCCGCACTCACTGCCCCCGCACTCCCCTGACTGACCGAACCCACTGCCCCGGACTCCCCTGACTGGTCGCACTCTCTGCCCCCGCACTCCCCTGACTGGCCGCACTCACTGCACCCACACTCCCCTGACTGACCGCACTCACTGCACCCGCGCTCCCCTGATTGACCGCGTCACTGCACCCGCACTCCCCTGATTGACCGCACTCAGTGCATCCACACTCCCCTGACTGGTCGCACTCACTGCATCCACACTCCCCAGACTGGCCGCACTCACTGCACCCACACTCCTCTGACTGGCCGCACTCACCGCACTCCCCTGACTGGCAGCACTCACTGCACCCGCACTCCTCTGACTGGCCACACTCACCGCACTCCCCAGAGTGGTCGCACTCACTGCATCCACACTCCCCTGACTGGCCGCACACACTGCCCCAGCACTCCCCTGACTGGCCGCACACACTGCCCCCGCACTCCCCCGACTGGCCGAACTCACAGAACCCGCAGTCCCCTGACTGGCCGCACACACTGCCCCCGCACTCCCCCGACTGGCCGAACTCACAGAACCCGCAGTCCCCTGACTGACCGCACTGACTGCACCCGCACTCCCCTGACTGACCGCACTCACTGCACCCGCACTCCCCTGACTGGCCGCACTCACTGCCCCCGCACTCACCTGACTGGCCGCACTCACTGCACCCACACTCCTCTGACTGGCCACACTCACCGCACTCCCCTGACTGACCGCACTCACAGCACCCGCACTCCCCTGACTGGCCGCACTCCCTTGACTGACCGCACTCACAGCCCCTGCCCTCCCCTGACTGACCGCACTTACTCCACCCGCGCTCACCTGACTGACCGCACTCACTGCACCCGCACTCCCCTGACTGACAACACTCACTGCCCCCGCCCTCCCCTGACTGGCCGCACTCACTGCCCCCGCACTCACCTGACTGGCCGCACTCACTGCACCCACATTCCCCTGACTGGCCGCACTCACCGCACTCCCCTGACTGGCCGCACTCACTGCACCCGCACTCCTCTGACTGGCCGCACTCACGCACTCCCCAGACTGGTCGCACTCACCGCACTCCCCAGACTGGTCGCACTCAGTGCATCCACACTCCCCTGACTGGCCGCACACACTGCCCCAGCACTCCCCCGACTGGCCGAACTCACAGAACCCGCACTCCCCTGACTGCCCGCACTCACTGCACCCACACTCCCTTGACTGACCGCACTGACTGCACCCGCACTCCCCTGACTGACCGCACTCACTGCACCCGCACTCCCCTGACTGGCCGCACTCACTGCCCCCGCACTCCCCTGACTGACCGCACTCACTGCACCCGCACTCCCCTGACTGGCCGCACTAACTGCACCCGCACTCCCCTGACTGGCCGCACTCACTGCACCCGCACTCCCCTGACTGGCCGCACTCACCGCACTCCCCTGACTGACGGCACTCACAGCACCCGCACTCCCCTGACTGGCCGCACTCCCTTGACTGACCGCACTCACAGCCCCTGCCCTCCCCTGACTGACCGCACTTACTCCACCCGCGCTCACCTGACTGACCGCACTCACTGCACCCGCACTCCCCTGACTGACAACACTCACTGCCCCCGCCCTCCCCTGACTGGCCGCACTCACTGCCCCCGCACTCCCCTGACTGGCCGCACTCACTGCACCCGCACTCACCTGACTGGCCGCACTCACTGCACCCACATTCCCCTGACTGGCCGCACTCACTGCCCCCGCACTCCCCTGACTGACCGAACCCACTGCCCCGGACTCCCCTGACTGGTCGCACTCACTGCACCCGCACTCCCCTGACTGGCCGCACTCACCGCACTCCCTTGACTGACCGCACTCACTGCACCCGCACTCCCCTGACTGGCCGCACTCACAGCACCCGCACTCCCGACTGGCCGCACTCACTGCACCCACGCTCCCTTGACTGACGGCACTTACTGAACCCGCGCTCACCTGACTGGCCGCACTCACTGCACCCACACTCCCCTGACTGACCGCACTCACTGCACCCGCGCTCCCCTGATTGACCGCGCTCACTGCACCCGCACTCCCCTGATTGACCGCACTCAGTGCATCCACACTCCCCTGACTGGTCGCACTCACTGCATCCACACTCCCCTGACTGGCCGCACTCACTGCACCCACACTCCTCTGACTGGCCGCACTCACCGCACTCCCCTGACTGGCCGCACTCACTGCACCCGCACTCCTCTGACTGGCCGCACTCACCGCACTCCCCAGACTGGTCGCACTCACTGCATCCACACTCCCCTGACTGGCCGCACACACTGCCCCAGCACTCCCCTGACTGGCCGCACACACTGCCCCCGCACTCCCCCGACTGGCCGAACTCACAGAACCCGCAGTCCCCTGACTGGCCGCACACACTGCCCCCGCACTCCCCCGACTGGCCGAACTCACAGAACCCGCAGTCCCCTGACTGACCGCACTGACTGCACCCGCACTCCCCTGACTGACCGCACTCACTGCACCCGCACTCCCCTGACTGGCCGCACTCACTGCCCCCGCACTCACCTGACTGGCCGCACTCACTGCACCCTCAGTCCCCTGACTGGCCGCACTCACTGCCCCCGCACTCCCCTGACTGACCGAACCCACTGCCCCGGACTCCCCTGACTGACAACACTCACTGCCCCCGCACTCGCCTGACTGGCCGCACTCACTGCACCCGCACTCACCTGACTGGCCGCACTCACTGCACCCGCACTCCCTTGACTGACCGCACTGACTGCCCCCGCACTCCCCTGACTGGCCGCACTAACTGCACCCGCACTCCCCTGACTGGCCGCACTCACCGCACTCCCCTGACTGACCGCACTCACAGCACCCGCACTCCCCTGACTGGCCGCACTCCCTTGACTGACCGCACTCACAGCCCCTGCCCTCCCCTGACTGACCGCACTTACTCCACCCGCGCTCACCTGACTGACCGCACTCACTGCCCCCGCCCTCCGCTGACTGGCCGCACTCACTGCCCCCGCACTCACCTGACTGGTCGCACTCACTGCACCCACATTCCCCTGACTGGCCGCACTCACTGCCCCCGCGCTCCCCTGACTGACCGCACTCACTGCACCCGCACTCCCCTGACTGACCGCACTCACTGCCCCCGCACTCCCCTGACTGACCGCACTCACTGCCCCCGCACTCCCCTGACTGACCGCACTCACTGCACCCGCACTCCCCTGACTGACCGCACTCACTGCACCCACACTCCGCAGACTTGCCGCACATACTGCACCCGCACTCTGCAGACTGACCGCACTCACTGCCCCCACACTCCCCTGCCTGACCGCACTCACTGCACCCACACTCCCCTGACTGGCCGCACTCACTGCACCCGCACTCCCCTGACTGGCCGCACTCACAGCACCCGCACTCCCCTGACTGGCCGCACTCACTGCACCCACACTCCCTTGACTGACCGCACTCACTGCACCCGCACTCCCCTGACTGACCGCACTCACAGCCCCTGCCCTCCCCTGACTGACCGCACTCACTGCCCCCGCCCTCACCTGACTGGCCGCGCTCACTGCACCTGCACTCACCTGACTGGCCGCACTCACTGCACCCACATTCCCCTCACTGGCCACACTCACTGCATACGCACTACCCTGACTGGCCGCACTCACTGCACCCGCACCCCCCTGACTGGCCGCACTCACTGCACCCGCACCCCCCTGACTGGCCGCACTCACTGCACCCACACTCCCCTGACTGACCGCACTCACTGCACCCGCGCTCCCCTGATTGACCGCGCTCACTGCACCCGCACTCCCGATTGACCGCACTCACTGCATCCAGACTCCCCGAACTGGCCGCACTCACTGCACCCACACTCCCCTGACTGGCCGCACTCACCGCACTCCCCTGACTGGCCGCACTCACTGCACCCGCACTCCTCTGACTGGCCGCACTCACGCACTCCCCAGACTGGTCGCACTCACCGCACTCCCCAGACTGGTCGCACTCAGTGCATCCACACTCCCCTGACTGGCCGCACACACTGCCCCAGCACTCCCCTGACTGGCCGCACACACTGCCCCCGCACTCCCCCGACTGGCCGAACTCACAGAACCCGCACTCCCCTGACTGCCCGCACTCACTGCACCCACACTCCCTTGACTGACCGCACTGACTGCACCCGCACTCCCCTGACTGACCGCACTCACTGCACCCGCACTCCCCTGACTGGCCGCACTCACTGCCCCCGCACTCCCCTGACTGACCGCACTCACTGCACCCGCACTCCCCTGACTGGCCGCACTAACTGCACCCGCACTCCCCTGACTGGCCGCACTCACTGCACCCGCACTCCCCTGACTGGCCGCACTCACCGCACTCCCCTGACTGACGGCACTCGCAGCACCCGCACTCCCCTGACTGGCCGCACTCCCTTGACTGACCGCACTCACAGCCCCTGCCCTCCCCTGACTGACCGCACTTACTCCACCCGCGCTCACCTGACTGACCGCACTCACTGCACCCGCACTCCCCTGACTGACAACACTCACTGCCCCCGCCCTCCCCTGACTGGCCGCACTCACTGCCCCCGCACTCCCCTGACTGGCCGCACTCACTGCACCCGCACTCACCTGACTGGCCGCACTCACTGCACCCACATTCCCCTGACTGGCCGCACTCACTGCCCCCGCACTCCCCTGACTGACCGAACCCACTGCCCCGGACTCCCCTGACTGGTCGCACTCACTGCACCCGCACTCCCCTGACTGGCCGCACTCACCGCACTCCCTTGACTGACCGCACTCACTGCACCCGCACTCCCCTGACTGGCCGCACTCACAGCACCCGCACTCCCGACTGGCCGCACTCACTGCACCCACGCTCCCTTGACTGACGGCACTTACTGAACCCGCGCTCACCTGACTGGCCGCACTCACTGCACCCGCACTCCCCTGACTGACAACACTCACTGCACCCGCACTCCCCTGACTGGCCGCACTCACTGCCCCCGCACTCCACTGACTGACCGCACACACAGCACCCGCACTCCCCTGACTGGCCACACTCACTGCACCCGCACTCCCCTGACTGGCCGCACTCACTGCCCCCGCACTCCCCTGACTGACCGCACTCACTGCACCCGCACTCCCCTGACTGACCGCACTCACTGCCCCCGCACTCCCCTGACTGACCGCACTCACTGCCCCCGCACTCCCCTGACTGACCGCACTCACTGCACCCGCACTCCCCTGACTGACCGCACTCACTGCACCCGCACTCCCCTGACTGACCGCACTCACTGCCCCCGCACTCCCCTGACTGACCGCACTCACTGCCCCCACACTCCCCTGCCTGACCGCACTCACTGCACCCACACTCCCCTGACTGGCCGCACTCACTGCACCCACACTCCACTGACTGGCCGCAATCACCGCCCCCGCACTGCCCTGACTGGCCGCACTCACTGCACCCGCACTCCCCTGACTGGCCGCACTAACTGCACCCGCACTCCCCTGACTGGCCGCACTCACCGCACTCCCCTGACTGACCGCACTCACAGCACCCGCACTCCCCTGACTGGCCGCACTCCCTTGACTGACCGCACTCACAGCCCCTGCCCTCCCCTGACTGACCGCACTTACTCCACCCGCGCTGACCTGACTGACCGCACTCACTGCACCCGCACTCCCCTGACTGACAACACTCACTGCCCCCGCCCTCCCCTGACTGGCCGCACTCACTGCCCCCGCACTCCCCTGACTGGCCGCACTCACTGCACCCGCACTCACCTGACTGGCCGCACTCACTGCACCCACATTCCCCTGACTGGCCGCACTCACTGCCCCCGCACTCCCCTGACTGACCGAACCCACTGCCCCGGACTCCCCTGACTGGCCGCACTCACTGCCCCCGCACTCCCCTGACTGACCGCACTCACTGCACCCGCACTCCCCTGACTGACCGCACTCACTGCCCCCGCACTCCCCTGACTGACCGCACTCACTGCCCCCGCACTCCCCTGACTGACCGCACTCACTGCACCCGCACTCCCCTGACTGACCGCACTCACTGCACCCACACTCCGCAGACTTGCCGCACATACTGCACCCGCACTCTGCAGACTGACCGCACTCACTGCCCCCACACTCCCCTGCCTGACCGCACTCACTGCACCCACACTCCCCTGACTGGCCGCACTCACTGCACCCGCACTCCCCTGACTGGCCGCAATCACCGCCCCCGCACTGCCCTGACTGGCCGCACTCACTGCACCCGCACTCCCCTGACTGGCCGCACTAACTGCACCCGCACTCCCCTGACTGGCCACACTCACCGCACGCCCCTGACTGACCGCACTAACTGCACCCGCACTCCCCTGACTGGCCGCACTCACCGCACTCCCCTGACTGACCGCACTAACTGCACCCACACTCCCCTGACTGGCCACACGCACCGCACGCCCCTGACTGACCGCACTAACTGCACCCGCACTCCCCTGACTGGCCGCACTCACAGCACCCGCACTCCCCTGACTGGCCGCACTCACTGCACCCACACTCCCTTGACTGACCGCACTCACTGCACCCGCACTCCCCTGACTGACCGCACTCACAGCACCTGCCCTCCCCTGACTGACCGCACTCACTGCCCCCGCCCTCACCTGACTGGCCGCGCTCACTGCACCCACATTCCCCTGACTGGCCACACTCACTGCACCCGCACCCCCATGACTGGCCGCACTCACTGCACCCGCACTCCCCTGATTGACCGCGCTCACTGCACCCGCACTCCCCTGATTGACCGCACTCACTGCATCCAGACTCCCCGAACTGGCCGCACTCACTGCACCCACACTCCTCTGACTGGCCGCACTCACCGCACTCCCCTGACTGGCCGCACTCACTGCACCCGCACTCCTCTGACTGGCCGCACTCACCGCACTCCCCAGACTGGTCGCACTCACCGCACTCCCCAGACTGGACGCACTCAGTGCATCCACACTCCCCTGACTGGCCGCACACACTGCCCCAGCACTCCCCCGACTGGCCGAACTCACAGAACCCGCACTCCCCTGACTGCCCGCACTCACTGCACCCACACTCCCTTGACTGACCGCACTGACTGCACCCGCACTCCCCTGACTGACCGCACTCACTGCCCCCGCACTCCCCTGACTGACCGCACTCACTGCCCCCGCACTCCCCTGACTGACCGCACTCACTGCCCCCGCACTCCCCTGACTGACCGCACTCACTGCACCCGCACTCCCCTGACTGACCGCACTCACTGCACCCACACTCCGCAGACTTGCCGCACATACTGCACCCGCACTCTGCAGACTGACCGCACTCACTGCCCCCACACTCCCCTGCCTGACCGCACTCACTGCACCCACACTCCCCTGACTGGCCGCACTCACTGCACCCGCACTCCCCTGACTGGCCGCACTCACAGCACCCGCACTCCCCTGACTGGCCGCACTCACTGCACCCACACTCCCTTGACTGACCGCACTCACTGCACCCGCACTCCCCTGACTGACCGCACTCACAGCCCCTGCCCTCCCCTGACTGACCGCACTCACTGCCCCCGCCCTCACCTGACTGGCCGCGCTCACTGCACCTGCACTCACCTGACTGGCCGCACTCACTGCACCCACATTCCCCTCACTGGCCACACTCACTGCATACGCACTACCCTGACTGGCCGCACTCACTGCACCCGCACCCCCCTGACTGGCCGCACTCACTGCACCCGCACCCCCCTGACTGGCCGCACTCACTGCACCCACACTCCCCTGACTGACCGCACTCACTGCACCCGCGCTCCCCTGATTGACCGCGCTCACTGCACCCGCACTCCCGATTGACCGCACTCACTGCATCCAGACTCCCCGAACTGGCCGCACTCACTGCACCCACACTCCCCTGACTGGCCGCACTCACCGCACTCCCCTGACTGGCCGCACTCACTGCACCCGCACTCCTCTGACTGGCCGCACTCACGCACTCCCCAGACTGGTCGCACTCACCGCACTCCCCAGACTGGTCGCACTCAGTGCATCCACACTCCCCTGACTGGCCGCACACACTGCCCCAGCACTCCCCTGACTGGCCGCACACACTGCCCCCGCACTCCCCCGACTGGCCGAACTCACAGAACCCGCACTCCCCTGACTGCCCGCACTCACTGCACCCACACTCCCTTGACTGACCGCACTGACTGCACCCGCACTCCCCTGACTGACCGCACTCACTGCACCCGCACTCTCCTGACTGGCCGCACTCACTGCCCCCGCACTCCCCTGACTGACCGCACTCACTGCACCCGCACTCCCCTGACTGGCCGCACTAACTGCACCCGCACTCCCCTGACTGGCCGCACTCACTGCACCCGCACTCCCCTGACTGGCCGCACTCACTGCACCCGCACTCCCCTGACTGGCCGCACTCACCGCACTCCCCTGACTGACGGCACTCGCAGCACCCGCACTCCCCTGACTGGCCGCACTCCCTTGACTGACCGCACTCACAGCCCCTGCCCTCCCCTGACTGACCGCACTTACTCCACCCGCGCTCACCTGACTGACCGCACTCACTGCACCCGCACTCCCCTGACTGACAACACTCACTGCCCCCGCCCTCCCCTGACTGGCCGCACTCACTGCCCCCGCACTCCCCTGACTGGCCGCACTCACTGCACCCGCACTCACCTGACTGGCCGCACTCACTGCACCCACATTCCCCTGACTGGCCGCACTCACTGCCCCCGCACTCCCCTGACTGACCGAACCCACTGCCCCGGACTCCCCTGACTGGTCGCACTCACTGCACCCGCACTCCCCTGACTGGCCGCACTCACCGCACTCCCTTGACTGACCGCACTCACTGCACCCGCACTCCCCTGACTGGCCGCACTCACAGCACCCGCACTCCCGACTGGCCGCACTCACTGCACCCACGCTCCCTTGACTGACGGCACTTACTGAACCCGCGCTCACCTGACTGGCCGCACTCACTGCACCCGCACTCCCCTGACTGACAACACTCACTGCACCCGCACTCCCCTGACTGGCCGCACTCACTGCCCCCGCACTCCACTGACTGACCGCACACACAGCACCCGCACTCCCCTGACTGGCCACACTCACTGCACCCGCACTCCCCTGACTGGCCGCACTCACTGCCCCCGCACTCCCCTGACTGACCGCACTCACTGCACCCGCACTCCCCTGACTGACCGCACTCACTGCCCCCGCACTCCCCTGACTGACCGCACTCACTGCCCCCGCACTCCCCTGACTGACCGCACTCACTGCACCCGCACTCCCCTGACTGACCGCACTCACTGCACCCGCACTCCCCTGACTGACCGCACTCACTGCCCCCGCACTCCCCTGACTGACCGCACTCACTGCCCCCACACTCCCCTGACTGACCGCACTCACTGCACCCACACTCCCCTGACTGGCCGCACTCACTGCACCCACACTCCACTGACTGGCCGCAATCACCGCCCCCGCACTGCCCTGACTGGCCGCACTCACTGCACCCGCACTCCCCTGACTGGCCGCACTAACTGCACCCGCACTCCCCTGACTGGCCGCACTCACCGCACTCCCCTGACTGACCGCACTCACAGCACCCGCACTCCCCTGACTGGCCGCACTCCCTTGACTGACCGCACTCACAGCCCCTGCCCTCCCCTGACTGACCGCACTTACTCCACCCGCGCTGACCTGACTGACCGCACTCACTGCACCCGCACTCCCCTGACTGACAACACTCACTGCCCCCGCCCTCCCCTGACTGGCCGCACTCACTGCCCCCGCACTCCCCTGACTGGCCGCACTCACTGCACCCGCACTCACCTGACTGGCCGCACTCACTGCACCCACATTCCCCTGACTGGCCGCACTCACTGCCCCCGCACTCCCCTGACTGACCGAACCCACTGCCCCGGACTCCCCTGACTGGCCGCACTCACTGCCCCCGCACTCCCCTGACTGACCGCACTCACTGCACCCGCACTCCCCTGACTGACCGCACTCACTGCCCCCGCACTCCCCTGACTGACCGCACTCACTGCCCCCGCACTCCCCTGACTGACCGCACTCACTGCACCCGCACTCCCCTGACTGACCGCACTCACTGCACCCACACTCCGCAGACTTGCCGCACATACTGCACCCGCACTCTGCAGACTGACCGCACTCACTGCCCCCACACTCCCCTGCCTGACCGCACTCACTGCACCCACACTCCCCTGACTGGCCGCACTCACTGCACCCGCACTCCCCTGACTGGCCGCAATCACCGCCCCCGCACTGCCCTGACTGGCCGCACTCACTGCACCCGCACTCCCCTGACTGGCCGCACTAACTGCACCCGCACTCCCCTGACTGGCCACACTCACCGCACGCCCCTGACTGACCGCACTAACTGCACCCGCACTCCCCTGACTGGCCGCACTCACCGCACTCCCCTGACTGACCGCACTAACTGCACCCACACTCCCCTGACTGGCCACACGCACCGCACGCCCCTGACTGACCGCACTAACTGCACCCGCACTCCCCTGACTGGCCGCACTCACAGCACCCGCACTCCCCTGACTGGCCGCACTCACTGCACCCACACTCCCTTGACTGACCGCACTCACTGCACCCGCACTCCCCTGACTGACCGCACTCACAGCACCTGCCCTCCCCTGACTGACCGCACTCACTGCCCCCGCCCTCACCTGACTGGCCGCGCTCACTGCACCCACATTCCCCTGACTGGCCACACTCACTGCACCCGCACCCCCATGACTGGCCGCACTCACTGCACCCGCACTCCCCTGATTGACCGCGCTCACTGCACCCGCACTCCCCTGATTGACCGCACTCACTGCATCCAGACTCCCCGAACTGGCCGCACTCACTGCACCCACACTCCTCTGACTGGCCGCACTCACCGCACTCCCCTGACTGGCCGCACTCACTGCACCCGCACTCCTCTGACTGGCCGCACTCACCGCACTCCCCAGACTGGTCGCACTCACCGCACTCCCCAGACTGGACGCACTCAGTGCATCCACACTCCCCTGACTGGCCGCACACACTGCCCCAGCACTCCCCCGACTGGCCGAACTCACAGAACCCGCACTCCCCTGACTGCCCGCACTCACTGCACCCACACTCCCTTGACTGACCGCACTGACTGCACCCGCACTCCCCTGACTGACCGCACTCACTGCCCCCGCACTCCCCTGACTGACCGCACTCACTGCACCCACACTCCCCTGACTGACAACACTCACGGCTCCCGCACTCCCCTGACTGACCGCACTCACAGCACCCGCGCTCCCCTGACTGGCCGCACTCACTGCACCCGCACTCCCCTGACTGGCAGCACTCACTGCACCCGCACTCCCCTGACTGGCCGCACTCACTGCCCCAGCACTCCCCTGACCGACCGCACTCACTGCACCCGCACTCCCCTGACTGACCACACTCACTGCACCCACACTCCGCAGACTTGCCGCACATACTGCACCCGCACTCCGCAGACTGACCGCACTCACTGCTCCCACACTCCCCTGCCTGACCGCACTCACTGCACCCACACTCCCCTGACTGGCCGCACTCACTGCACCCGCACTCCCCTGACTGGCCGCACTCACCGCCCCCGCACTGCCCCGACTGGCCGCACTCACTGCACCCGCACTCCCCTGACTGGCCGCAATCACCGCACTCCCCTGACTGACCGCACTAACTGCACCCACACTCGCCTGACTGGCCACACTCACAGCACCCGCACTCCCCTGACTGGCCGTACTCACTGCACCCACACTCCCTTGACTGACCGCACTCACTGCACCCTCACTCCCCTGACTGACAACATTCACTGCCCCCGCCCTCCCCTGACTGGCCGCACTCACTGCCCCCGCACTCCCCTGACTGGCCGCACTCACTGCACCCGCACTCACCTGACTGGCCGCACTCACTGCACCCTCAGTCCCCTGACTGGCCGCACTCACTGCCCCCGCACTCCCCTGACTGACCGAACCCACTGCCCCGGACTCCCCTGACTGGTCGCACTCTCTGCCCCCGCACTCCCCTGACTGGCCGCACTCACTGCACCCACACTCCCCTGACTGACCGCACTCACTGCACCCGCGCTCCCCTGATTGACCGCGCTCACTGCACCCGCACTCCCCTGATTGACCGCACTCAGTGCATCCACACTCCCCTGACTGGTCGCACTCACTGCATCCACACTCCCCTGACTGGCCGCACTCACTGCACCCACACTCCTCTGACTGGCCGCACTCACCGCACTCCCCTGACTGGCCGCACTCACTGCACCCGCACTCCTCTGACTGGCCGCACTCACCGCACTCCCCAGACTGGTCGCACTCACTGCATCCACACTCCCCTGACTGGCCGCACACACTGCCCCAGCACTCCCCTGACTGGCCGCACACACTGCCCCCGCACTCCCCCGACTGGCCGAACTCACAGAACCCGCAGTCCCCTGACTGACCGCACTGACTGCACCCGCACTCCACTGACTGACCGCACTCACTGCACCCGCACTCCCCTGACTGGCCGCACTCACTGCCCCCGCACTCACCTGACTGGCCGCACTCACTGCACCCTCAGTCCCCTGACTGGCCGCACTCACTGCCCCCGCACTCCCCTGACTGACCGAACCCACTGCCCCGGACTCCCCTGACTGGTCGCACTCTCTGCCCCCGCACTCCCCTGACTGGCCGCACTCACTGCACCCGCACTCACCTGACTGGCCGCACTCACTGCACCCGCGCTCCCCTGACTGACCGCACTCACTGCACCCACACTCCCCTGACTGACCGCACTCACTGCACCCGCTCTCCGCTGACTGGCCGCACTCACTGCACCCGCACTCCGCAGACTGGCCGCACTCATTGAACCCGCACTCCCCTGACTGGCCGCACTCACTGCACCCGCACTCCCCTGACTGGCCGCACTCACTGCCCCCGCACTCCACTGACTGACCGCACACACAGCACCCGCACTCCCCTGACTGGCCGCACTCACAGCACTAAAACTCCCCTGACTGGCCGCACACACTGCCCTCGGACTCCCCCGACTGGCCGCACTCACTGCACCCGCACTCCCCTGACGTGCCGCACTCACTGCACCCGCACTCCCCTGACTGACTGCACTCACTGCATCCGCACTCCGCAGACTGACCGCACTCACTGCACCCACACTCCCCTGACTGGCCGCACTCACTCCACCCGCACTCCTCTGACTGGCCGCACTCACCGCACTCCCCTGACTGGCCGTACTCAATGCACCCGCACTCACCTGACTGGCCGCACTCACTGCCCCCACATTCCCCTGACTGGCCGCACTCACTGCCCCCGCATTCCCCTGACTGGTCGCACTCTCTGCCCCCGCACTCCCCCGACTGGCCGGACTCACAGCCGCCCACTCCCCTGACTGGCCGCACTCACTGCACCCGCACTACCCTGACTGGCCGCACTCACTGCACCCGCACTACCCTGACTGGCCGCACTCACTGCACCCGCACTCCCGACTGGCCGCACTCACTGCACCCACGCTCCCTTGACTGACCGCACTTACAGAACCCGCGCTCCCCTGACTGACCGCAGTCACTGCACCCGCACTCCCCTGACTGGCCGCACTCACTGCCCCCGCACTCCACTGACTGACTGCACACACAGCACCCGCACTCCCCTGACTGGCCGCACTCACAGCACTAAAACTCCCCTGACTGGCCGCACTCACTGCACCCGCACTCCCCTGACTGGCCGCACTCACTGCCCTCGGACTCCCCTGACTGGTCGCACTCTCTGCCCCCGCACTCCCCCGACTGGGCGGACTCACAGCACCCGCACTCCCCTGACTGGCCGCACTCTCTGCCCCCGCACTCCCCCGACTGGGCGGACTCACAGCACCCGCACTCCCCTGACTGGCCGGACTCACAGCACCCGCACTCCCCTGACTGGCCGCACTCACTGCCCCCGCACTACCCTGACTGACCGTAATTACTGCACACGCTCTCTCCTGACTGATCGCACTAACTGCACCCACACTCCCCTGACTGACAACACTCACTGCCCCCGCACACCCCTGACTGACCACACTCATTGCATCTACACTCCCCTGACTGACCGCACTCACTGCACCAACACTCCCCTGACTGGCTGCACTCACTGCACCCACACTCCCCTGACTGACAACACTCACTGCCCCCGCACTCCCCTGACTGACCGCACTCACAGCACCCGCACTCCCCTGACTGGCCGCACTCACTGCACCCGCACTCACCTGACTGGCCGCAGTCACTGCACCCGCACTCCCCTGACTGGCCGCACTCACTGCCCCCGCACTCCCCTGACTGACCGAACCCACTGCCCCGGACTCCCCTGACTGGTCGCACTCTCTGCACCCGCGCTCCCCTGACTGACCGCACTCACTGCACCCACACTCCCCTGACTGACCGCACTCACTGCACCCGCTCTCCGCTGACTGGCCGCACTCACTGCACCCGCACTCCGCAGACTGGCCGCACTCACTGCACCCACACTCCCCTGACTGACCGCACTCACTGCACCCGCTCTCCGCTGACTGGCCGCACTCACTGCACCCGCACTCCCCTGACTGGCCGCACTCACTGCACCCGCACTCCCCTGACTGGCCGCACTCACTGCACCCGCACTCCCCTGACGTGCCGCACTCACTGCACCCGCACTCCCCTGACTGACCGCACTCAGTGCATCCGCACTCCGCAGACTGACCGCACTCACTGCACCCACACTCCCCTGACTTGCCGCACTCACTGCACCCGCACTCCCCTGACTGGCCGCACACACTGCACCCGCACTCCCCTGACTGGCCGCACACACTGCACCCACACTCCCCTGACTTGCCGCACTCACTGCACCCACACTCCCCTGACTTGCCGCACTCACTGCACCCGCACTCCCCTGACTGGCCGCACTCACCGCCCCCGCACTGCCCTGACTGGCCGCACTCACTGCACCCGCACTCACCTGACTGGCCGCACTCACTGCACCCACATTCCCCTGACTGGCCGCACTCACTGCCCCCGCACTCCCCTGACTGACCGAACCCACTGCCCCGGACTCCCCTGACTGGTCGCACTCTCTGCCCCCCCACTCCCCCGACTGGCCGGACTCACAGCCGCCCACTCCCCTGACTGGCCGCACTCACTGCACCCGCACTACCCTGACTGGCCGCACTCACTGCACCGCACTCCCGACTGGCCGCACTCACTGCACCCACGCTCCCTTGACTGACCGCACTTCCTGAACCCGCGCTCCCCTGACTGACCGCGATCACTGCACCCGCACTCCCCTGGCTGACAACACTCACTGCCCCCGCCCTCCCCTGACTGACCGCACTCACTGCACCCGCACTCCCCTGACTGGCGGCACTCACTGCCCCCGCACTCCACTGACTGACCGCACACACAGCACTAAAACTCCCCTGACTGGCCGCACTCACTGCACCCGCACTCCCCTGACTGGCCGCACTCACTGCCCTCGGACTCCCCTGACTGGTCGCACTCTCTGCCCACGCACTCCCCCGACTGGGCGGACTCACAGCACCCGCACTCCCCTGACTGGCCGCATTCACAGCACCCGCACTCCCCTGACTGGCCGCACTCTCTGCCCCCGCACTCCCCCGACTGGGCGGACTCACAGCACCCGCACTCCCCTGACTGGCCGCACTCACTGCCCCCGCACTACCCTGACTGACCGTAATTACTGCACACGCTCTCTCCTGACTGATCGCACTAACTGCACACACACTCCCCTGACTGACAACACTCACTGCCCCCGCACACCCCTGACTGACCACACTCATTGCATCTACACTCCCCTGACTGACCGCACTCACTGCACCAACACTCCCCTGACTGGCTGCACTCACTGCACCCACATTCCCTTGACTGACCGCACTGACTGCACCCGCACTCCCCTGACTGACCGCACTCACTGCACCCACACTCCCCTGACTGACAACACTCACTGCCCCCGCACTCCCCTGACTGACCGCACTCACAGCACCCGCACTCCCCTGACTGACCGCACTCACTGCACCCGCACTCCCATGACTGACCGCACTCACTGCCCCCGCACTCCCCTGACGTTCCGCACTCACTGCACCCGCACTCCCCTGACTGACCGCACTCACTGCACCCACACTCCGCAGACTGGCCGCACATACTGCACCCGCACTCCCCTGACTGGCCGCACTCACTGCACCCACACTCCTCTGACTGGCCGCACTCACCGCACTCCCCGGACTGACCGCAATCACTGCACCCGCACTCCCCTGACTGGCCGCACTCACTGCACCCGCACTCCACTGACTAGCCGCACTCACAGCACCCGCACTCCCCTGACTGGCCGCACTCACTGCACCCACACTCCCTTGACTGACCGAACCCACTGCCCCGGACTCCCCTGACTGGTCGCACTCTCTGCCCCCGCACTCCCCAGACTGGCCGCACTCACTGCACCCGCACTCCCCTGACTGGCCGCACTCACTGCACCCAAACTCCCCTGACTTGCCGCACTCACTGCATCCACAATCCCCTGACTGGCCGCACTCACTGCACCCGCACTCCTCTGACTGGCCGCACTCACCGCACTCCCCTGACTGACCGCACTTACTGCACCCGCACTCCCCTGACTGGCCGCACTCACTGCACCCACACTCCCTTGACTGACCGCACTTACTGCACCCGCGCTCCCCTGACTGACCGCGCTCACTGCACCCGCACTCCCCTGACTGGCCGCACTCACTGCCCCCGCACTCCCCTGACTGGCCGCACTCACAGTGCCCGCACTCCCCTGACTGGCCGCACTCACTGCCCCCGCACTCCCCCGACTGGCCGGACTCACCGCACCTGCACTCCCCTGACTGGCCGCACTCTCTGCCCCCGCACTCCCCCCGACTGGCCGGACTCACAGCACCCGCACTCCCCTGACTGGCCGCACTCACAGCCCCTGCCCTCCCCTGACTGACCGCACTGAATGCACCCACGCTCCCCTGACTGACCGCACTCACTGCACCCTCACTCCCCTGACTGACAACACTCACTGCCCCCGCCCTCCCCTGACTGGCCGCACTCACTGCCCCCGCACTCCCCTGACTGGCCGCACTCACTGCACCCGCACTCACCTGACTGGCCGCACTCACTGCACCCTCAGTCCCCTGACTGGCCGCACTCACTGCCCCCGCACTCCCCTGACTGACCGAACCCACTGCCCCGGACTCCCCTGACTGGTCGCACTCTCTGCACCCGCGCTCCCCTGACTGACCGCACTCAATGCACCCACACTCCCCTGACTGACCGCACTCACTGCACCCGCTCTCCGCTGACTGGTCGCACTCACTGCACCCGCACTCCCCTGACGTGCCGCACTCACTGCACCCGCACTCCCATGACGTGCCGCACTCACTGCACCCGCACTCCCCTGACTGACCGCACTCACTGCATCCGCACTCCGCAGACTGACCGCACTCACTGCACCCGCACTCCCCTGACTGGCCGCACTCACTGCACCCGCACTCCCCTGACTGGCCGCACTCACTGCACCCGCACTCCCCTGACTCGCCGCACTCACCGCCCCCGCACTGCCCTGACTGACCGCACTCACTGCACCCACACTCCCCTGACTGGCCGCTCTCACTGCACCCGCACTCCCCTGACTGACCGCACTCACTGCACCCGCACTCCCCTGACTCGCCGCACTCACCGCCCCCGCACTCCCCTGACTGACCGCACTCACTGCACCCACACTCCCCTGACTGGCCGCTCTCACTGCACCCGCACTCCTCTGACTGGCCGCACTCACTGCCCCCGCACTCCCCTGACTGACCGAATCCACTGCCCCGGACTCCCCTGACTGGTCGCACTCTCTGCCCCCGCACTCCCCCGACTGGCCGGACTCACAGCCGCCCACTCCCATGACTGGCCGCACTCACTGCACCCGCACTCCCGACTGGCCGCACTCACTGCACCCACGCTCCCGTGACTGACCGCACTTTCTGAACCCGCGCTCCCCTGACTGACCGCGATCACTGCACCCGCACTCCACTGGCTGACAACACTCACTGCCCCCGCCCTCCCCTGACTGACTGCACTCACTGCACCCGCACTCCCCTGACTGGCCGCACTCACTGCCCCCGCACTCCACTGACTGACCGCACACACAGCACCCGCACTCCCCTGACTGGCCGCACTCACAGCACTAAAACACCCCTGACTGGCCGCACTCACTGCACCCGCACTCCCCTGACTGGCCGCACTCACTGCCCTCGGACTCCCCTGACTGGTCGCACTCTCTGCCCCCGCACTCCCCCGACTGGGCGGACTCACAGCACCCGCACTCCCCTAACTGACCGCACTCACTGCACCCGCACTCCCCTGACTGGCCGCACTCACTGCCCCCGCACTCCACTGACTGACCGCACACACAGCACCCGCACTCCCCTGACTGGCCGCACTCACAGCACTAAAACTCCCCTGACTGGCCGCACTCACTGCACCCGCACTCCCCTGACTGGCCGCACTCACTGCCCCCGGACTCCCCTGACTGTTCGCACTCTCTGCCCCCGCACTCCCCCGACTGGGCGGACTCACGGCACCCGCACTCCCCTGACTGGCCGCACTCACAGCACCTGCACTCCACTGACTGGCCGCACTCTCTGCCCCCGCACTCCCCCGACTGGGCGGACTCACAGCACCCGCACTCCCCTGACTGGCCGGACTCACAGCACCCGCACTCCCCTGACTGGCCGCGCTCACTGCCCCCGCACTACTCTGACTGACCGTAATGACTGCCCACGCTCTCTCCTGACTGATCGCACTAACTGCACCCACACTCCCCTGACTGACAACACTCACTGCCCCCGCACACCCCTGACTGACCACACTCATTGCATCTCCACTCCCCTGACTGACCGCACTCACTGCACCAACACTCCCCTGACTGGCTGCACTCACTGCACCCACACTCCCTTGACTGACCGCACTGACTGCACCCGCACTCCCCTGACTGACCGCACTCACTGCACCCACACTCCCCTGACTGACAACACTCACTGCCCCCGCACTCCCCTGACTGACTGCACTCACAGCACCCGCACTCCCCTGACTGACCGCACTCACTGCACCCGCACTCCCATGACTGGCCGCACTCACTGCCCCCGCACTCCCCTGACTGACCGCACTCACTGCCCCCGCACTCCCCTGACGTTCCGCACTCACTGCACCCGCACTCCCCTGACTGACCGCACTCACTGCCCCCGCACACCCCTGACTGACCACACTCATTGCATCTCCACTCCCCTGACTGACCGCACTCACTGCACCAACACTCCCCTGACTGGCTGCACTCACTGCACCCACACTCCCTTGACTGACCGCACTGACTGCACCCGCACTCCCCTGACTGACCGCACTCACTGCACCCACACTCCCCTGACTGACTGCACTCACAGCACCCGCACTCCCCTGACTGACCGCACTCACTGCACCCGCACTCCCATGACTGGCCGCACTCACTGCCCCCGCACTCCCCTGACTGACCGCACTCACTGCCCCCGCACTCCCCTGACGTTCCGCACTCACTGCACCCGCACTCCCCTGACTGACCGCACTCACTGCACCCACACTCCGCAGGCTGGCCGCACATACTGCACCCGCACTCCCCTGACTGGCCGCACTCACTGCACCCACACTCCTCTGACTGGCCGCACTCTCTGCCCCCGCACTCCCCCGACTGGCCGGACTCACAGCAGCCCCACTCCCCTGACTGGCCGCACTCACTGCACCCGCACTCCCCTGACTGGCCGCACTCACTGCACCCAAACTCCCCTGACTTGCCGCACTCACTGCATCCACAATCCCCTGACTGGCCGCACTCACTGCACCCGCACTCCTCTGACTGGCCGCACTCACCGCACTCCCCTGACTGACCGCACTCACTGCACCCGCACTCCCCTGACTGGCCGCACTCAAAGCACCCGCACTCCCCTGACTGGCCACACTCACTGCACCCACACTCCCTTGACTGACCGCACTTACTGCACCCGCGCTCCCCTGACTGACCGCGCTCACTGCACCCGCACTCCCCTGACTGGCCGCACTCACTGCCCCAGCACTCCCCTGACTGGCCGCACTCACAGTGCCCGCACTCCCCTGACTGGCCGCACTCACTGCCCCCGCACTCCCCCGACTGGCCGGACTCACCGCACCCGCACTCCCCTGACTGGCCGCACTCTCTGCCCCCGCACTCCCCCGACTGGCCGGACTCACAGCACCCGCACTCCCCTGACTGGCCGCACTCACAGCACCCGCACTCCCCTGACTGGCCGGACTCACAGCACCCGCACTCCCCTGACTGGCCGCACTCACAGCACCCGCACTCCCCCGACTGGCCGGACTCACAGCCCCCGCACTCCCCTGACTGACCGTAATTACTGCACCCGCTCTCGCCTGACTGATCGCACTAACTGCACGCACACTCCCCTGACTGACAACACTCAGTGCACTCACTGCATCCACAATCCCCTGACTGGCCGCACTCACTGCACCCGGACTCCCCTGACTGGCCGCACTCACCGCACTCCCCTGACTGGCCGCACTCACTGCACCCACACTCCCCTGACTGATCGCACTCACTGCATCCACACTCCCCTGACTGACCGCACTCACTGCACCCGCATTCCTCTGACTGGCCGCACTCACCGCACTCCCCTGACTGGCCGCACTCACTGCACCCACACTCCCCTGACTGGTCGCACTCACTGCATCCACACTCCCCTGACTGGCCGCACTCACTGCACCCGCATTCCTCTGACTGGCCGCACTCACTGCACCCACACTCCCCTGACTGGCCGCACTCACTGCCCCCGCACTCCCCTGACTGGCCGCACTCACAGAACCTGCACTCCCCTGACTGGCCGCAGTCACTGCACCCGCACTCCGCAGACTGGCCGCACTCACTGCACCCGCACTCCCCTGACAGGCCGCACTCACTGCCCCCGCACTCCCCTGACTGGCCGCACTCACAGAACCTGCACTCCCCTGACTGGCCGCACTCACTGCACCCGCACTCCCCTGACTGACCGCACTAACTGCACCCGCACTACCCTGACTGGCCGCACTCACTGCACCCACACTCCCTTGACTGACCGCACTTACTGCACACGCGCTCCCCTAACTGACCGCACTCACTGCCGCCGCTCTCCCCTGACTGACCGCACTCACTGCACCCACACTCCCCTGACTGGCCGCACTCACTGCACCCACACTCCCCTGACTGACCGCACTCACTGCCCCAGCACTCCCCTGACAGGCCGCACACACTGCCCCCGCACTCCCCTGACTGTCCGCACTCACAGAACCCGCACTCCCCTGACTGGCCGCACTCACTGCCCCGGCACTCCCCTGACTGGTCGCACTCACTGCACCCGCACTCCTCTGACTGGACGCACTCACAGCACCCGCACTCCCCTGACTGGCTGCACTCACTGCACCCACACTCCCTTGACTGACCGAACCCACTGCCCCGGACTCCCCTGACTGGTCGCACTCTCTGCCCCCGCACTCCCCCGACTGGCCGGACTCACAGCAGCCCCACTCCCCTGACTGGCCGCACTCACTGCACCCGCACTCCCCTGACTGGCCGCACTCACTGCACCCAAACTCCCCTGACTGGCCGCACTCACTGCATCCACAATCCCCTGACTGGCCGCACTCACCGCACTCCCCTGACTGACCGCACTTGCTGCACCCGCACTCCCCTGACTGGCCGCACTCACAGCACCCGCACTCCCCTGACTGGCCGCACTCACTGCACCCACACTCCCTTGACTGACCGCACTTACT
Organism: Mustelus asterias; assembly: GCF_964213995.1. Lineage (NCBI taxonomy): Eukaryota > Metazoa > Chordata > Chondrichthyes > Carcharhiniformes > Triakidae > Mustelus > Mustelus asterias. The sequence goes on along the minus strand of NC_135816.1, from coordinate 87,772,423 downwards.
GCACCCGCGCTCCCCTGACTGGCCGCACTCACTGCCCCCGCACTCCCCTGACTGGCAGCACTCACAGCACGCGCACTCCCCCGACTGGCCGGACTCACAGCACCCGGACTCCCCTGACTGGCCGGACTCACAGCACCCGCACTCCCCTGACTGGCCGGACTCACAGCAGCCGCAATCCCCCGACTGGCCGGACTCACAGCACCCGCACTCCCCTGACTGGCCGCAATCACTGCACCCGCACTCCCCTGACTGGCCGCACTCACTGCACCCGCACTCCCCTGACTGACCGCACTCACTGCACCCACACTCCCCTGACTGGCTGCACTCACTGCAACCGCACTCCCCTGACTTGCCGCACTCACTGCATCCACAATCCCCTGACTGGCCGCACTCACCGCACTCCCCTGACTGACCGCACTCACAGCACCCGCACTCCCCTGACTGACCGCACTTACTGCACCCACACTCCCTTGACTGACCGCACCCGCGCTCCCCTGACTGACCGCGCTCACTGCACCCGCACTCCCCTGACTGGCCGCACTCACTGCCCCCGCACTCCCCTGACTGGCCGCACTCACAGCACCCGCACTCCCCCGACTGGCCGGACTCACAGCACCCGGACTCCCCTGACTGGCCGGACTCACAGCACCCGGACTCCCCCGACTGGTCGGACTCACAGCACCCGCACTCCCCTGACTGGCCGGACTCACTGCACCCGCACTCCCCCGACTGGCCGGACTCACTGCACCCGCACTCCCCTGACTGGCCGCACTCACTGCACCCGCACTCCTCTGACTGGACGCACTCACTGCACCCGCACTCCTCTGACTGGACGCACTCACTGCACCCGCACTCCCCTGACTGGCCGCACTCACTGCACCCGCACTCCCCTGACTGGACGCACTCACTGCACCCGCACTCCTCTGACTGGACGCACTCACTGCACCCGCACTCCCCTGACTGGACGCACTCACTGCACCCGCACTCCCCTGACTGGCCGCACTCACTGCACCCGCACTCCCCTGACTGGCCGCACTCACAGCCCCCGCACTCCCCTGACTGGCCGCACTCACTGCACCCGCACTCCCCCGACTGGCCGGACTCACAGCACCCGCACTCCCCTGACTGGCCGGACTCACAGCACCCGCACTCCCCTGACTGGCCGCACTCACAGCACCCGCACTCCCCCGACTGGCCGGACTCACAGCCCCCGCACTCCCCTGACTGACCGTAATTACTGCATCCGCTCTCGCCTGACTGATCGCACTAACTGCACGCACACTCCCCTGACTGACAACACTCACTGCCCCCGCACTCCCCTGACTGGCCGCACTCACTGCATCCACAATCCCCTGACTTGCCGCACTCACTGCATCCACAATCCCCTGACTGGCCGCACTCACTGCACCCGGACTCCCCTGACTGGCCGCACTCACCGCACTCCCCTGACTGGTCGCACTCACTACATCCACACTCCCCTGACTGGCCGCACTCACTGCACCCGCATTCCTCTGACTGGCCGCACTCACCGCACTCCGCAGGCTGGCCGCACTCACTGCACCCGCACTCCCCTGACAGGCCGCACTCACCGCCCCCGCACTGCCCTGACTGGCCGCACTCACTCCACCCGCACTCCCCTGACTGGCCGCACTAACTGCACCCGCACTACCCTGAATGGCCGCACTCACTGCACCCACACTCCCTTGACTAACCGCACTTACTGCACCCGCGCTCCCCTAACTGACCGCACTCACTGCCGCCGCCCTCCCCTGACTGAGCGCACTCACTGCACCCACACTCCCCTGACTGGCCGCACTCACTGCACCCACACTCCCCTGACTGACCGCACTCACTGCCCCAGCACTCCCCTGACTGGCCGCACACACTGCCCCCGCACTCCCCTGACTGGCCGCACACACTGAACCCGCACTCCCCTGACTGGCCGCACTCACTGCACCGACACTCCCTTGACTGACCGCACCCGCACTCCCCTGACTGACCGCACTCACTGCACCCACACTCCCCTGACTGACCGCACTCACTGCACCCACACTCCCCTGACTGACCGCGATCACTGCCCCTGCCCTCCCCTGACTGGCCGCACTCACAGCACCCGCACTTCCCTGACTGGGCGCACTCACAGCACCAAAACATCCGTGACTTGCCGCACTCACTTCACCCGCACTCCCCTGATAGGCCGCACTCACCGCCCCCGCACTGCCCTGACTGGCCGCACTCACTTCACCCGCACTCCCCTGACTGGCCGCACTAACTGCACCCGCACTACTCTGACTGGCCGCACTCACCGCACTCCCCTGACGGACCGCACTCACTGCACCCGCACTCCACTGGCTGGCCGCACTCACAGCACCCGCACTCCCCTGACTGGCCGCACTCACTGCACCCATACTCCCTTGACTGACCGCACTTACTGCACCCGCGCTCCCCTGACTGACCGCACTCACTGCCGCCGCCCTCCCCTGACTGACAGCACACACTGCCCCCGCACTCCCCTGACTGGCCGCACTCCCCTGACTGGCTGCACTCACTGCCACCGCACTCCCCTGACTGACCGCACACACTGCCCCCGCACTCCCCTGACTGGCCGCACTCACTGCACCCGCACTCCCCTGACTGACCGCACTCACTGCACCCACACTCCGCAGACTGGCCGCACAAACTGCACCCGCACTCCCCTGACTGGCTGCACTCACTGCACCCACACTCCTCTGACTGGCCGCACTCACCGCACTCCCCTGACTGACTGCACCCGCACTCCCCTGACTGGCCGCACTCACAGCCCCCGCACTCCTCTGACTGGCCGCACTCACTGCACCCGCACTCCACTGACTGGATGCACTCACAGCACCCGCACTCCCCTGACTGGCCGCACTCACTGCACCCGCACTCCACTGACTGGACGCACTCACAGCACCCGCACTCCCCTGACTGGCCGCACTAACTGCACCCGCATTCTTCTGACTGACCGCACTCACCCCACTCCCCTGACTGGCCGCACTCACTGCACCCACACTCCCCTGACTGACCGCACTCACTGCCCCAGCACTCCCCTGACTGGCCGCACACACTGCCCCCGCACTCCCCTGACTGGCCGCACTCACTGCACCCACACTCCCTTGACTGACCGCACCCGCACTCCCCTGACTGACCGCACTCACTGCACCCACACTCCCCTGACTGACCGCACTCACTGCCCCAGCACTCCCCTGACTGGCCGCACACACTGCCCCCGCACTCCCCTGACTGGCCGCACTCACAGAACCCGCACTCCCCTGACTGGCCGCACTCACTGCACCCACACTCCCTTGACTGACCGCACCCGCACTCCCCTGACTGACCGCGCTCACTGCCCCTGCCCTCCCCTGACTGGCCGCACTCACTGCCGCCGCACTTCCCTGACTGGGCGCACTCACAGCACCAAAACATCCGTGACTTGCCGCACTCACTTCACCCGCACTCCCCTGATAGGCCGCACTCACCGCCCCCGCACTGCCCTGACTGGCCGCACTCACTTCACCCGCACTCCTCTGACTGGCCGCACTAACTGCACCCGCACTACTCTGACTGGCCGCACTCACCGGACTCACCGCACTCCCCTGACGGACCGCACTCACTGCACCCGCACTCCCCTGGCTGGCCGCACTCACTGCACCTGCACTCCACTGGCTGGCCGCACTCACAGCACCCGCACTCCCCTGACTGGCCGCACTCACTGCACCCATACTCCCTTGACTGACCGCACTTACTGCACCCGCGCTCCCCTGACTGACCGCACTCACTGCCGCCGCCCTCCCCTGACTGACCGCACACACTGCCCCCGCACTCCCCTGACTGGCCGCACTCCCCTGACTGGCCGCACTCACTGTACCCGCACTCCCCTGACTGACCGCACTCACTGCACCCACACTCCGCAGACTGGCCGCACAAACTGCACCCGCACTCCCCTGACTGGCTGCACTCACTGCACCCACACTCCTCTGACTGGCCGCACTCACCGCACTCCCCTGACTGACCGCACTGACTGCACCCGCACTCCCCTGACTGGCCGCACTCACAGCCCCCGCACTCCTCTGACTGGCCGCACTCACTGCACCCGCACTCCACTGACTGGACGCACTCACAGCACCCGCACTCCCCTGACTGGCCGCACTCACTGCACCCACACTCCTCTGACTGGCCGCACTCACTTCACCCGCACTCCCCTGACTGGCCGCACTAACTGCACCCGCATTCCTCTGACTGACCGCACTCACCCCACTCCCCTGACTGGCCGCACTCACTGCACCCACACTCCCCTGACTGACCGCACTCACTGCATCCACACTCCCCTGACTGGCCGCACTCACTGCCCCAGCACTCCCCTGACTGGTCGCACTCACCGCCCCCGCACTGCCCTGACTGGCCGCACTCACTGCACCCGCACTCCCCTGACTGACCGCACTAACTGCACCCGCACTACCCTGACTGGCCGCACTAACTGCACCCGCACTACCCTGACTGGCCGCACTCACTGCACCCGCACTACCCTGACTGGCCGCACTCACTGCACCCGCGCTCCCCTAACTGACCGCACTTACTGCACCCGCGCTCCCCTAACTGACCGCACTCACAGCCCCCGCACTCCCCTGACTGGCCGCACTCACAGCACCCGCACTCCCCTGACGGGCCGCACTCACTGCACCCGCACTCCACTGGCTGGCCGCACTCACAGCACCCGCATTCCCCTGACTGGCCGCACTCACTGCACCCATACTCCCTTGACTGACCGCACTTACTGCACCCGCGCTCCCCTGACTGACCGCACTCACTGCCGCCGCCCTCCCCTGACTGACCACACTCACTGCACACACACTCCCCTGACTGGCCGCACTCACTGCCCCAGCACTCCCCTGACTGGCCGCACACACTGCCCCCGCACTCCCCTGACTGGCTGCACTGCCCTGACTGACCGCACTCACTGCCACCGCACTCCCCTGACGTGCCGCACTCACTGCACCCGCACTCCCCTGACTGACCGCACTCACTGCACCCACACTCCGCCGACTGGCCGCACAAACTGCACCCGCACTCCCCTGGCGGGCTGCACTCACTGCCCCCGCACACCCCTGACTGACCACACTCATTGCATCCACACTCCCCTGACTGACTGCACTCACTGCACCAACACTCCCCTGACTGGCTGCACTCACTGCACCCACACTCCACTGACTGGCCGCACTCACTGCACCCGCACTCCCCTGACTGGCCGCACTCACAGAACCCGCACTTCCCTGACTGGCTGCACTCACTGCACCCACACTCCCTTCACTGACCGCACTGACTGCACCCGCACTCCCCTGACTGACCGCACTCACTGCACCCACACTCCCCTGACTGACAACACTCACTGCCCCCGCACTCCCCTGACTGACCGCACTCACACTCCCCTGAATGGCCGCACTCACTGCACCCACACTCCCCTGACTGGCCGCACTCACTGCAGCCACACTCCCCTGACTGACCGCAATCACTGCCCCAGCACTCCCCTGACTGGCCGCACACACTGCCCCCGCACGCCCCTGACTGGCCGCACTCACAGAACCCGCACTCCCCTGACTGACAACACTCACTGCCCCCGCCCTCCCCTGACTGACCGCACTCACTGCACCCGCACTCCCCTGACTGGCCGCACTCACTGCCCCCGCACTCCCCTGACTGGCCGCACTCACAGCACCCGCACTCCCCTGATTGGGCGCACTCACTGCCCCCGCACTCCCCTGACTGACCGCACTCACTGCACCCGCACTCCCCTGACTGGCCGCACTCACTGCACCCGCACTACCCTGACTGGCCGCACTCACTGCACCCGCACTCCCCTGACTGGCCGCACTCACTGCACCCGCACTCCCCTGACTGGCCGCACTCTCTGCCCCCGCACTCCCCTGACTGGCCGCACTCTCTGCCCCCGCACTCCCCCGACTGGCCGGACTCACAGCAGCCCCACTCCCCTGACTGGCCGCACTCACTGCATCCACACTCCCCTGACTGACAACACTGACTGCACCCGCACTCCCCTGACTGGCCGCACTCACTGCACCCACACTCCCCTGACTGGCCGCACTCACTGCATCCACAATCCCCTGACTGGCCGCACTCACTGCACCCGGACTCCCCTGACTGGCCGCACTCACCGCACTCCCCTAACTGGCCGCACTCACTGCACCCGCATTCCTCTGACTGGCCGCACTCACCGCACTCCCCTGACTGGCCGCACTCACTGCACCCACACTCCCCTGACTGACCGCACTCACTGCATCCACACTCCCCTGAGTGACCGCACTCACTGCACCAACACTCCCCTGACTGGTCGCACTCACTGCACCCGCACTCCCCTGACTGACCGCACTCACTGCCCCCGCACTCCCCTGACTGACCGCAATCACTGCACCCGCACTCCCCTGACTGGCCGCACTCACTGCCCCCGCACTCCCCTGACTGACCGCACTCACTGCCCCCGCACTCCCCTGACGTGCCGCACTCACTGCACCCGCACTCCGCAGACTGGCCGCACTCACTGCCCCCGCACTGCCCTGACTGGCCGCACTCACTGCACCCGCACTCCCCTGACTGGCCGCACTAACTGCACCCGCACTACCCTGACTGGCCGCACTCACTGCACCCACACTCCCTTGACTGACCGCACTTACTGCACCCGCGCTCCCCTAACTGACCGCACTCACTGCCGCCGCACTCCCCTGACTGACCGCACTCACTGCACCCACACTCCTCTGACTGACCGCACTCACTGCCCCAGCACTCCCCTGACTGGCCGCACACACTGCCCCCGCACTCCCCTGACTGGCCGCACACACAGAACCCGCACTCCCCTGACTGGCCGCACTCACTGCACCCACACTCCCTTGACTGACCGCACCCGCACTCCCCTGACTGACCGCACTCACTGCACCCACACTCCCCTGACTGACCGCACTCACTGCCCCAGCACTCCCCTGACTGGCCGCACACACTGCCCCCGCACTCCCCTGACTGGCCGCACTCACAGAACCCGCACTCCCCTGACTGGCCGCACTCACAGAACCCGCACTCCCCTGACTGGCCGCACACACTGCCCCCCCACTCCCCTGACTGGCCGCACTCACAGAACCCGCACTCCCCTGACTGGCCGCACTCACTGCACCCACACTCCCTTGACTGACCGTACCCGCACTCCCCTGACTGACCGCGCTCACTGCCCCTGCCCTCCCCTGACTGGCCGCACTCACTGCCGCCGCACTCCCCTGACTGGCCGCACTCACAGCACCCGCACTTCCCTGACTGGGCGCACTCACAGCACCAAAACATCCGTGACTTGCCGCACTCACTTCACCCGCACTCCCCTGATAGGCCGCACTCACCGCCCCCGCACTGCCCTGACTGGCCGCACTCACTTCACCCGCACTCCTCTGACTGGCCGCACTAACTGCACCCGCACTACTCTGACTGGCCGCACTCACCGCACTCACCGCACTCCCCTGACGGACCGCACTCACTGCACCCGCACTCCCCTGGCTGGCCGCACTCACTGCACCCGCACTCCACTGGCTGGCCGCACTCACAGCACCCGCACTCCCCTGACTGGCCGCACTCACTGCACCCATACTCCCTTGACTGACCGCACTTACTGCACCCGCGCTCCCCTGACTGACCGCACTCACTGCCGCCGCCCTCCCCTGACTGACAGCACACACTGCCCCCGCACTCCCCTGACTGGCCGCACTCCCCTGACTGGCTGCACTCACTGCCACCGCACTCCCCTGACTGACCGCACACACTGCCCCCGCACTCCCCTGACTGGCCGCACTCCCCTGACTGGCCGCACTCACTGCACCCGCACTCCCCTGACTGACCGCACTCACTGCACCCACACTCCGCAGACTGGCCGCACAAACTGCACCCGCACTCCCCTGACTGGCTGCACTCACTGCACCCACACTCCTCTGACTGGCCGCACTCACCGCACTCCCCTGACTCACCGCACTGACTGCACCCGCACACCCCTGACTGGCCGCACTCACAGCCCCCGCACTCCTCTGACTGGCCGCACTCACTGCACCCGCACTCCACTGACTGGACGCACTCACAGCACCCGCACTCCCCTGACTGGCCGCACTCACTGCACCCGCACTCCCCTGACTGGCCGCACTAACTGCACCCGCATTCCTCTGACTGACCGCACTCACCCCACTCCCCTGACTGGCCGCACTCACTGCACCCACACTCCCCTGACTGACCGCACTCACTGCATCCACACTCCCCTGACTGGCCGCACTCACTGCCCCAGCACTCCCCTGACTGGTCGCACTCACCGCCCCCGCACTGCCCTGACTGGCCGCACTCACTGCACCCGCACTCCCCTGACTGGCCGCACTAACTGCACCCGCACTACCCTGACTGGCCGCACTCACTGCACCCACACTCCCTTGACTGACCGCACTTACTGCACCCGCGCTCCCCTAACTGACCGCACTCACTGCCGCCGCACTCCCCTGACTGACCGCACTCACTGCACCCACACTCCCCTGACTGGCCGCACTCACTGCACCCACACTCCCCTGACTGGCCGCACTCACTGCACCCACACTCCCCTGACTGACCGCAATCACTGCCCCAGCACTCCCCTGACTGGCCGCACACACTGCCCCCGCACGCCCCTGACTGGCCGCACTCACAGAACCCGCACTCCCCTGACTGGCCGCACTCACTGCACCCACACTCCCTTGACTGACCGCACTGACTGCACCCGCACTCCCCTGACTGACCGCGCTCACTGCACCCGCACTCCCCTGACTGACAACACTCACTGCCCCCGCCCTCCCCTGACTGACCGCACTCACTGCACCCGCACTCCCCTGACTGGCCGCACTCACAGCCCCCGCACTCCTCTGACTGGCCGCACTCACTGCACCCGCACTCCACTGACTGGACGCACTCACAGCACCCGCACTCCCCTGACTGGCCGCACTCACTGCACCCACACTCCTCTGACTGGCCGCACTCACTTCACCCGCACTCCCCTCACTGACCGCACTAACTGCACCCGCATTCCTCTGACTGACCGCACTCACCCCACTCCCCTGACTGGCCGCACTCACTGCATCCACACTCCCCTGACTGGCCGCACTCACTGCCCCAGCACTCCCCTGACTGGTCGCACTCACCGCCCCCGCACTGCCCTGACTGGCCGCACTCACTGCACCCGCACTCCCCTGACTGGCCGCACTAACTGCACCCGCACTACCCTGACTGGCCGCACTCACTGCACCCACACTCCCTTGACTGACCGCACTTACTGCACCCGCGCTCCCCTAACTGACCGCACTCACTGCCGCCGCACTCCCCTGACTGACCGCACTCACTGCACCCACACTCCCCTGACTGGCCGCACTCACTGCACCCACACTCCCCTGACTGGCCGCACTCACTGCACCCACACTCCCCTGACTGACCGCAATCACTGCCCCAGCACTCCCCTGACTGGCCGCACACACTGCCCCCGCACGCCCCTGACTGGCCGCACTCACAGAACCCGCCCTCCCCTGACTGACCACACTCACTGCACACACACTCCCCTGACTGGCCGCACTCACTGCCCCAGCACTCCCCTGACTGGCCGCACACACTGCCCCCGCACTCCCCTGACTGGCCGCACTGCCCTGACTGACCGCACTCACTGCCACCGCACTCCCCTGACGTGCCGCACTCACTGCACCCGCACTCCCCTGACTGACCGCACTCACTGCACCCACACTCCGCCGACTGGCCGCACAAACTGCACCCGCACTCCCCTGGCGGGCTGCACTCACTGCACCCACACTCCACTGACTGGCCGCACTCACTGCACCCGCACTCCCCTGACTGGCCGCACTCACAGAACCCGCACGTCCCTGACTGGCTGCACTCACTGCACCCACACTCCCTTCACTGACCGCACTGACTGCACCCGCACTCCCCTGACTGACCGCACTCACTGCACCCACACTCCCCTGACTGACAACACTCACTGCCCCCGCACTCCCCTGACTGACCGCACTCACACTCCCCTGAATGGCCGCACTCACTGCACCCACACTCCCCTGACTGGCCGCACTCACTGCAGCCACACTCCCCTGACTGACCGCAATCACTGCCCCAGCACTCCCCTGACTGGCCGCACACACTGCCCCCGCACGCCCCTGACTGGCCGCACTCACAGAACCCGCACTCCCCTGACTGACAACACTCACTGCCCCCGCCCTCCCCTGACTGACCGCACTCACTGCACCCGCACTCCCCTGACTGGCCGCACTCACTGCCCCCGCACTCCCCTGACTGGCCGCACTCACAGCACCCGCACTCCCCTGATTGGGCGCACTCACTGCCCCCGCACTCCCCTGACTGGCCGCACTCACTGCACCCGCACTCCCCTGACTGGCCGCACTCACTGCACCCGCACTACCCTGACTGGCCGCACTCACTGCACCCGCACTCCCCTGACTGGCCGCACTCACTGCACCCGCACTCCCCTGACTGGCCGCACTCTCTGCCCCCGCACTCCCCCGACTGGCCGGACTCACAGCAGCCCCACTCCCCTGACTGGCCGCACTCACTGCATCCACACTCCCCTGACTGACAACACTGACTGCACCCGCACTCCCCTGACTGGCCGCACTCACTGCACCCACACTCCCCTGACTGGCCGCACTCACTGCATCCACAATCCCCTGACTGGCCGCACTCACTGCACCCGGACTCCCCTGACTGGCCGCACTCACCGCACTCCCCTAACTGGCCGCACTCACTGCACCCGCATTCCTCTGACTGGCCGCACTCACCGCACTCCCCTGACTGGCCGCACTCACTGCACCCACACTCCCCTGACTGACCGCACTCACTGCATCCACACTCCCCTGAGTGACCGCACTCACTGCACCAACACTCCCCTGACTGGTCGCACTCACTGCACCCGCACTCCCCTGACTGACCGCACTCACTGCCCCCGCACTCCCCTGACTGACCGCAATCACTGCACCCGCACTCCCCTGACTGGCCGCACTCACTGCCCCCGCACTCCCCTGACTGACCGCACTCACTGCCCCCGCACTCCCCTGACGTGCCGCACTCACTGCACCCGCACTCCGCAGACTGGCCGCACTCACTGCCCCCGCACTGCCCTGACTGGCCGCACTCACTGCACCCGCACTCCCCTGACTGGCCGCACTAACTGCACCCGCACTACCCTGACTGGCCGCACTCACTGCACCCACACTCCCTTGACTGACCGCACTTACTGCACCCGCGCTCCCCTAACTGACCGCACTCACTGCCGCCGCACTCCCCTGACTGACCGCACTCACTGCACCCACACTCCTCTGACTGACCGCACTCACTGCCCCAGCACTCCCCTGACTGGCCGCACACACTGCCCCCGCACTCCCCTGACTGGCCGCACACACAGAACCCGCACTCCCCTGACTGGCCGCACTCACTGCACCCACACTCCCTTGACTGACCGCACCCGCACTCCCCTGACTGACCGCACTCACTGCACCCACACTCCCCTGACTGACCGCACTCACTGCCCCAGCACTCCCCTGACTGGCCGCACACACTGCCCCCGCACTCCCCTGACTGGCCGCACTCACAGAACCCGCACTCCCCTGACTGGCCGCACTCACAGAACCCGCACTCCCCTGACTGGCCGCACACACTGCCCCCCCACTCCCCTGACTGGCCGCACTCACAGAACCCGCACTCCCCTGACTGGCCGCACTCACTGCACCCACACTCCCTTGACTGACCGCACCCGCACTCCCCTGACTGACCGCGCTCACTGCCCCTGCCCTCCCCTGACTGGCCGCACTCACTGCCGCCGCACTCCCCTGACTGGCCGCACTCACAGCACCCGCACTTCCCTGACTGGGCGCACTCACAGCACCAAAACATCCGTGACTTGCCGCACTCACTTCACCCGCACTCCCCTGATAGGCCGCACTCACCGCCCCCGCACTGCCCTGACTGGCCGCACTCACTTCACCCGCACTCCTCTGACTGGCCGCACTAACTGCACCCGCACTACTCTGACTGGCCGCACTCACCGCACTCACCGCACTCCCCTGACGGACCGCACTCACTGCACCCGCACTCCCCTGGCTGGCCGCACTCACTGCACCCGCACTCCACTGGCTGGCCGCACTCACAGCACCCGCACTCCCCTGACTGGCCGCACTCACTGCACCCATACTCCCTTGACTGACCGCACTTACTGCACCCGCGCTCCCCTGACTGACCGCACTCACTGCCGCCGCCCTCCCCTGACTGACAGCACACACTGCCCCCGCACTCCCCTGACTGGCCGCACTCCCCTGACTGGCTGCACTCACTGCCACCGCACTCCCCTGACTGACCGCACACACTGCCCCCGCACTCCCCTGACTGGCTGCACTCCCCTGACTGGCCGCACTCACTGCACCCGCACTCCCCTGACTGACCGCACTCACTGCACCCACACTCCGCAGACTGGCCGCACAAACTGCACCCGCACTCCCCTGACTGGCTGCACTCACTGCACCCACACTCCTCTGACTGGCCGCACTCACCGCACTCCCCTGACTGACCGCACTGACTGCACCCGCACACCCCTGACTGGCCGCACTCACAGCCCCCGCACTCCTCTGACTGGCCGCACTCACTGCACCCGCACTCCACTGACTGGACGCACTCACAGCACCCGCACTCCCCTGACTGGCCGCACTCACTGCACCCGCACTCCCCTGACTGGCCGCACTAACTGCACCCGCATTCCTCTGACTGACCGCACTCACCCCACTCCCCTGACTGGCCGCACTCACTGCACCCACACTCCCCTGACTGACCGCACTCACTGCATCCACACTCCCCTGACTGGCCGCACTCACTGCCCCAGCACTCCCCTGACTGGTCGCACTCACCGCCCCCGCACTGCCCTGACTGGCCGCACTCACTGCACCCGCACTCCCCTGACTGGCCGCACTAACTGCACCCGCACTACCCTGACTGGCCGCACTCACTGTACCCACACTCCCTTGACTGACCGCACTTACTGCACCCGCGCTCCCCTAACTGACCGCACTCACTGCCGCCGCACTCCCCTGACTGACCGCACTCACTGCCCCCGCACTCCCCTGACTGGCCGCACTCACTGCACCCACACTCCCCTGACTGGCCGCACTCACTGCACCCACACTCCCCTGACTGACCGCAATCACTGCCCCAGCACTCCCCTGACTGGCCGCACACACTGCCCCCGCACGCCCCTGACTGGCCGCACTCACAGAACCCGCACTCCCCTGACTGGCCGCACTCACTGCACCCACACTCCCTTGACTGACCGCACTGACTGCACCCGCACTCCCCTGACTGACCGCGCTCACTGCACCCGCACTCCCCTGACTGACAACACTCACTGCCCCCGCCCTCCCCTGACTGACCGCACTCACTGCACCCGCACTCCCCTGACTGGCCGCACTCACAGCCCCCGCACTCCTCTGACTGGCCGCACTCACTGCACCCGCACTCCACTGACTGGACGCACTCACAGCACCCGCACTCCCCTGACTGGCCGCACTCACTGCACCCACACTCCTCTGACTGGCCGCACTCACTTCACCCGCACTCCCCTGACTGACCGCACTAACTGCACCCGCATTCCTCTGACTGACCGCACTCACCCCACTCCCCTGACTGGCCGCACTCACTGCATCCACACTCCCCTGACTGGCTGCACTCACTGCCCCAGCACTCCCCTGACTGGTCGCACTCACCGCCCCCGCACTGCCCTGACTGGCCGCACTCACTGCACCCGCACTCCCCTGACTGGCCGCACTAACTGCACCCGCACTACCCTGACTGGCCGCACTCACTGCACCCACACTCCCTTGACTGACCGCACTTACTGCACCCGCGCTCCCCTAACTGACCGCACTCACTGCCGCCGCACTCCCCTGACTGACCGCACTCACTGCACCCACACTCCCCTGACTGGCCGCACTCACTGCACCCACACTCCCCTGACTGGCCGCACTCACTGCACCCACACTCCCCTGACTGACCGCAATCACTGCCCCAGCACTCCCCTGACTGGCCGCACACACTGCCCCCGCACGCCCCTGACTGGCCGCACTCACAGAACCCGCACTCCCCTGACTGGCCGCACTCACTGCACCCACACTCCCTTGACTGACCGCACTGACTGCACCCGCACTCCCCTGACTGACCGCGCTCACTGCACCCGCACTCCCCTGACTGACAACACTCACTGCCCCCGCCCTCCCCTGACTGGCCGCACTCACAGCACCCGCACTCCCCTGACTGGCCGCACTCACTGCACCCGCACTCCCCTGACTGGCCGCACTCTCTGCCCCCGCACTCCCCTGACTGGCCGCACTCTCTGCCCCCGCACTCCCCCGACTGGCCGGACTCACAGCAGCCCCACTCCCCTGACTGGCCGCACTCACTGCATCCACACTCCCCTGACTGGCCGCACTCACTGCACCCGCACTCCCCTGATTGGGCGCACTCACTGCACCCGCACTCCCCTGACTGGCCGCACTCACTGCACCCGCACTCCCCTGACTGGCCGCACTCTCTGCCCCCGCACTCCCCTGACTGGCCGCACTCTCTGCCCCCGCACTCCCCCGACTGGCCGGACTCACAGCAGCCCCACTCCCCTGACTGGCCGCACTCACTGCATCCACACTCCCCTGACTGACAACACTGACTGCACCCGCACTCCCCTGACTGGCCGCACTCACTGCACCCACACTCCCCTGACTGGCCGCACTCACTGCATCCACAATCCCCTGACTGGCCGCACTCACTGCACCCGGACTCCCCTGACTGGCCGCACTCACCGCACTCCCCTAACTGGCCGCACTCACTGCACCCGCATTCCTCTGACTGGCCGCACTCACCGCACTCCCCTGACTGGCCGCACTCACTGCACCCACACTCCCCTGACTGACCGCACTCACTGCATCCACACTCCCCTGACTGACCGCACTCACTGCACCAACACTCCCCTGACTGGTCGCACTCACTGCACCCGCACTCCCCTGACTGACCGCACTCACTGCCCCCGCACTCCCCTGACTGACCGCACTCACTGCACCCGCACTCCCCTGACTGGCCGCACTCACTGCCCCCGCACTCCCCTGACTGACCGCACTCACTGCCCCCGCACTCCCCTGACGTGCCGCACTCACTGCACCCGCACTCCGCAGACTGGCCGCACTCACTGCATCCACACTCCCCTGACTGACAACACTCACTGCCCCCGCACTCCCCTGACTGACCGCACTCACTGCACCCGCACTCCGCAGACTGGCCGCACATACTGCACCCGCACTCCGCAGACTGACCGCACTCACTGCCCCCGCACTCCCCTGACTGACCGCACTAACTGCACCCGCACTCCTCTGACTGGCCACACTCACTGCACCCGCACTCCTCTGACTGGCCGCACTCACCGCACTCCCGTGACGGACCGCACTCACAGCCCCCGCACTCCCCTGACTGGCCGCACTCACAGCACCCGCACTCCCCTGACGGGCCGCACTCACTGCACCCGCACTCCACTGGCTGGCCGCACTCACAGCACCCGCATTCCCCTGACTGGCCGCACTCACTGCACCCATACTCCCTTGACTGACCGCACTTACTGCACCCATACTCCCTTGACTGACCGCACTTACTGCACCCGCACTCCCCTGACGGGCCGCACTCACTGCCCCAGCACTCCCCTGACTGGCCGCACACACTGCCCCCGCACTCCCCTGACTGGCCGCACTGCCCTGACTGACCGCACTCACTGCCACCGCACTCCCCTGACGTGCCGCACTCACTGCACCCGCACTCCCCTGACTGACCGCACTCACTGCACCCACACTCCGCCGACTGGCCGCACAAACTGCACCCGCACTCCCCTGGCGGGCTGCACTCACTGCCCCCGCACACCCCAGACTGACCACACTCATTGCATCCACACTCCCCTGACTGACTGCACTCACTGCACCAACACTCCCCTGACTGGCCGCACTCACTGCACCCGCACTCCCCTGACTGGCCGCACTCACAGAACCCGCACTTCCCTGGCTGGCTGCACTCACTGCACCCACACTCCCTTCACTGACCGCACTGACTGCACCCGCACTCCCCTGACTGACCGCACTCACTGCACCCACACTCCCCTGACTGACAACACTCACTGCCCCCGCACTCCCCTGACTGACCGCACTCACAGCACCCGCACTCCCCTGACTGACCGCACTCACTGCACCCACACTCCCCTGAATGGCCGCACTCACTGCACCCACACTCCCCTGACTGGCCGCACTCACTGCACCCACACTCCCCTGACTGACCGCAATCACTGCCCCAGCACTCCCCTGACTGGCCGCACTCTCAGAACCCGCACTCCCCTGACTGGCCGCACTCACTGCACCCGCACTCCCCTG
Source organism: Mustelus asterias (assembly GCF_964213995.1). Taxonomy (NCBI): domain Eukaryota; kingdom Metazoa; phylum Chordata; class Chondrichthyes; order Carcharhiniformes; family Triakidae; genus Mustelus; species Mustelus asterias. The sequence goes on along the minus strand of NC_135816.1, from coordinate 87,755,894 downwards.
ACTGACCGCACTCCCCTGACTGACCGCGCTCACTGCACCCCCACTCCCCTGACTGGCCGCACTCACTGCCCCCGCACTCCCCTGACTGGCCGCACTCACTGCACCCGCACTCCCCTGACTGACCGCACTCACTGCACCCGCACTCCCCTGACTGGCCGCACTCCCTGCCCCCGCACTCCCCTGACTGGCCGCACTCACAGCACCCGCACTCCCCTGATTGGGCGCACTCACTGCCCCCGCACTCCCCTGACTGGCCGCACTCACTGCACCCGCACTCCCCTGACTGGCCGCACTCACTGCACCCGCACTCCCCTGACTGGCCGCACTCTCTGCCCCCGCACTCCCCTGACTGGCCGCACTCTCTGCCCCCGCACTCCCCCGACTGGCCGGACTCACAGCAGCCCCACTCCCCTGACTGGCCGCACTCACTGCATCCACACTCCCCTGACTGACAACACTGACTGCACCCGCACTCCCCTGACTGGCCGCACTCACTGCACCCACACTCCCCTGACTGGCCGCACTCACTGCATCCACAATCCCCTGACTGGCCGCACTCACTGCACCCGGACTCCCCTGACTGGCCGCACTCACCGCACTCCCCTAACTGGCCGCACTCACTGCACCCGCATTCCTCTGACTGGCCGCACTCACCGCACTCCCCTGACTGGCCGCACTCACTGCACCCACACTCCCCTGACTGACCGCACTCACTGCATCCACACTCCCCTGACTGACCGCACTCACTGCACCAACACTCCCCTGACTGGTCGCACTCACTGCACCCGCACTCCCCTGACTGACCGCACTCACTGCCCCCGCACTCCCCTGACTGACCGCACTCACTGCACCCGCACTCCCCTGACTGGCCGCACTCACTGCCCCCGCACTCCCCTGACTGGCCGCACTCACAGCACCCGCACTCCCCTGACTGACCGCACTCACTGCCCCCGCACTCCCCTGACTGGCCGCACTGCCCTGACTGACCGCACTCACTGCCACCGCACTCCCCTGACTGGTCGCACTCACTGCACCCGCACTCCCCTGACTGACCGCACTCACTGCCCCCGCACTCCCCTGACTGACCGCACTCACTGCACCCGCACTCCCCTGACTGGCCGCACTCACTGCCCCCGCACTCCCCTGACTGACCGCACTCACTGCCCCCGCACTCCACTGACGTGCCGCACTCACTGCACCCACACTCCCCTGACTGGCCGCACTCACTGCCCCCGCACTGCCCTGACTGGCCGCACTCACTGCACCCGCACTCCCCTGACTGGCCGCACTAACTGCACCCGCACTACCCTGACTGGCCGCACTCACTGCACCCACACTCCCTTGACTGACCGCACTTACTGCACCCGCGCTCCCCTAACTGACCGCACTCACTGCCGCCGCACTCCCCTGACTGACCGCACTCACTGCACCCACACTCCCCTGACTGGCCGCACTCACTGCACCCACACTCCCCTGACTGGCCGCACTCACTGCACCCACACTCCCCTGACTGACCGCAATCACTGCCCCAGCACTCCCCTGACTGGCCGCACACACTGCCCCCGCACGCCCCTGACTGGCCGCACTCACAGAACCCGCACTCCCCTGATTGGCCGCACTCACTGCACCCACACTCCCTTGACTGACCGCACTCACTGCCCCCGCACTCCCCTGACTGACAACACTCACTGCCCCCGCACTCCCCTGACTGACCGCACTCACTGCACCCGCACTCCGCAGACTGGCCGCACATACTGCACCCGCACTCCGCAGACTGACCGCACTCACTGCCCCCGCACTCCCCTGACTGGCCGCACTCACAGCACCCGCACTCCCCTGACGGGCCACACTCACTGCACCCGCACTCCACTGGCTGGCCGCACTCACAGCACCCGCATTCCCCTGACTGGCCGCACTCACTGCACCCATACTCCCTTGACTGACCGCACTTACTGCACCCGCGCTCCCCTGACTGACCGCACTCACTGCCGCCGCCCTCCCCTGACTGACCACACTCACTGCACACACACTCCCCTGACTGGCCGCACACACTGCCCCCGCACTCCCCTGACTGGCCGCACTGCCCTGACTGACCGCACTCACTGCCACCGCACTCCCCTGACGTGCCGCACTCACTGCACCCGCACTCCCCTGACTGACCACACTCATTGCATCCACACTCCCCTGACTGACTGCACTCACTGCACCAACACTCCCCTGACTGGCTGCACTCACTGCACCCACACTCCCTTGACTGACCGCACTGACTGCACCCGCACTCCCCTGACTGACCGCACTCACTGCACCCACACTCCCCTGACTGACAACACTCACTGCCCCCGCACTCCCCTGACTGACCGCACTCACAGCACCCGCACTCCCCTGACTGACCGCACTCACTGCACCCACACTCCCCTGAATGGCCGCACTCACTGCACCCACACTCCCCTGACTGGCCGCACTCACTGCACCCACACTCCCCTGACTGACCGCAATCACTGCCCCAGCACTCCCCTGACTGGCCGCACACACTGCCCCCGCACGCCCCTGACTGGCCGCACTCACAGAACCCGCACTCCCCTGACTGGTCGCACTCACTGCACCCGCACTCCCCTGACTGACCGCACTCACTGCCCCCGCACTCCCCTGACTGACCGCACTCACTGCACCCGCACTCCCCTGACTGGCCGCACTCACTGCCCCCGCACTCCCCTGACTGGCCGCACTCACAGCACCCGCACTCCCCTGATTGGGCGCACTCACTGCCCCCGCACTCCCCTGACTGGCCGCACTCACTGCACCCGCACTCCCCTGACTGGCCGCACTCACTGCACCCGCACTCCCCTGACTGGCCGCACTCACTGCACCCGCACTCCCCTGACTGGCCGCACTCTCTGCCCCCGCACTCCCCTGACTGGCCGCACTCTCTGCCCCCGCACTCCCCCGACTGGCCGGACTCACAGCAGCCCCACTCCCCTGACTGGCCGCACTCACTGCATCCACACTCCCCTGACTGACCGCACTCACTGCATCCACACTCCCCTGACTGACCGCACTCACTGCACCAACACTCCCCTGACTGGTCGCACTCACTGCACCCGCACTCCCCTGACTGACCGCACTCACTGCCCCCGCACTCCCCTGACTGACCGCACTCACTGCACCCGCACTCCCCTGACTGGCCGCACTCACTGCCCCCGCACTCCCCTGACTGGCCGCACTCACTGCCCCCGCACTCCCCTGACGGACCGCACTCACTGCCCCCGCACTCCCCTGACGTGCCGCACTCACTGCACCCGCACTCCGCAGACTGGCCGCACTCACTGCCCCCGCACTGCCCTGACTGGCCGCACTCACTGCACCCGCACTCCCCTGACTGGCCGCACTAACTGCACCCGCACTACCCTGACTGGCCGCACTCACTGCACCCACACTCCCTTGACTGACCGCACTTACTGCACCCGCGCTCCCCTAACTGACCGCACTCACTGCCGCCGCACTCCCCTGACTGACCGCACTCACTGCACCCACACTCCCCTGACTGGCCGCACTCACTGCACCCACACTCCCCTGACTGGCCGCACTCACTGCACCCACACTCCCCTGACTGACCGCAATCACTGCCCCAGCACTCCCCTGACTGGCCGTACACACTGCCCCCGCACGCCCCTGACTGGCCGCACTCACAGAACCCGCACTCCCCTGACTGGCCGCACTCACTGCACCCACACTCCCTTGACTGACCGCACTCACTGCCCCCGCACTCCCCTGACTGACAACACTCACTGCCCCCGCACTCCCCTGACTGACCGCACTCACTGCACCCGCACTCCGCAGACTGGCCGCACATACTGCACCCGCACTCCGCAGACTGACCGCACTCACTGCCCCCGCACTCCCCTGACTGACCGCACTAACTGCACCCGCACTCCTCTGACTGGCCGCACTCACTGCACCCGCACTCCTCTGACTGGCCGCACTCACCGCACTCCCGTGACGGACCGCACTCACAGCCCCCGCACTCCCCTGACTGGCCGCACTCACAGCACCCGCACTCCCCTGACGGGCCACACTCACTGCACCCGCACTCCACTGGCTGGCCGCACTCACAGCACCCGCATTCCCCTGACTGGCCGCACTCACTGCACCCATACTCCCTTGACTGACCGCACTTACTGCACCCGCGCTCCCCTGACTGACCGCACTCACTGCCGCCGCCCTCCCCTGACTGACCACACTCACTGCACACACACTCCCCTGACTGGCCGCACTCACTGCCCCAGCACTCCCCTGACTGGCCGCACACACTGCCCCCGCACTCCCCTGACTGGCCGCACTGCCCTGACTGACCGCACTCACTGCACCCACACTCCGCCGACTGGCCGCACAAACTGCACCCGCACTCCCCTGGCGGGCTGCACTCACTGCCCCCGCACACCCCTGACTGACCACACTCATTGCATCCACACTCCCCTGACTGACTGCACTCACTGCACCAACACTCCCCTGACTGGCTGCACTCACTGCACCCACACTCCACTGACTGGCCGCACTCACTGCACCCGCACTCCCCTGACTGGCCGCACTCACAGAACCCGCACTTCCCTGACTGGCTGCACTCACTGCACCCACACTCCCTTGACTGACCGCACTGACTGCACCCGCACTCCCCTGACTGACCGCACTCACTGCACCCACACTCCCCTGACTGACAACACTCACTGCCCCCGCACTCCCCTGACTGACCGCACTCACAGCACCCGCACTCCCCTGACTGACCGCACTCACTGCACCCTCACTCCCCTGAATGGCCGCACTCACTGCACCCACACTCCCCTGACTGGCCGCACTCACTGCACCCACACTCCCCTGACTGACCGCAATCACTGCCCCAGCACTCCCCTGACTGGCCGCACACACTGCCCCCGCACGCCCCTGACTGGCCGCACTCACAGAACCCGCACTCCCCTGACTGGCCGCACTCACTGCACCCACACTCCCTTGACTGACCGCACTGACTGCACCCGCACTCCCCTGACTGACCGCGCTCACTGCACCCGCACTCCCCTGACTGACAACACTCACTGCCCCCGCCCTCCCCTGACTGACCGCACTCACTGCACCCGCACTCCCCTGACTGGCCGCACTCCCTGCCCCCGCACTCCCCTGACTGGCCGCACTCACAGCACCCGCACTCCCCTGATTGGGCGCACTCACTGCCCCCGCACTCCCCTGACTGGCCGCACTCACTGCCCCCGCACTCCCCTGACTGGCCGCACTCACAGCACCCGCACTCCCCTGATTGGGCGCACTCACTGCCCCCGCACTCCCCTGACTGGCCGCACTCTCTGCCCCCGCACTCCCCTGACTGGCCGCACTCTCTGCCCCCGCACTCCCCCGACTGGCCGGACTCACAGCAGCCCCACTCCCCTGACTGGCCGCACTCACTGCATCCACACTCCCCTGACTGACAACACTGACTGCACCCGCACTCCCCTGACTGGCCGCACTCACTGCACCCACACTCCCCTGACTGGCCGCACTCACTGCATCCACAATCCCCTGACTGGCCGCACTCACTGCACCCGGACTCCCCTGACTGGCCGCACTCACCGCACTCCCCTAACTGGCCGCACTCACTGCACCCGCATTCCTCTGACTGGCCGCACTCACCGCACTCCCCTGACTGGCCGCACTCACTGCACCCACACTCCCCTGACTGACCGCACTCACTGCATCCACACTCCCCTGACTGACCGCACTCACTGCACCAACACTCCCCTGACTGGTCGCACTCACTGCACCCGCACACCCCTGACTGACCGCACTCACTGCCCCCGCACTCCCCTGACTGACCGCACTCACTGCACCCGCACTCCCCTGACTGGCCGCACTCACTGCCGCCGCACTCCCCTGACTGACCGCACTCACTGCCCCCGCACTCCCCTGACGTGCCGCACTCACTGCACCCGCACTCCGCAGACTGGCCGCACTCACTGCCCCCGCTCTCCCCTGACTGACCGCACTCACTGCCCCCGCACTCCCCTGACTGACAACACTCACTGCCCCCGCACTCCCCTGACTGACCGCACTCACTGCACCCGCACTCCGCAGACTGGCCGCACATACTGCACCCGCACTCCGCAGACTGACCGCACTCACTGCCCCCGCACTCCCCTGACTGACCACACTAACTGCACCCGCACTCCTCTGACTGGCCGCACTCACTGCACCCGCACTCCTCTGACTGGCCGCACTCACCGCACTCCCGTGACGGACCGCACTAACTGCACCCGCACTCCTCTGACTGGCCGCACTCACTGCCCCCGCACTCCCCTGACTGGCCGCACTCACAGCACCCGCACTCCCCTGACGGGCCGCACTCACTGCACCCGCACTCCACTGGCTGGCCGCACTCACAGCACCCGCATTCCCCTGACTGGCCGCACTCACTGCACCCATACTCCCTTGACTGACCGCACTTACTGCACCCGCGCTCCCCTGACTGACCGCACTCACTGCCGCCGCCCTCCCCTGACTGACCACACTCACTGCACACACACTCCCCTGACTGGCCGCACTCACTGCCCCCGCACTCCCCTGACTGGCCGCACTGCCCTGACTGACCGCACTCACTGCCACCGCACTCCCCTGACGTGCCGCACTCACTGCACCCGCACTCCCCTGACTGACCGCACTCACTGCACACACACTCCGCCGACTGGACGCACAAACTGCACCCGCACTCCCCTGGCGGGCTGCACTCACTGCCCCCGCACACCCCAGACTGACCACACTCATTGCATCCACACTCCCCTGACTGACCGCACTCACTGCACCAACACTCCCCTGACTGGCTGCACTCACTGCACCCGCACTCCCCTGACTGGCCGCACTCACTGCACCCGCACTCCCCTGACTGGCCGCACTCACAGAACCCGCACGTCCCTGACTGGCTGCACTCACTGCACCCACACTCCCTTGACTGACCGCACTGACTGCATCCGCACTTCCCTGACTGGCTGCACTCACTGCACCCACACTCCCTTGACTGACCGCACTGACTGCATCCGCACTCCCCTGACTGACCGCACTCACTGCACCCACACTCCCCTGACTGACAACACTCACTGCCCCCGCACTCCCCTGACTGACCGCACTCACAGCACCCGCACTCCCCTGACTGACCGCACTCACTGCACCCGCACTCCCATGACTGGCCGCACTCACTGCCCCCGCACTCCCCTGACTGACCGCACTCACTGCCCCCGCACTCCCCTGACGTGCCGCACTCACTGCACCCGCACTCCCCTGACTGACCGCACTCACTGCACCCACACTCCGCAGACTGGCCGCACATACTGCACCCGCACTCCCCTGACTGGCCGCACTCACTGCACCCGCACTCCACTGACTGGCCGCACTCACAGCACCCGCACTCCCCTGACTGGCCGCACTCACTGCACCCACACTCCCTTGACTGACCGAACCCACTGCCCCGGACTCCCCTGACTGGTCGCACTCTCTGCCCCCGCACTCCCCCGACTGGCCGGACTCATAGCAGCCCCACTCCCCTGACTGGCCGCACTCACTGCACCCGCACACCCCTGACTGGCCGCACTCACTGCACCCAAACTCCTCTGACTTGCCGCACTCACTGCATCCACAATCCCCTGACTGGCCGCACTCACTGCACCCGCACTCCTCTGACTGGCCGCACTCACCGCACTCCCCTGACTGACCGCACTTACTGCACCCACACTCCCCTGACTGGCCGCACTCACAGCACCCGCACTCCCCTGACTGGCCGCACTCACTGCACCCACACTCCATTGACTGACCGCACTTACTGCACCCGCGCTCCCCTGACTGACCGCGCTCACTGCACCCGCACTCCCCTGACTGGCCGCACTCACTGCCACTGCACACGCCTGACTGGCCGCACTCACTGCACCCGCACTCCCCTGACTGGCCACACTCACTGCCCCCGCACTCCCCCGACTGGCCGGACTCACAGCACCCGCACTCCCCTGACTGGCCGGACTCACAGCACCCGCACTCCCCTGACTGGCCGCACTCACAGCACCCGCACTCCCCCGACTGGCCGGACTCACAGCCCCCGCACTCCCCTGACTGACCGTAATTACTGCACCCGCTCTCGCATGACTGATCGCACGAACTGCACGCACACTCCCCTGACTGGCCGCACTCACTGCACCCGCACTCCCCTGACTGGCCGCACTCACTGCATCCACAATCCCCTGACTGGCCGCACTCACTGCATCCACAATCCCCTGACTGGCCGCACTCACTGCACCCGGACTCCCCTGACTGGCCACACTCACCGCACTCCCCTGACTGGCCGCACTCACTGCACCCACACTCCCCTGACTGGTCGCACTCACTGCACCCACACTCCCCTGACTGGCCGCACTCACTGCACCCGCATTCCTCTGACTGGCCGCACTCACCGCACTCCCCTGACTGGCCGCACTCACTGCACCCACCCTCCCCTGACTGGTCGCACTCACTGCATCCACACTCCCCTGACTGGCCGCACTCACTGCACCCACACTCCCCTGACTGGCCGCACTCACTGCCCCCGCACTCCCCTGACTGGCCGCACTCACAGAACCTGCACTCCCCTGACTGGCCGCACTCACTGCACCCGCACTCCGCAGACTGGCCGCACTCACTGCACCCGCACTCCCCTGACAGGCCGCACTCACCGCCCCCGCACTGCCCTGACTGGCCGCACTCACTGCACCCTCACTCCCCTGACTGGCCGCACTAACTGCACCCGCACTACCCTGACTGGCCGCACTCACTGCACCCGCACTCCCCTGACTGGCCGCACTCACTGCACCCGCACTACTCTGACTGGCCGCACTCACCGCACTCCCCTGACTGGCCGCACTCACAGCACCCGCATTCCCCTGACTGGCCGCACTCACTGCACCCATACTCCCTTGACTGACCGCACTTACTGCACCCGCGCTCCCCTGACTGACCGCACTCACTGCCGCCGCCCTCCCCTGACTGACCACACTCACTGCACACACACTCCCCTGACTGGCCGCACTCACTGCCCCAGCACTCCCCTGACTGGCCGCACACACTGCCCCCGCACTCCCCTGACTGGCCGCACTGCCCTGACTGACCGCACTCACTGCCACGGCACTCCCCTGACGTGCCGCACTCACTGCACCCACACTCCCCTGACTGGCCGCACTCACTGCACCCACACTCCCCTGACTGGCCGCACTCACTGCACCCACACTCCCCTGACTGACCGCAATCACTGCCCCAGCACTCCCCTGACGTGCCGCACTCACTGCACCCACACTCCCCTGACTGGCCGCACTCACAGAACCCGCACTCCCCTGACTGGCCGCACTCACTGCACCCACACTCCCTTGACTGACCGCACTCACTGCCCCCGCACTCCCCTGACTGACAACACTCACTGCCCCCGCACTCCCCTGACTGACCGCACTCACTGCACCCGCACTCCGCAGACTGGCCGCACATACTGCACCCGCACTCCGCAGACTGACCGCACTCACTGCCCCCGCACTCCCCTGACTGACCGCACTAACTGCACCCGCACTCCTCTGACTGGCCGCACTCACTGCACCCGCACTCCTCTGACTGGCCGCACTCACCGCACTCCCGTGACGGACCGCACTCACAGCCCCCGCACTCCCCTGACTGGCCGCACTCACAGCACCCGCACTCCCCTGACGGGCCACACTCACTGCACCCGCACTCCACTGGCTGGCCGCACTCACAGCACCCGCATTCCCCTGACTGGCCGCACTCACTGCACCCATACTCCCTTGACTGACCGCACTTACTGCACCCGCGCTCCCCTGACTGACCGCACTCACTGCCGCCGCCCTCCCCTGACTGACCACACTCACTGCACACACACTCCCCTGACTGGCCGCACTCACTGCCCCAGCACTCCCCTGACTGGCCGCACACACTGCCCCCGCACTCCCCTGACTGGCCGCACTGCCCTGACTGACCGCACTCACTGCCACCGCACTCCCCTGACGTGCCGCACTCACTGCACCCGCACTCCCCTGACTGACCGCACTTACTGCACCCACACTCCGCCGACTGGCCGCACAAACTGCACCCGCACTCCCCTGGCGGGCTGCACTCACTGCCCCCGCACACCCCTGACTGACCACACTCATTGCATCCACACTCCCCTGACTGACTGCACTCACTGCACCAACACTCCCCTGACTGGCTGCACTCACTGCACCCACACTCCACTGACTGGCCGCACTCACTGCACCCGCACTCCCCTGACTGGCCGCACTCACAGAACCCGCACTTCCCTGACTGGCTGCACTCACTGCACCCACACTCCCTTGACTGACCGCACTGACTGCACCCGCACTCCCCTGACTGACCGCACTCACTGCACCCACACTCCCCTGACTGACAACACTCACTGCCCCCGCACTCCCCTGACTGACCGCACTCACAGCACCCGCACTCCCCTGACTGACCGCACTCACTGCACCCTCACTCCCCTGAATGGCCGCACTCACTGCACCCACACTCCCCTGACTGGCCGCACTCACTGCACCCACACTCCCCTGACTGACCGCAATCACTGCCCCAGCACTCCCCTGACTGGCCGCACACACTGCCCCCGCACGCCCCTGACTGGCCGCACTCACAGAACCCGCACTCCCCTGACTGGCCGCACTCACTGCACCCACACTCCCCTGACTGACCGCGCTCACTGCCCCCGCACTCCCCTGACTGGCCGCACTCACTGCACCCGCACTCCCCTGACTGGCCGCACTCACTGCACCCGCACTCCCCTGACTGGCCGCACTCTCTGCCCCCGCACTCCCCTGACTGGCCGCACTCTCTGCCCCCGCACTCCCCCGACTGGCCGGACTCACAGCAGCCCCACTCCCCTGACTGGCCGCACTCACTGCATCCACACTCCCCTGACTGACAACACTGACTGCACCCGCACTCCCCTGACTGGCCGCACTCACTGCACCCACACTCCCCTGACTGGCCGCACTCACTGCATCCACAATCCCCTGACTGGCCGCACTCACTGCACCCGGACTCCCCTGACTGGCCGCACTCACCGCACTCCCCTAACTGGCCGCACTCACTGCACCCGCATTCCTCTGACTGGCCGCACTCACCGCACTCCCCTGACTGGCCGCACTCACTGCACCCACACTCCCCTGACTGACCGCACTCACTGCATCCACACTCCCCTGACTGACCGCACTCACTGCACCAACACTCCCCTGACTGGTCGCACTCACTGCACCCGCACTCCCCTGACTGACCGCACTCACTGCCCCCGCACTCCCCTGACTGACCGCACTCACTGCACCCGCACTCCCCTGACTGGCCGCACTCACTGCCGCCGCACTCCCCTGACTGACCGCACTCACTGCCCCCGCACTCCCCTGACGTGCCGCACTCACTGCACCCGCACTCCGCAGACTGGCCGCACTCACTGCCCCCGCTCTCCCCTGACTGACCACACTCACTGCCCCCGCACTCCCCTGACTGACAACACTCACTGCCCCCGCACTCCCCTGACTGACCGCACTCACTGCACCCGCACTCCGCAGACTGGCCGCACATACTGCACCCGCACTCCGCAGACTGACCGCACTCACTGCCCCCGCACTCCCCTGACTGACCACACTAACTGCACCCGCACTCCTCTGACTGGCCGCACTCACTGCACCCGCACTCCTCTGACTGGCCGCACTCACCGCACTCCCGTGACGGACCGCACTAACTGCACCCGCACTCCTCTGACTGGCCGCACTCACTGCCCCCGCACTCCCCTGACTGGCCGCACTCACAGCACCCGCACTCCCCTGACGGGCCGCACTCACTGCACCCGCACTCCACTGGCTGGCCGCACTCACAGCACCCGCATTCCCCTGACTGGCCGCACTCACTGCACCCATACTCCCTTGACTGACCGCACTTACTGCACCCGCGCTCCCCTGACTGACCGCACTCACTGCCGCCGCCCTCCCCTGACTGACCACACTCACTGCACACACACTCCCCTGACTGGCCGCACTCACTGCCCCCGCACTCCCCTGACTGGCCGCACTGCCCTGACTGACCGCACTCACTGCCACCGCACTCCCCTGACGTGCCGCACTCACTGCACCCGCACTCCCCTGACTGACCGCACTCACTGCACACACACTCCGCCGACTGGACGCACAAACTGCACCCGCACTCCCCTGGCGGGCTGCACTCACTGCCCCCGCACACCCCAGACTGACCACACTCATTGCATCCACACTCCCCTGACTGACCGCACTCACTGCACCAACACTCCCCTGACTGGCTGCACTCACTGCACCCACACTCCACTGACTGGCCGCACTCACTGCACCCGCACTCCCCTGACTGGCCGCACTCACAGAACCCGCACTTCCCTGACTGGCTGCACTCACTGCACCCACACTCCCTTGACTGACCGCACTGACTGCATCCGCACTCCCCTGACTGACCGCACTCACTGCACCCACACTCCCCTGACTGACAACACTCACTGCCCCCGCACTCCCCTGACTGACCGCACTCACAGCACCCGCACTCCCCTGACTGACCGCACTCACTGCACCCGCACTCCCATGACTGGCCGCACTCACTGCCCCCGCACTCCCCTGACTGACCGCACTCACTGCCCCCGCACTCCCCTGACTGACCGCACTCACTGCCCCCGCACTCCCCTGACGTGCCGCACTCACTGCACCCGCACTCCCCTGACTGACCGCACTCACTGCACCCACACTCCGCAGACTGGCCGCACATACTGCACCCGCACTCCCCTGACTGGCCGCACTCACTGCACCCGCACTCCACTGACTGGCCGCACTCACAGCACCCGCACTCCCCTGACTGGCCGCACTCACTGCACCCACACTCCCTTGACTGACCGAACCCACTGCCCCGGACTCCCCTGACTGGTCGCACTCTCTGCCCCCGCACTCCCCCGACTGGCCGGACTCATAGCAGCCCCACTCCCCTGACTGGCCGCACTCACTGCACCCGCACACCCCTGACTGGCCGCACTCACTGCACCCAAACTCCTCTGACTTGCCGCACTCACTGCATCCACAATCCCCTGACTGGCCGCACTCACTGCACCCGCACTCCTCTGACTGGCCGCACTCACCGCACTCCCCTGACTGACCGCACTTACTGCACCCACACTCCCCTGACTGGCCGCACTCACAGCACCCGCACTCCCCTGACTGGCCGCACTCACTGCACCCACACTCCATTGACTGACCGCACTTACTGCACCCGCACTCCCCTGACTGGCCGCACTCACTGCCACTGCACACGCCTGACTGGCCGCACTCACAGTGCCCGCACTCCCCTGACTGGCCACACTCACTGCCCCCGCACTCCCCCGACTGGCCGGACTCACAGCACCCGCACTCCCCTGACTGGCCGGACTCACAGCACCCGCACTCCCCTGACTGGCCGCACTCACAGCACCCGCACTCCCCCGACTGGCCGGACTCACAGCCCCCGCACTCCCCTGACTGACCGTAATTACTGCACCCGCTCTCGCCTGACTGACCGCACTAACTGCACGCACACTCCCCTGACTGACAACACTCACTGCACCCGCACTCCCCTGACTGACCGCACTCACTGCACCCGCACTCCCCTGACTGGCCGCACTCACTGCATCCACAATCCCCTGACTGGCCGCACTCACTGCATCCACAATCCCCTGACTGGTCGCACTCACTGCATCCACACTCCCCTGACTGGCCGCACTCACTGCACCCGCATTCCTCTGACTGGCCGCACTCACCGCACTCCCCTGACTGGCCGCACTCACTGCACCCACACTCCCCTGACTGGTCGCACTCACTGCACCCACACTCCCCTGACTGGTCGCACTCACTGCATCCACACACCCCTGACTGGCCGCACTCACTGCACCCACACTCCCCTGACTGGCCGCACTCACTGCCCCCGCACTCCCCTGACTGGCCGCACTCACTGCACCCGCACTCCGCAGACTGGCCGCACTCACTGCACCCGCACTCCCCTGACAGGCCGCACTCACCGCCCCCGCACTGCCCTGACTGGCCGCACTCACTGCACCCTCACTCCCCTGACTGGCCGCACTAACTGCACCCGCACTCCCCTGACTGGCCGCACTCAATGCACCCACACTCCCCTGACTGGCCGCACTAACTGCACCCGCACTACTCTGACTGGCCGCACTCACCGCACTCCCCTGACTGGCCGCACTCACAGCACCCGCACTCCCCTGACGGGCCGCACTCACTGCACCCGCACTCCACTGGCTGGCCGCACTCACAGCACCCGCATTCCCCTGACTGGCCGCACTCACTGCACCCATACTCCCTTGACTGACCGCACTTACTGCACCCGCGCTCCCCTGACTGACCGCACTCACTGCCGCCGCCCTCCCCTGACTGACCACACTCACTGCACACACACTCCCCTGACTGGCCGCACTCACTGCCCCAGCACTCCCCTGACTGGCCGCACACACTGCCCCCGCACTCCCCTGACTGGCCGCACTGCCCTGACTGACCGCACTCACTGCCACGGCACTCCCCTGACGTGCCGCACTCACTGCACCCGCACTCCCCTGACTGACCGCACTCACTGCACACACACTCCGCCGACTGGACGCACAAACTGCACCCGCACTCCCCTGGCGGGCTGCACTCACTGCCCCCGCACACCCCAGACTGACCACACTCATTGCATCCACACTCCCCTGACTGACCGCACTCACTGCACCAACACTCCCCTGACTGGCTGCACTCACTGCACCCACACTCCACTGACTGGCCGCACTCACTGCACCCGCACTCCCCTGACTGGCCGCACTCACAGAACCCGCACTTCCCTGACTGGCTGCACTCACTGCACCCACACTCCCTTGACTGACCGCACTGACTGCATCCGCACTCCCCTGACTGACCGCACTCACTGCACCCACACTCCCCTGACTGACAACACTCACTGCCCCCGCACTCCCCTGACTGACCGCACTCACAGCACCCGCACTCCCCTGACTGACCGCACTCACTGCACCCGCACTCCCATGACTGGCCGCACTCACTGCCCCCGCACTCCCCTGACTGACCGCACTCACTGCCCCCGCACTCCCCTGAGGTGCCGCACTCACTGCACCCGCACTCCACTGACTGGCCGCACTCACAGCACCCGCACTCCCCTGACTGGCCGCACTCACTGCACCCGCACTCCACTGACTGGCCGCACTCACAGCACCCGCACTCCCCTGACTGGCCGCACTCACTGCACCCGGACTCCCCTGACTGGGCGCACTCACCGCACTCCCCTAACTGGCCGCACTCACTGCACCCGCATTCCTCTGACTGGCCGCACTCACCGCACTCCCCTGACTGGCCGCACTCACTGCACCCACACTCCCCTGACTGACCGCACTCACTGCATCCACACTCCCCTGACTGACCGCACTCACTGCACCAACACTCCCCTGACTGGTCGCACTCACTGCACCCGCACTCCCCTGACTGACCGCACTCACTGCCCCCGCACTCCCCTGACTGACCGCACTCACTGCACCCGCACTCCCCTGACTGGCCGCACTCACTGCCGCCGCACTCCCCTGACTGACCGCACTCACTGCCCCCGCACTCCCCTGACGTGCCGCACTCACTGCACCCGCACTCCGCAGACTGGCCGCACTCACTGCCCCCGCTCTTCCCTGACTGACCGCACTCACTGCCCCCGCACTCCCCTGACTGACAACACTCACTGCCCCCGCACTCCCCTGACTGACCGCACTCACTGCACCCGCACTCCGCAGACTGGCCGCACATACTGCACCCGCACTCCGCAGACTGACCGCACTCACTGCCCCCGCACTCCCCTGACTGACCACACTAACTGCACCCGCACTCCTCTGACTGGCCGCACTCACTGCACCCGCACTCCTCTGACTGGCCGCACTCACCGCACTCCCGTGACGGACCGCACTAACTGCACCCGCACTCCTCTGACTGGCCGCACTCACTGCCCCCGCACTCCCCTGACTGGCCGCACTCACAGCACCCGCACTCCCCTGACGGGCCGCACTCACTGCACCCGCACTCCACTGGCTGGCCGCACTCACAGCACCCGCATTCCCCTGACTGGCCGCACTCACTGCACCCATACTCCCTTGACTGACCGCACTTACTGCACCCGCGCTCCCCTGACTGACCGCACTCACTGCCGCCGCCCTCCCCTGACTGACCACACTCACTGCACACACACTCCCCTGACTGGCCGCACTCACTGCCCCAGCACTCCCCTGACTGGCCGCACACACTGCCCCCGCACTCCCCTGACTGGCCGCACTGCCCTGACTGACCGCACTCACTGCCACGGCACTCCCCTGACGTGCCGCACTC
Organism: Mustelus asterias; assembly: GCF_964213995.1. Taxonomy (NCBI): domain Eukaryota; kingdom Metazoa; phylum Chordata; class Chondrichthyes; order Carcharhiniformes; family Triakidae; genus Mustelus; species Mustelus asterias. Next base: position 87,739,422 of record NC_135816.1, on the reverse strand, counting down.
ACTGCACCCGCACTCCCCTGACTGACCGCACTCACTGCACACACACTCCGCCGACTGGACGCACAAACTGCACCCGCACTCCCCTGGCGGGCTGCACTCACTGCCCCCGCACACCCCAGACTGACCACACTCATTGCATCCACACTCCCCTGACTGACCGCACTCACTGCACCAACACTCCCCTGACTGGCTGCACTCACTGCACCCACACTCCACTGACTGGCCGCACTCACTGCACCCGCACTCCCCTGACTGGCCGCACTCACAGAACCCGCACTTCCCTGACTGGCTGCACTCACTGCACCCACACTCCCTTGACTGACCGCACTGACTGCATCCGCACTTCCCTGACTGGCTGCACTCACTGCACCCACACTCCCTTGACTGACCGCACTGACTGCATCCGCACTCCCCTGACTGACCGCACTCACTGCACCCACACTCCCCTGACTGACAACACTCACTGCCCCCGCACTCCCCTGACTGACCGCACTCACAGCACCCGCACTCCCCTGACTGACCGCACTCACTGCACCCGCACTCCCATGACTGGCCGCACTCACTGCCCCCGCACTCCCCTGACTGGCCGCACTCACAGAACCCGCACTTCCCTGACTGGCTGCACTCACTGCACCCACACTCCCTTGACTGACCGCACTGACTGCATCCGCACTTCCCTGACTGGCTGCACTCACTGCACCCACACTCCCTTGACTGACCGCACTGACTGCATCCGCACTCCCCTGACTGACCGCACTCACTGCACCCACACTCCGCAGACTGGCCGCACATACTGCACCCGCACTCCCCTGACTGGCCGCACTCACTGCACCCGCACTCCACTGACTGGCCGCACTCACAGCACCCGCACTCCCCTGACTGGCCGCACTCACTGCACCCACACTCCCTTGACTGACCGAACCCACTGCCCCGGACTCCCCTGACTGGTCGCACTCTCTGCCCCCGCACTCCCCCGACTGGCCGGACTCATAGCAGCCCCACTCCCCTGACTGGCCGCACTCACTGCACCCGCACACCCCTGACTGGCCGCACTCACTGCACCCAAACTCCTCTGACTTGCCGCACTCACTGCATCCACAATCCCCTGACTGGCCGCACTCACTGCACCCGCACTCCTCTGACTGGCCGCACTCACCGCACTCCCCTGACTGACCGCACTTACTGCACCCACACTCCCCTGACTGGCCGCACTCACAGCACCCGCACTCCCCTGACTGGCCGCACTCACTGCACCAACACTCCATTGACTGACCGCACTTACTGCACCCGCGCTCCCCTGACTGACCGCGCTCACTGCACCCGCACTCCCCTGACTGGCCGCACTCACTGCCACTGCACACGCCTGACTGGCCGCACTCACAGCACCCGCACTCCCCTGACTGGCCGCACTCACTGCACCCACACTCCCTTGACTGACCGAACCCACTGCCCCGGACTCCCCTGACTGGTCGCACTCTCTGCCCCCGCACTCCCCCGACTGGCCGGACTCATAGCAGCCCCACTCCCCTGACTGGCCGCACTCACTGCACCCGCACACCCCTGACTGGCCGCACTCACTGCACCCAAACTCCTCTGACTTGCCGCACTCACTGCATCCACAATCCCCTGACTGGCCGCACTCACTGCACCCGCACTCCTCTGACTGGCCGCACTCACCGCACTCCCCTGACTGACCGCACTTACTGCACCCACACTCCCCTGACTGGCCGCACTCACAGCACCCGCACTCCCCTGACTGGCCGCACTCACTGCACCCACACTCCATTGACTGACCGCACTTACTGCACCCGCGCTCCCCTGACTGACCGCGCTCACTGCACCCGCACTCCCCTGACTGGCCGCACTCACTGCCACTGCACACGCCTGACTGGCCGCACTCACAGTGCCCGCACTCCCCCGACTGGCCGGACTCACAGCACCCGCACTCCCCTGACTGGCCGCACTCACAGCCCCCGCACTCCCCTGACTGGCCGCACTCACAGCACCCGCACTCCCCTGACTGGCCGGACTCACAGCACCCGCACTCCCCTGACTGACCGTAATTACTGCACCCGCTCTCGCCTGACTGATCGCACGAACTGCACGCACACTCCCCTGACTGACAACACTCACTGCACCCGCACTCCCCTGACTGACCGCACTCACTGCACCCGCACTCCCCTGACTGGCCGCACTCACTGCATCCACAATCCCCTGACTGGCCGCACTCACTGCATCCACAATCCCCTGACTGGCCGCACTCACTGCACCCGGACTCCCCTGACTGGCCGCACTCACTGCACCCGCACTCCCCTGACTGGCCGCACTCACTGCACCCACACTCCCCTGACTGGTCGCACTCACTGCATCCACACTCCCCTGACTGGCCGCACTCACTGCACCCACACTCCATTGACTGACCGCACTTACTGCACCCGCGCTCCCCTGACTGACCGCGCTCACTGCACCCGCACTCCCCTGACTGGCCGCACTCACTGCCACTGCACACGCCTGACTGGCCGCACTCACTGCCCCCGCACTCCCCCGACTGGCCGGACTCACAGCACCCGCACTCCCCTGACTGGCCGGACTCACAGCACCCGCACTCCCCTGACTGGCCGCACTCACAGCACCCGCACTCCCCCGACTGGCCGGACTCACAGCCCCCGCACTCCCCTGACTGACCGTAATTCCTGCACCCGCTCTCGCCTGACTGATCGCACGAACTGCACGCACACTCCCCTGACTGACAACACTCACTGCACCCGCACTCCCCTGACTGACCGCACTCACTGCACCCGCACTCCCCTGACTGGCCGCACTCACTGCATCCACAATCCCCTGACTGGCCGCACTCACTGCATCCACAATCCCCTGACTGGCCGCACTCACTGCACCCGGACTCCCCTGACTGGCCACACTCACCGCACTCCCCTGACTGGCCGCACTCACTGCACCCACACTCCCCTGACTGGTCGCACTCACTGCATCCACACTCCCCTGACTGGCCGCACTCACTGCACCCGCATTCCTCTGACTGGCCGCACTCACCGCACTCCCCTGACTGGCCGCACTCACTGCACCCACACTCCCCTGACTGGTCGCACTCACTGCATCCACACTCCCCTGACTGGCCGCACTCACTGCACCCACACTCCCCTGACTGGCCGCACTCACTGCCCCCGCACTCCCCTGACTGGCCGCACTCACAGAACCTGCACTCCCCTGACTGGCCGCACTCACTGCACCCGCACTCCGCAGACTGGCCGCACTCACTGCACCCGCACTCCCCTGACAGGCCGCACTCACCGCCCCCGCACTGCCCTGACTGGCCGCACTCACTGCACCCTCACTCCCCTGACTGGCCGCACTAACTGCACCCGCACTACCCTGACTGGCCGCACTCAATGCACCCACACTCCCCTGACTGGCCGCACTAACTGCACCCGCACTACTCTGACTGGCCGCACTCACCGCACTCCCCTGACTGGCCGCACTCACAGCACCCGCACTCCCCTGACGGGCCGCACTCACTGCACCCGCACTCCACTGGCTGGCCGCACTCACAGCACCCGCATTCCCCTGACTGGCCGCACTCACTGCACCCATACTCCCTTGACTGACCGCACTTACTGCACCCGCGCTCCCCTGACTGACCGCACTCACTGCCGCCGCCCTCCCCTGACTGACCACACTCACTGCACACACACTCCCCTGACTGGCCGCACTCACTGCCCCAGCACTCCCCTGACTGGCCGCACACACTGCCCCCGCACTCCCCTGACTGGCCGCACTGCCCTGACTGACCGCACTCACTGCCACCGCACTCCCCTGACGTGCCGCACTCACTGCACCCGCACTCCCCTGACTGACCGCACTCACTGCACACACACTCCGCCGACTGGACGCACAAACTGCACCCGCACTCCCCTGGCGGGCTGCACTCACTGCCCCCGCACACCCCAGACTGACTACACTCATTGCATCCACACTCCCCTGACTGGCCGCACTCACAGAACCCGCACTTCCCTGACTGACCGCACTGACTGCACCTGCACTCCCCTGACTGACCGCACTCACTGCACCCACACTCCCCTGACTGACAACACTCACTGCCCCCGCACTCCCCTGACTGACCGCACTCACAGCACCCGCACTCCCCTGACTGACCGCACTCACTGCACCCGCACTCCCATGACTGGCCGCACTCACTGCCCCCGCACTCCCCTGAGGTGCCGCACTCACTGCACCCACACTCCGCAGACTGGCCGCACATACTGCACCCGCACTCCACTGACTGGCCGCACTCACAGCACCCGCACTCCCCTGACTGGCCGCACTCACTGCACCCACACTCCCTTGACTGACCGAACCCACTGCCCCGGACTCCCCTGACTGGTCGCACTCTCTGCCCCCGCACTCCCCCGACTGGCCGGACTCATAGCAGCCCCACTCCCCTGACTGGCCGCACTCACTGCACCCGCACACCCCTGACTGGCCGCACTCACTGCACCCAAACTCCTCTGACTTGCCGCACTCACTGCATCCACAATCCCCTGACTGGCCGCACTCACTGCACCCGCACTCCTCTGACTGGCCGCACTCACCGCACTCCCCTGACTGACCGCACTTACTGCACCCGCACTCCCCTGACTGGCCGCACTCACTGCACCCACACTCCATTGACTGACCGCACTTACTGCACCAGCGCTCCCCTGACTGACCGCGCTCACTGCACCCGCAGTCCCCTGACTGGCCGCACTCACTGCCCCCGCACTCCCCCGACTGGCCGGACTCACAGCACCCGCACTCCCCCGACTGGCCGGACTCACAGCACCCGCACTCCCCCGACTGGCCGGACTCACAGCCCCCGCACTCCCCTGACTGACCGTAATTACTGCACCCGCTCTCCCCTGACTGGCCGCACTCACTGCACCCGCACTCCCCTGACGGGCCGCACTCACTGCACCCGCACTCCCCTGACTGGCCGCACTCACTGCACCCGCACTCCCCTGACTGGCCGCACTCACTGCACTCCCCTGACTGACCCCACTCACTCCACCCACACTCACCTGACTGGCCGCACTCACTGCACCCACACTCCCCTGACTGACCGCACTCACTGCATCCACACTCCCCTGACTGACCGCACTCACTGCACCCACACTCCCCTGACTGGTCGCACTCACTGCACCCGCACTCCTCTGTCTGGCCGCACTCACCGCACTCCCCTAACTGACCGCACTCACTGCACCCACACTCCCCTGACTGGCCGCACTCACAGCACACGCACGCCCCTGACTGGCCGCACTCACAGCACACGCACGCCCCTGACTGGCCGCACTCACCGCAATCCTGTGACTGGCCGCACTCACTGCACCCGCACCCCTCTGACTGGCCGCACTCACTGCACTCCCCTGACTGACCGCACTCACTGCACCCACACTCCCCTGACTAACTGCACTCACTGCACCCACACTCCCCTGACTGACCGCACTCACTGCACCCACACTCCCCTGACTAACTGCACTCACTGCACCCACACTCCCCTGACTTGCCACACTCACTGCACCCACACTCCCCTGACTAACTGCACTCACTGCACCCACACTCCCCTGACTGACCGCACTCACTGCATCCACACTCCCCTGACTGGCCGCACTCACTGCACCCGCACTTCCCTGACTGGCCGCACTCACTGCACACGCGCTCCCCTGACTGGCCGCACTCACTGCCCCCGCACTCCACTGACTGACCGAACCCACTGCCCCGCACTCCCCTGACTGGCCGCACTCTCTGCCGCCGCACTCCCCCGACTGGCCGGACTCACTGCACCCGCACTCCGTTGACTGACCGGAATTACTGCACCCGCTCTCCCCTGACTGACCGCACTAACTGCACCCACACTCCCCTGACTGGCCGCACTCACTGCACCCGTACTCCCCTGACTGGCCGCACTCACTGCACTCCCCTGACTGACCCCACTCACTGCACCCACACTCACCTGACTAGCCGCACTCACTGCACCCACACTCCCCTGACTGACCGCACTCACTGCATCCACACTCCCCTGACTGACCGCACTCACTGCACCCACACTCCCCTGACTGGTCGCACTCACTGCACCCGCACTCCTCTGGCCGCACTCACCGCACTCCCCTGACTGACCGCACTCACTGCACCCACACTCCCCTGACTAGCCGCACTCACAGCACCCGCACTCCCCTGACTGGCCGCACTCACAGCACCCGCACTCCCCTGACTGGCCGCACTCACTGCACCCGCACTCCCCTGACTGGCCGCACTCACCGCACTCCTGTGACTGGCCGCACTCACCGCACCCGCACCCCTCTGACTGGCCGCACTCACTGCACTCCCCTGACCGACCGCACTCACTGCACCCACACTCACCTGACTAGCCGCACTCACTGCACCCGCACTCCCCTGACTGACCGCACTCACTGCACCCACACTCCCCTGACTGACCGCACTCAGTGCACCCGCACTCTCCTGACTGGCCGCACTCACTGCACCCGCACTCCCGTGACTGGCCGCACTCACTACACCCACACTCCCCTGACTGACCGCACTCACTGCACCCGCACTCCCCTGACAGGCCGCACTCACTGCATCCGCACTCACCTGACTGACCGCACTCACTGCACCCGGACTCCCCTGACTGGCCGCACTCACCGCACTCCCCTGACTGACCGCACTCACTGCACCCGCACCCCTCTGACTGGCCGCACTCACTGCACCCGCACCCCTCTGACTGGCCGCACTCACTGCACTCCCCTGACTGACCGCACTCACTGCACCCACACTCACCTGACTAGCCGCACTCACTGCACCCGCACTCCTCTGTCTGGCCGCACTCACCGCACTACCCTGACTGACCGCACTCACTGCACCCACACTCCCCTGACTGACCGCACTCACTGCATCAACACTCCCCTGACTGGCCGCACTCACTGCACCCGCACACCCCTGACTGGCAGCACTCACTGCACCCGCACTCCCCTGACTGGCCGCACGCACTGCACCCACACTCCCCTGACTGGTCGCACTCACTGCACCCGCACTCCTCTGTCTGGCCGCACTCACCGCACTCCCCTAACTGACCGCACTCACTGCACCCACACTCCCCTGACTAGCCGCACTCACAGAACCCGCACTCCCCTGACTGGCCGCACTCACAGCACACGCACGCCCCTGACTGGCCGCACTCACCGCAATCCTGTGACTGGCCGCACTCACTGCACCCGCACCCCTCTGACTGGCCGCACTCACTGCACTCCCCTGACTGACCGCACTCACTGCACACACACTCCCCTGACTAACTGCACTCACTGCACCCACACTCCCCTGACTGACCGCACTCACTGCACCCACACTCCCCTGACTAACTGCACTCACTGCACCCACACTCCCCTGACTTGCCGCACTCACTGCACCCACACTCCCCTGACTAACTGCACTCACTGCACCCACACTCCCCTGACTGACCGCACTCACTGCATCCACACTCCCCTGACTGGCCGCACTCACTGCACCCGCACTCCCCTGACTGGCCGCACTCACTGCACACGCGCTCCCCTGACTGGCCGCACTTACAGCACCAAAACTTCCCTGACTGGCCGCACTCACTGCCCCCGCACTCCACTGACTGACCGAACCCACTGCCCCGCACTCCCCTGACTGGCCGCACTCTCTGCCGCCGCACTCCCCCGACTGGCCGGACTCACGGCAGCCCCACTCCCGACTGGCCACACTCACTGCACCCGCACTCCCCTGACTGACCGTAATTACTGCACCCGCTCTCCCCTGACTGACCGCACTAACTGCACCCACACTCCCCTGACTGGCCGCACTCACTGCACCCGTACTCACCTGACTAGCCGCACTCACTGCACCCACACTCCCCTGACTGACCGCACTCACTGCATCCACACTCCCCTGACTGACCGCACTCACTGCACCCACACTCCCCTGACTGGTCGCACTCACTGCACCCGCACTCCTCTGGCCGCACTCACCGCACTCCCCTGACTGACCGCACTCACTGCACCCACACTCCCCTGACTAGCCGCACTCACAGCACCCGCACTCCCCTGACTGGCCGCACTCACAGCACCCGCACTCCCCTGACTGGCCGCACTCACTGCACCCGCACTCCCCTGACTGGCCGCACTCACCGCACTCCTGTGACTGGCCGCACTCACCGCACCCGCACCCCTCTGACTGGCCGCACTCACTGCACTCCCCTGATCGACCGCACTCACTGCACCCACACTCACCTGACTGACCGCACTCACTGCACGCACACTCCCCTGACTGACCGCACTCACTGCACCCGCACTCCCCTGACTGGCCGCACTCACTGCACCCGCACTCCCGTGACTGGCCGCACTCACTACACCCACACTCCCCTGACTGACCGCACTCACTGCACCCGCACTCCCCTGACTGACCGCACTCACTGCACGCACACTCCCCTGACAGGCCGCACTCACTGCATCCGCACTCACCTGACTGACCGCACTCACTGCAACCGGACTCCCCTGACTGGCCGCACTCACCGCACTCCCCTGACTGACCGCACTCACTGCACCCGCACCCCTCTGACTGGCCGCACTCACTGCACCCGCACCCCTCTGACTGGCCGCACTCACTGCACTCCCCTGACTGACCGCACTCACTGCACCCACACTCACCTGACTAGCCGCACTCACTGCACCCGCACTCCTCTGTCTGGCCGCACTCACCGCACTACCCTGACTGACCGCACTCACTGCACCCACACTCCCCTGACTGACCGCACTCACTGCATCCACACTCCCCTGACTGGCCGCACTCACTGCACCCGCACTCCCCTGACTGGCAGCACTCACTGCACCCGCACTCCCCTGACTGGCCGCACTCACAGCACCCGCACTCCCGTGACTGGCCGCACTCACTGCATCCGCACTCACCTGACTGACCGCACTGACTGCACCCGGACTCCACTGACTGGCCGCACCCACTGCACCTGCACTCCCCTGACTGGCCACACTCACCGCACTCCCCTGACTGGCCACACTCACTGCACCCGCACTCCCCTGACTGGCCACACTCACCGCACTCCCCTGACTGACCGCACTCACTGCACCCGCACTCTCCTCACTGGCCATACTCACTGCCCCCGCACTCCCCTGACTGACCGCACTGACTGCACCCACACTCCCCGACTGACCGCACTCACTGCATCCACACTCCCCTGACTGGCCGCACTCACTGCACCCGCACTCCCCTGACTGGCCGCACTCACTGCACCCGCACTCCCCTGACTGGCCGCACTCACAGCACCCGCACTCCCGTGACAGGCCGCACTCACTGCACCCAAACTCCCCTGACTGGCCGCACTCACAGCACCCGCACTCCCCTGACTGGCCGCACTCACAGCACCCGCAATCCCGTGACTGGCCGCACTCACTGCACCCACACTCCCCTGACTGGTCGCACTCACTGCACCCGCACTCCTCTGACTGACCGCACTCACTGCATCCACAGTCCCCTGACTGGCCGCACTCACCGCACTCCCCTGACTGACCGCACTCACTGCACCCACACTCACCTGACTAGCCGCACTCACTGCACCCACACTCCCCAGACTGACCGCACTCACTGCATCCACACTCCCCTGACTGACCGCACTCACTGCATCCCTCTCCCCTGACTGGCTGCACTCACTGCACCCGGACTCCCATGACTGGCCGCACTCACTGCACCCGCACTCCCCTGACTGGCCGCACTCACTGCACCCGCACTCCCGTGACTGGCCGCACTCACTGCACCCACACTCCCCTGACTGACCGCACTCACTGCACCCGCACTCCCCTGACCGGCCGCACTCACTGCACCCGCACTCCCGTGAATGGCCGCACTCACTGCATCCGCACTCACCTGACTGACCGCACTCACTGCACCCGGACTCCCCTGACTGGCCGCACTCACTGCACCTGCACTCCCCTTACTGGCCGCACTCACCGCACTCCCCTGACTGGCCGCACTCACAGCACCCACACTCCCGTGACTGGCCGCACTCACTGCATCCGCACTCACCTGACTGACCGCACTCACTGCACCCAGACTCCCCTGACTGGCCGCACTCACGGCACCTGCACTCCCCTGACTGGCCGCACTCACTGAACCCGCACTCCTCTGACTGGCCGCACTCACCGCACTCCCCTGACTGACCGCACTCACTGCACCCGCACTCCCCTGACTGGCCACACTCACTGCCCCCGCACTCCACTGACTGACCGCACTCACAGCACCCGCGCTCCCCTGACTGGCCGCACTCACAGCACCAAAACTTCCCTGACTGGCCGCACTCACTGCCCCCGCACTCCCCTGACTGGTCGCACTCTCTGCCCCCGCACTCCCCCGACTGGCCTGACTCACAGCAGCCCCACTCCCGACTGGCCACACTCACTGCACCCGCACTCCCCTGACTGACCGTAATGACTGCACCCGCTCTCCCCTGACTGGCCGCACTCACTGCACCCGCACTCCCCTGACGGGCCGCACTCACTGCACCCGCACTCCCCTGACTGGCCGCACTCACTGCACTCCCCTGACTGACCGCACTCACTGCACCCACACTCACCTGACTGGCCGCACTCACTGCACCCACACTCCCCTGACTGACCGCACTCACTGCATCCACACTCCCCTGACTGACCGCACTCACTGCACCCACACTCCCCTGACTGGTCGCACTCACTGCACCCGCACTCCTCTGTCTGGCCGCACTCACCGCACTCCCCTAACTGACCGCACTCACTGCACCCACACTCCCCTGACTAGCCGCACTCACTGCATCCACACTCCCCTGACTGGCCGCACTCACTGCACCCGAACTCCCCTGACTGGCAGCACTCACTGCACCCGCACTCCCCTGACTGGCCGCACTCACAGCACCCGCACTCCCGTGACTGGCCGCACTCACTGCATCCGCACTCACCTGACTGACCGCACTGACTGCACCCGGACTCCACTGACTGGCCGCACTCACTGCACCTGCACTCCCCTGACTGGCCACACTCACTGCACCCGCACTCCCCTGACTGGCCACACTCACCGCACTCCCCTGACTGACCGCACTCACTGCACCCGCACTCTCCTCACTGGCCATACTCACTGCCCCCGCACTCCCCTGACTGACCGCACTCACTGCACCCACACTCCCCTGACTGACCGCACTCACTGCATCCACACTCCCCTGACTGGCCGCACTCACTGCACCCGCACTCCCCTGACTGGCCGCACTCACTGCACCCGCACTCCCCTGACTGGCCGCACTCACAGCACCCGCACTCCCGTGACAGGCCGCACTCACTGCACCCACACTCCCCTGACTGGCCGCACTCACAGCACCCGCACTCCCCTGACTGGCCGCACTCACAGCACCCGCAATCCCGTGACTTGCCGCACTCACTGCACCCACACTCCCCTGACTGGTCGCACTCACTGCACCCGCACTCCTCTGACTGACCGCACTCACTGCATCCACAGTCCCCTGACTGGCCGCACTCACCGCACTCCCCTGACTGACCGCACTCACTGCACCCACACTCACCTGACTAGCCGCACTCACTGCACCCACACTCCCCAGACTGACCGCACTCACTGCATCCACACTCCCCTGACTGGCTGCACTCACTGCACCCGGACTCCCATGACTGGCCGCACTCACTGCACCCGCACTCCCCTGACTGGCCGCACTCACTGCACCCGCACTCCCGTGACTGGCCGCACTCACTGCACCCACACTCCCCTGACTGACCGCACTCACGGCACCTGCTCTCCCCTGACTGGCCGCACTCACTGAACCCGCACTCCTCTGACTGGCCGCACTCACCGCACTCCCCTGACTGACCGCACTCACTGCACCCGCACTCCCCTGACTGGCCACACTCACTGCCCCCGCACTCCACTGACTGACCGCACTCACAGCACCCGCGCTCCCCTGACTGGCCGCACTCACAGCACCAAAACTTCCCTGACTGGCCGCACTCACTGCCCCCGCACTCCCCTGACTGGTCGCACTCTCTGCCCCCGCACTCCCCCGACTGGCCTGACTCACAGCAGCCCCACTCCCGACTGGCCACACTCACTGCACCCGCACTCCCCTGACTGACCGTAATGACTGCACCCGCTCTCCCCTGACTGGCCGCACTCACTGCACCCGCACTCCCCTGACGGGCCGCACTCACTGCACCCGCACTCCCCTGACTGGCCGCACTCACTGCACTCCCCTGACTGACCGCACTCACTGCACCCACACTCACCTGACTGGCCGCACTCACTGCACCCACACTCCCCTGACTGAACGCACTCACTGCATCCACACTCCCCTGACTGACCGCACTCACTGCACCCACACTCCCCTGACTGGTCGCACTCACTGCACCCGCACTCCTCTGTCTGGCCGCACTCACCGCACTCCCCTAACTGACCGCACTCACTGCACCCACACTCCCCTGACTAGCCGCACTCACTGCATCCACACTCCCCTGACTGGCCGCACTCACTGCACCCGAACTCCCCTGACTGGCAGCACTCACTGCACCCGCACTCCCCTGACTGGCCGCACTCACAGCACCCGCACTCCCGTGACTGGCCGCACTCACTGCATCCGCACTCACCTGACTGACTGCACTGACTGCACCCGGACTCCACTGACTGGCCGCACTCACTGCACCTGCACTCCCCTGACTGGCCACACTCACTGCACCCGCACTCCCCTGACTGGCCACACTCACCGCACTCCCCTGACTGACCGCACTCACTGCACCCGCACTCTCCTCACTGGCCATACTCACTGCCCCCGCACTCCCCTGACTGACCGCACTGACTGCACCCACACTCCCCTGACTGACCGCACTCACTGCATCCACACTCCCCTGACTGGCCGCACTCACTGCACCCGCACTCCCCTGACTGGCCGCACTCACTGCACCCGCACTCCCCTGACTGGCCGCACTCACAGCACCCGCACTCCCGTGACTGGCCGCACTCACTGCACCCACACTCCCCTGACTGGCCGCACTCACAGCACCCGCACTCCCCTGACTGGCCGCACTCACAGCACCCGCAATCCCGTGACTGGCCGCACTCACTGCACCCACACTCCCCTGACTGGTCGCACTCACTGCACCCGCACTCCTCTGACTGACCGCACTCACTGCATCCACAGTCCCCTGACTGGCCGCACTCACCGCACTCCCCTGACTGACCGCACTCACTGCACCCACACTCCCCTGACTGGCCGCACTCACTGCGCCCGCACTCCCGGGACTGGCCGCACTCACTGCACCTGCACTCCCCTGACCGGCCGCACTCACTGCACCCGCACTCCCGTGACTGGCCGCACTCACTGCATCCGCACTCACCTGACTGACCGCACTCACTGCACCTGGACTCCCCTGACTGGCCGCACTCACTGCACCTGCACTCCCCTGACTGGCCGCACTCACTGCATCCGCACTCACCTGACTGACCGCACTCACTGCACCCAGACTCCCCTGACTGGCCGCACTCACGGCACCTGCACTCCCCTGACTGGCCGCACTCACTGAACCCGCACTCCTCTGACTGGCCGCACTCACCGCACTCCCCTGACTGACCGCACTCACTGCACCCGCACTCCCCTGACTGGCCACACTCACTGCCCCCGCACTCCACTGACTGACCGCACTCACAGCACCCGCGCTCCCCTGACTGGCCGCACTCACAGCACCAAAACGTCCCTGACTGGCCGCACTCACTGCCCCTGCACTCCCCTGACTGGTCGCACTCTCTGCCCCCGCACTCCCCCGACTGGCCTGACTCACAGCAGCCCCACTCCCGACTGGCCACACTCACTGCACCCGCACTCCCCTGACTGACCGTAATTACTGCACCCGCTCTCCCCTGACTGGCCGCACTCACTGCACCCGCACTCCCCTGACGGGCCGCACTCACTGCACCCGCACTCCCCTGACTGGCCGCACTCACTGCACCCGCACTCCCCTGACTGGCCGCACTCACTGCACTCCCCTGACTGACCCCACTCACTCCACCCACACTCACCTGACTGGCCGCACTCACTGCACCCACACTCCCCTGACTGACCGCACTCACTGCATCCACACTCCCCTAACTGACCGCACTCACTGCACCCACACTCCCCTGACTAGCCGCACTCACAGAACCCGCACTCCCCTGACTGGCCGCACTCACAGCACACGCACGCCCCTGACTGGCCGCACTCACCGCAATCCTGTGACTGGCCGCACTCACTGCACCCGCACCCCTCTGACTGGCCGCACTCACTGCACCCACACTCCCCTGACTGGCCGCACTCACTGCACCCACACTCCCCTGACTAACTGCACTCACTGCACCCGCACCCCTCTGACTGACCGCACTCACTGCACCCACACTCCCCTGACTGGCCGCACTCACTGCACCCACACTCCCCTGACTAACTGCACTCACTGCACCCACACTCCCCTGACTGACCGCACTCCCTGCATCCACACTCCCCTGACTGGCCGCACTCACTGCACCCGCACTCCCCTGACTGGCCGCACTCACTGCACACGCGCTCCCCTGACTGGCCGCACTTACAGCACCAAAACTTCCCTGACTGACCGAACCCACTGCCCCGCACTCCCCTGACTGGCCGCACTCTCTGCCGCCGCACTCCCCCGACAGGCCGGACTCACGGCAGCCCCACTCCCGACTGGCCACACTCACTGCACCCGCACTCCGTTGACTGACCGGAATTACTGCACCCGCTCTCCCCTGACTGACCGCACTAACTGCACCCACACTCCCCTGACTGGCCGCACTCACTGCACCCGTACTCCCCTGACTGGCCGCACTCACTGCACTCCCCTGACTGACCCCACTCACTGCACACACACTCACCTGACGAGCCGCACTCACTGCACCCACACTCCCCTGACTGACCGCACTCACTGCATCCACACTCCCCTGACTGACCGCTCTCACTGCACCCACACTCCCCTGACTGGTCGCACTCACTGCACCCGCACTCCTCTGGCCGCACTCACCGCACTCCCCTGACTGACCGCACTCACTGCACCCACACTCCCCTGACTAGCCGCACTCACAGCACCCGCACTCCCCTGACTGGCCGCACTCACAGCACCCGCACTCCCCTGACTGGCCGCACTCACTGCACCCGCACTCCCCTGACTGGCCGCACTCACCGCACTCCTGTGACTGGCCGCACTCACCGCACCCGCACCCCTCTGACTGGCCGCACTCACTGCACTCCCCTGACCGACCACACTCACTGCACCCACACTCACCTGACTAGCCGCACTCACTGCATCCGCACTCCCCTGACTGACCGCACTCACTGCATCCACACTCCCCTGACTGGCCGCACTCACTGCACCCGCACTCCCCTGACTGGCAGCACTCACTGCACCCGCACTCCCCTGATTGGCCGCACTCACAGCACCCACACTCCCCAGACTGACCGCACTCACTGCACCCGCACTCCCCTGACTGGCCGCACTCACTGCACCCGCACTCCCGTGACTGGCCGCACTCACTACACCCACACTCCCCTGACTGACCGCACTCACTGCACCCGCACTCCCCTGACTGGCCGCACTCACTGCACCCGCACTCCCCTGACAGGCCGCACTCACTGCATCCGCACTCACCTGACTGACCGCACTCACTGCACCCGGACTCCCCTGACTGGCCGCACTCACCGCACTCCCCTGACTGACCGCACTCACTGCACCCGCACCCCTCTGACTGGCCGCACTCACTGCACCCGCACCCCTCTGACTGGCCGCACTCACTGCACTCCCCTGACTGACCGCACTCACTGCACCCACACTCACCTGACTAGCCGCACTCACTGCACCCGCACTCCTCTGTCTGGCCGCACTCACCGCACTACCCTGACTGACCGCACTCACTGCACCCACACTCCCCTGACTGACCGCACTCACTGCATCCACACTCGCCTGACTGACCGCACTCACTGCATCCACACTCCCCTGACTGGCCGCACTCACTGCACCCGCACTCCCCTGACTGGCAGCACTCACTGCACCCGCACTCCCCTGACTGGCCGCACTCACAGCACCCGCACTCCCGTGACTGGCCGCACTCACTGCATCCGCACTCACCTGACTGACCGCACTGACTGCACCCGGACTCCACTGACTGGCCGCACTCACTGCACCTGCACTCCCCTGACTGGCCACACTCACTGCACCCACACTCCCCTGACTGACCGCACTCACTGCATCCACACTCCCCTGACTGGCCGCACTCACTGCACCCGCACTCCCCTGACTGGCCGCACTCACTGCACCCGCACTCCCCTGACTGGCCGCACTCACAGCACCCGCACTCCCCTGACTGGCCGCACACACAGCACCCGCAATCCCGTGACTGGCCGCACTCACTGCACCCACACTCCCCTGACTGGTCGCACTCACTGCACCCGCACTCCTCTGACTGACCGCACTCACTGCATCCACAGTCCCCTGACTGGCCGCACTCACTGCACCCGGACTCCCATGACTGGCCGCACTCACTGCACCCGCACTCCCCTGACTGGCCGCACTCACTGCGCCCGCACTCCCGGGACTGGCCGCACTCACTGCACCCACACTCCCCTGACTGACCGCACTCACTGCACCCGCACTCCCCTGACCGGCCGCACTCACTGCACCCGCACTCCCGTGACTGGCCGCACTCACTGCATCCGCACTCACCTGACTGACCGCACTCACTGCACCCAGACTCCCCTGACTGGCCGCACTCACGGCACCTGCACTCCCCTGACTGGCCGCACTCACTGAACCCGCACTCCTCTGACTGGCCGCACTCACCGCACTCCCCTGACTGACTGCACTCACTGCACCCGCACTCCCCTGACTGGCCACACTCACTGCCCCCGCACTCCACTGACTGGCCGCACTCACTGAACCCGCACTCCTCTGACTGGCCGCACTCACCGCACTCCCCTGACTGACTGCACTCACTGCACCCGCACTCCCCTGACTGGCCACACTCACTGCCCCCGCACTCCTCTGACTGGCCGCACTCACCGCACTCCCCTGACTGACTGCACTCACTGCACCCGCACTCCCCTGACTGGCCGCACTCACGGCACCTGCACTCCCCTGACTGGCCGCACTCACTGAACCCGCACTCCTCTGACTGGCCGCACTCACCGCACTCCCCTGACTGACTGCACTCACTGCACCCGCACTCCCCTGACTGGCCACACTCACTGCCCCCGCACTCCACTGACTGGCCGCACTCACTGAACCCGCACTCCTCTGACTGGCCGCACTCACCGCACTCCCCTGACTGACTGCACTCACTGCACCCGCACTCCCCTGACTGGCCACACTCACTGCCCCCGCACTCCTCTGACTGGCCGCACTCACCGCACTCCCCTGACTGACTGCACTCACTGCACCCGCACTCCCCTGACTGGCCACACTCACAGCACCCGCGCTCCCCTGACTGGCCGCACTCACAGCACCAAAACGTCCCTGACTGGCCGCACTCACTGCACCCGCACTCCCCCGACTGGCCTGACTCACAGCAGCCCCACTCCCGACTGGCCACACTCACTGCACCCGCACTCCCCTGACTGACCGTAATTACTGCACCCGCTCTCCCCTGACTGGCCGCACTCACTGCACCCGCACTCCCCTGACTGGCCGCACTCACTGCACCCGCACTCTGCTGACTGGCCGCACTCACTGCACTCCCCTGACTGACCCCACTCACTCCACCCACACTCACCTGACTGGCCGCACTCACTGCACCCACACTCCCCTGACTGACCGCACTCACTGCATCCACACTCCCCTGACTGACCGCACTCACTGCACCCACACTCCCCTGACTGGTCGCACTCACTGCACCCGCACTCCTCTGTCTGGCCGCACTCACCGCACTCCCCTAACTGACCGCACTCACTGCACCCACACTCCCCTGACTAGCCGCACTCACAGAACCCGCACTCCCCTGACTGGCCGCACTCACAGCACACGCACGCCCCTGACTGGCCGCACTCACCGCAATCCTGTGACTGGCCGCACTCACTGCACCCGCACCCCTCTGACTGGCCGCACTCACTGCACTCCCCTGACTGACCGCACTCACTGCACCCACACTCCCCTGACTGACCGCACTCACTGCATCCACACTCCCCTGACTGGCCGCACTCACTGCACCCGCACTCCCCTGACTGGCCGCACTCACTGCACACGCGCTCCCCTGACTGGCCGCACTTACAGCACCAAAACTTCCCTGACTGGCCGCACTCACTGCCCCCGCACTCCACTGACTGACCGAACCCACTGCCCCGCACTCCCCTGACAGGCCGCACTCACTGCATCCGCACTCACCTGACTGACCGCACTCACTGCACCCGGACTCCCCTGACTGGCCGCACTACACGCACTCCCCTGACTGACCGCACTCACTGCACCCGCACCCCTCTGACTGGCCGCACTCACTGCACCCGCACCCCTCTGACTGGCCGCACTCACTGCACTCCCCTGACTGACCGCACTCACTGCACCCACACTCACCTGACTAGCCGCACTCACTGCACCCGCACTCCTCTGTCTGGCCGCACTCACCGCACTACCCTGACTGACCGCACTCACTGCACCCACACTCCCCTGACTGACCGCACTCACTGCATCCACACTCCCCTGACTGACCGCACTCACTGCATCCACACTCCCCTGACTGGCCGCACTCACTGCACCCGCACTCCCCTGACTGGCAGCACTCACTGCACCCGCACTCCCCTGACTGGCCGCACTCACAGCACCCGCACTCCCGTGACTGGCCGCACTCACTGCATCCGCACTCACCTGACTGACCGCACTGACTGCACCCGGACTCCACTGACTGGCCGCACTCACTGCACCTGCACTCCCCTGACTGGCCACACTCACTGCACCCACACTCCCCTGACTGACCGCACTCACTGCATCCACACTCCCCTGACTGGCCGCACTCACTGCACCCGCACTCCCCTGACTGGCCGCACTCACTGCACCCGCACTCCCCTGACTGGCCGCACTCACAGCACCCGCACTCCCGTGACTGGCCGCACTCACTGCACCCACACTCCCCTGACTGGCCGCACTCACAGCACCCGCACTCCCCTGACTGGCCGCACTCACAGCACCCGCAATCCCGTGACTGGCCGCACTCACTGCATCCGCACTCACCTGACTGACCGCACTCACTGCACCGACACTCACCGGGCTAGCCGCACTCACTGCACCCACACTCCCCTGACTGACCTCACTCACTGCACCCGCACTCCCCTGACCGGCCGCACTCACTGCACCCGCACTCCCCTGACTGACCGCACTCACTGCATCCGCACTCACCTGACTGACCGCACTCACTGCACCCGGACTCCCCTGACTGGCCGCACTCACTGCACCTGCACTCCCCTTACTGGCCGCACTCACCGCACTCCCCTGGCTGGCCGCACTCACAGCACCCGCACTCCCGTGACTGGCCGCACTCACTGCATCCGCACTTACCTGACTGACCGTAATTACTGCACCCGCTCTCCCCTGACTGGCCGCACTCACTGCACCCGCTCTCCCCTGACTGGCCGCACTCACTGCACCCGCACGCCCCTGACTGGCCGCACTCACTGCACTCCACTGACTGACCCCACTCACTGCACCCACACTCACCTGACTGGCCGCACTCACTGCACCCACACTCCCCTGACTGACCGCACTCACTGCATCCACACTCCCCTGACTGACCGCACTCACTGCACCCACACTCCCCTGACTAGCCGCACTCACAGACCCCGCACTCCCCTGACTGGCCGCACTCACCGCAATCCTGTGACTGGCCGCACTCACTGCACCCGCACCCCTCTGACTGGCCGCACTCACTGCACTCCCCTGACTGACCGCACTCACTGCACCCACACTCCCTGACTAACTGCACTCACTGCACCCACACTCCCCTGACTGACCGCACTCACTGCACCCACACTCCCCTGACTAACTGCACTCACTGCACCCACACTCCCCTGACTTGCCGCACTCACTGCACCCACACTCCCCTGACTAACTGCACTCACTGCACCCACACTCCCCTGACTGACCGCACTCACTGCATCCACACTCCCCTGACTGGCCGCACTCACTGCACCCGCACTCCCCTGACTGGCCGCACTCACTGCACCCGCGCTCCCCTGACTAGCCGCACTTACAGCACCAAAACTTCCCTGACTGGCCGCACTCACTGCCCCCGCACTCCACTGACTGACCGAACCCACTGCCCCGCACTCCCCTGACTGGCCGCACTCTCTGCCGCCGCACTCCCCCGACTGGCCGGACTCACGGCAGCCCCACTCCCGACTGGCCGCACTCACTGCACCCGCACTCCGTTGACTGACCGGAATTACTGCACCCGCTCTCCCCTGACTGACCGCACTAACTGCACCCACACTCCCCTGACTGGCCGCACTCACTGCATCCACACTCCACTGACTGACCACACTCACTGCACCCGTACTCCCCTGACTGGCCGCACTCACTGCACTCCCCTGACTGACCCCACTCACTGCACCCACACTCACCTGACTAGCCGCACTCACTGCACCCACACTCCCCTGACTGACTGCACTCACTGCATCCACACTCCCCTGACTGACCGCACTCACTGCACCCACACTCACCTGACTAGCCGCACTCACAGCACCCACACTCCCCTGACTGACCGCACTCACTGCATCCACACTCCCCTGACTGACCGCACTCACTGCACCCACACTCCCCTGACTGGTCGCACTCACTGCACCCGCACTCCTCTGGCCGCACTCACCGCACTCCCCTGACTGACCGCACTCACTGCACCCACACTCCCCTGACTAGCCGCACTCACAGCACCCGCACTCCCCTGACTGGCCGCACTCACAGCACCCGCACTCCCCTGACTGGCCGCACTCACTGCACCCGCACTCCCCTGACTGACCGCACTCACCGCACCCGCACCCCTCTGACTGGCCGCACTCACTGCACTCCCCTGACCGACCGCACTCACTGCACCCACACTCACCTGACTAGCCGCACTCACTGCACCCGCACTCCCCTGACCGACCGCAATCACTGCATCCACACTCCCCTGACTGACCGCACTCACTGCACCCGCACTCACCTGACTGGCCGCACTCAATGCACCCGGACTCCCATGACTGGCAGCACACACTGGATCCACACTCCCCTGATTAAACGGAATCACTGCACCCGCACTCACCTGACTGACCGCACTCACTGCACCCGCACTCCCCTGACTGGCCGCACTCACAGCACCCGCACTCACCTGACTGACCGCACTCACTGCACCCACACTCCCCTGACTGGCGGCACTCACTGCACCTGCACTCCCCTGACTGGCCGCACTCACTGCATCCACACTCCCCTGACTGACCGCACTCACTGCACCCGCACTCCTCTGACTGGCCGCACTCACCGCACTCCCCTGACTGACCGCACTCACTGCACCCGCACTCCCCTGACTGACCGCACTCACTGCACCCGCACTCCCCTCACTGGCCGCACTCACTGCACCCGCACTCCCGTGACTGGCCGCACTCACTGCACCCGCACTCACCTGACTGACCGCACTCACTGAACCCGAACTCCCCTGACTGGCCGCACTCACTGCACCAGCACTCCCCTGACTGGCCGCACTCACAGCACCCGAACTCCCCTGACTGGCCACACTCACTGCACCATCACTCCCCGGACTGGCCGCACTCACAGCACCCGAACTCCCCTGACTGGCCGCACTCACAGCACCTGCACTCCCGTGACTGGCCGCACTCACTGCATCCGCACTCACCTGACTGACCGCACTCACTGCACCGACACTCACCGGGCTAGCCGCACTCACTGCACCCACACTCCCCTGACAGACCGCACTCACTGCATCCACACTCCCCTGACTGACCGCACTCACTGCACCCACACTCCCCTAACTGACCGCACTCACTGCATCCACACGCCCCTGACTGACCGCACTCACTGCACCCACACTCCCCTGACAGACCGCACTCACTGCATCCACACTCCCCTGACTGACCGCACTCACTGCACCCACACTCCCCTAACTGACCGCACTCACTGCATCCACACGCCCCTGACTGACCGCACTCACTGCACCCACACTCCCCTGACTGGTCGCACTCACTGCATCCACACTCCCCAGACTGACCGCACTCACTGCACCCACACTCCCCTGACTGACCGCACTCACTGCACCCACACGCCCCTGACTGACCGCACTCACTGCACCCACACTCCCCTGACTGACCGCACTCACTGCACCCACACTCCCCTGACTGGTCGCACACACCGCACTCCCCTGACTGGCCGCACTCACTGCACCCACACTCCCCTGACTGGCAGCACTCACTGCACCCGGACTCCCCTGACTGGCCGCACTCACTGCACCCACACTCCCCTGACTGACCGCACTCACTGCACCCGCACTCCCCTGACTGGCCGCACTCACTGCACCCGCACTCCCGTGACTGGCCGCACTCACTGCACCCACACTCTTCTGATTGACCGCACTCACTGCACCCGCACTCCCCTGACTGGCCGCACTCACTGCACCCGCACTCCCCTGACTGGCCGCACTCACTGCACTCCCCTGACTGACCGCACTCACTGCACCCGCACTCCCCTGACTGACCCCACTCACTGCACCCACACTCACCTGACTGGCCGCACTCACTGCACCCACACTCCCCTGATTGACCGCACTCACTGCACCCACACTCCCCTGACTGGTCGCACTCACTGCACCCGCACTCCTCTGTCTGGCCGCACTCACCGCACTCCCCTAACTGACCGCACTCACAGCACCCGCACTCCCCTAACTGACCGCACTCACTGCACCCGCACTCCCCTGACTGGCCGCACTCACTGCACCCGCACCCCTCTGACTGGCCGCACTCACTGCACTCCCCTGACTGACCGCACTCACTGCACCCACACTCCCCTGACTTGCCGCACTCACTGCACTAACACTCCCCTGACTGACCGCACTCAGTGCATCCACACTCCCCTGACTAACCGCACTCACTGCACCCACACTCCCCTGACTGACCGCACTCACTGCACCCGCACTCCCCTGACTGGCCGCACTCACTGCCCCTGCACTCCCCTGACTGACCGCACTCACTGCATCCACACTCCCCTGACTGACCGCACTCACTGCATCCACACTCCCCTGACTGGCCGCACTCACTGCACCCGCACTCCCCTGACTGACCGCACTCACTGCATCCACACTCCCCTGACTGACCGCACTCACTGCATCCACACTCCCCTGACTGACCGCACTCACTGCATCCACACTCCCCTGACTGACCGCACTCACTGCATCCACACTCCCCTGACTGGCCGCACTCACAGCACCCGCGCTCCCCTGACTGGCCGCACTCACAGCACCAAAACTTCCCTGACTGGCCGCACTCTCTGCCCCCGCACTCCCCCGACTGACCGCACTAACTGCACCCACACTCCCCTGACTGGCCGCACTCACTGCACCCGCACTCCTCTGACTGGCCGCACGCACCGCACTCCCCTGACTGACCGCACTCACTGCACCCGCACTCCCCTGACTGGCCGCACTCACTGCACCAGCACTCCCCTGACTGACCGCACTCACTGCCACCGCACTCCCCTGACTGACCGCACTCACTGCACCAGCACTCCCCGGACTGGCCGCACTCACAGCACCCGAACTCCCCTGACTGGCCGCACTCACTGCATCCGCACTCACCTGACTGACCGCACTCACTGCACCTACACTCACCTGACTGACCGCACTCACTGCATCCACACTCCACTGACTGACCGCACTCACTGCATCCACACTCCACTGACTGACCGCACTCACTGCACCCACACTCCCCTGACTGACCGCACTCACTGCATCCACACTCCCGTGACTGGCCGCACTCACTGCACCCACACTCCCCTGACTGGCCGCACTCACAGCACCCGCACTCCCCTGACTGGCCGCACTCACAGCACCCGCAATCCCGTGACTGGCCGCACTCACTGCACCCACACTCCCCTGACTGGTCGCACTCACTGCACCCGCACTCCTCTGACTGACCGCACTCACTGCATCCACAGTCCCCTGACTGGCCGCACTCACCGCACTCCCCTGACTGACCGCACTCACTGCACCCACACTCACCTGACTAGCCGCACTCACTGCACCCACACTCCCCAGACTGACCGCACTCACTGCATCCACACTCCCCTGACTGACCGCACTCACTGCATCCCTCTCCCCTGACTGGCTGCACTCACTGCACCCGGACTCCCATGACTGGCCGCACTCACTGCACCCGCACTCCCCTGACTGGCCGCACTCACTGCACCCGCACTCCCGTGACTGGCCGCACTCACTGCACCCGCACTGCCCCGACTGGCCGCACTCACTGCACCCGCACTCCCCTGACTGACCGCACTCACTGCACCCGCACTCCCCTGACCGGCCGCACTCACTGCACCCGCACTCCCGTGACTGGCCGCACTCACTGCATCCGCACTCCCCTGACTGGCCGCACTCACTGCACCTGCACTCCCCTTACTGGCCGCACTCACCGCACTCCCCTGACTGGCCGCACTCACAGCACCCGCACTCCCGTGACTGGCCGCACTCACTGCATCCGCACTTACCTGACTGACCGCACTCACTGCACCCAGACTCCCCTGACTGGCCGCACTCACGGCACCTGCACTCCCCTGACTGGCCGCACTCACTGAACCCGCACTCCTCTGACTGGCCGCACTCACCGCACTCCCCTGACTGACCGCACTCACTGCACCCGCACTCCCCTGACTGGCCACACTCACTGCCCCCGCACTCCACTGACTGACCGCACTCACAGCACCCGCGCTCCCCTGACTGGCCGCACTCACAGCACCAAAACATCCCTGACTGGCCGCACTCACTGCCCCCGCACTCCCCTGACTGGTCGCACTCTGCCCCCGCACTCCCCCGACTGGCCTGACTCACAGCAGCCCCACTCCCGACTGGCCACATTCACTGCACCCGCACTCCCCTGACTGACCGTAATTACTGCACCCGCACTCCCCTGACTGGCCGCACTCACTGCACCCGCACTCCCCTGACGGGCCGCACTCACTGCACCCGCACGCCCCTGACTGGTCGCACTCACTGCACCCACACTCACCTGACTGACCGCACTCACTGCACCCACACTCACCTGACTGGCCGCACTCACTGCACCCACACTCCCCTGACTGACCGCACTCACTGCACCCACACTCACCTGACTGGCCGCACTCACTGCACCCACACTCCCCTGACTGACCGCACTCACTGCATCCACACTCCCCTGACTGACCGCACTCACTGCACCCACACTCCCCTGACTGGTCGCACTCACTGCACCCGCACTCCTCTGTCTGGCCGCACTCACCGCACTCCCCTAACTGACCGCACTCACTGCACCCACACTCCCCTGACTAGCCGCACTCACAGACCCCGCACTCCCCTGACTGGCCGCACTCACCGCAATCCTGTGACTGGCCGCACTCACTGCACCCGCACCCCTCTGACTGGCCGCACTCACTGCACTCCCCTGACTGACCGCACTCACTGCACCCACACTCCCCTGACTAACTGCACTCACTGCACCCACACTCCCCTGACTGACCGCACTCACTGCACCCACACTCCCCTGACTAACTGCACTCACTGCACCCACACTCCCCTGACTTGCCGCACTCACTGCACCCACACTCCCCTGACTAACTGCACTCACTGCACCCACACTCCCCTGACTGACCGCACTCACTGCATCCACACTCCCCTGACTGGCCGCACTCACTGCACCCGCACTCCCCTGACGGGCCGTACTCACCGCACCCGCACTCCCCTGACTGACCGCACTCACTGCATCCACACTCCCCTGACTGGCCGCACTCACAGCACCCGCGCTCCCCTGACTGGCCGCACTCACAGCACCAAAACTTCCCTGACTGGCCGCACTCACTGCCCCTGCACTCCCCTGACTGACCGCACTCACTGCATCCACACTCCCCTGACTGACCGCACTCACTGCATCCACACTCCCCTGACTGGCCGCACTCACAGCACCCGCGCTCCCCTGACTGGCCGCACTCACAGCACCAAAACTTCCCTGACTGGCCGCACTCACTGCCCCTGCACTCCCCTGACTGACCGCACTCACTGCATCCACACTCCCCTGACTGACCGCACTCACTGCATCCACACTCCCCTGACTGGCCGCACTCACAGCACCCGCGCTCCCCTGACTGGCCGCACTCACAGCACCAAAACTTCCCTGACTGGCCGCACTCTCTGCCCCCGCACTCCCCTGACTGGCCGCACTCACTGCACCCGCACGCCCCTGACTGGCCGCACTCACTGCACCCGCACTCCCCTGACTGGCCGCACTCACAGCACCCGCGCTCCCCTGACTGGCCGCACTCACTGCACCCACACTCACCTGACTGGCCGCACTCACTGCACCCACACTCCCCTGACTGACCGCACTCACTGCACCCACACTCACCTGACTGGCCGCACTCACTGCACCCACACTCCCCTGACTGACCGCACTCACTGCATCCACACTCCCCTGACTGACCGCACTCACTGCACCCACACTCCCCTGACTGGTCGCACTCACTGCACCCGCACTCCTCTGTCTGGCCGCACTCACCGCACTCCCCTAACTGACCGCACTCACTGCACCCACACTCCCCTGACTAGCCGCACTCACAGACCCCGCACTCCCCTGACTGGCCGCACTCACCGCAATCCTGTGACTGGCCGCACTCACTGCACCCGCACCCCTCTGACTGGCCGCACTCACTGCACTCCCCTGACTGACCGCACTCACTGCACCCACACTCCCCTGACTAACTGCACTCACTGCACCCACACTCCCCTGACTGACCGCACTCACTGCACCCACACTCCCCTGACTAACTGCACTCACTGCACCCACACTCCCCTGACTTGCCGCACTCACTGCACCCACACTCCCCTGACTAACTGCACTCACTGCACCCACACTCCCCTGACTGACCGCACTCACTGCATCCACACTCCCCTGACTGGCCGCACTCACTGCACCCGCACTCCCCTGACGGGCCGTACTCACCGCACCCGCACTCCCCTGACTGACCGCACTCACTGCATCCACACTCCCCTGACTGGCCGCACTCACAGCACCCGCGCTCCCCTGACTGGCCGCACTCACAGCACCAAAACTTCCCTGACTGGCCGCACTCACTGCCCCTGCACTCCCCTGACTGACCGCACTCACTGCATCCACACTCCCCTGACTGACCGCACTCACTGCATCCACACTCCCCTGACTGGCCGCACTCACAGCACCCGCGCTCCCCTGACTGGCCGCACTCTCTGCCCCCGCACTCCCCCGACTGACCGCACTAACTGCACCCACACTCCCCTGACTGGCCGCACTCTCTGCCCCCGCACTCCCCCGACTGACCGCACTAACTGCACCCACACTCCCCTGACTGACCGCACTCACAGCACCCGCACTCCCCTGACTGGCCGCACTCACTGCATCCGCACTCACCTGACTG
This sequence comes from Mustelus asterias, assembly GCF_964213995.1. Lineage (NCBI taxonomy): Eukaryota > Metazoa > Chordata > Chondrichthyes > Carcharhiniformes > Triakidae > Mustelus > Mustelus asterias. The sequence continues at coordinate 87,711,688 of NC_135816.1, read as the reverse complement.
GCCGCACTCACTGCACCCACACTCCCCTGACTGACCGCACTCACTGCATCCACACTCCACTGACTGACCGCACTCACTGCACCCACACTCCCCTGACTGGCCGCACTCACTGCACCCACACTCCCGTGACTGGCCGCACTCACTGCATCCACACTCCCGTGACTGGCCGCACTCACTGCACCCACACTCCCCTGACTGGCCGCACTCACAGCACCCGCACTCCCCTGACTGGCCGCACTCACAGCACCCGCAATCCCGTGACTGGCCGCACTCACTGCACCCACACTCCCCTGACTGGTCGCACTCACTGCACCCGCACTCCTCTGACTGACCGCACTCACTGCATCCACAGTCCCCTGACTGGCCGCACTCACCGCACTCCCCTGACTGACCGCACTCACTGCACCCACACTCACCTGACTAGCCGCACTCACTGCACCCACACTCCCCTGACTGACCGCACTCACTGCATCCACACTCCCCTGACTGACCGCACTCACTGCATCCCTCTCCCCTGACTGGCTGCACTCACTGCACCCGGACTCCCATGACTGGCCGCACTCACTGCACCCGCACTCCCCTGACTGGCCGCACTCACTGCACCCGCACTCCCGTGACTGGCCGCACTCACTGCACCCACACTCCCCTGACTGACCGCACTCACTGCACCCGCACTCCCCTGACCGGCCGCACTCACTGCACCCGCACTCCCGTGACTGGCCGCACTCACTGCATCCGCACTCCCCTGACTAGCCGCACTCACAGCATCCGCACTCCCCTGACTGGCCGCACTCACAGCACACGCACGCCCCTGACTGACCGCACTCACTGCACCCGCACTCCCCTGACTGGCCGCACTCACCGCAATCCTGTGACTGGCCGCACTCACTGCACCCGCACCCCTCTGACTGGCCGCACTCACTGCACTCCCCTGACTGACCGCACTCACTGCACCCACACTCCCCTGACTTGCCGCACTCACTGCACCCACACTCCCCTGACTAACCGCACTCACTGCACCCACACTCCCCTGACTGACCGCACTCACTGCATCCACACTCCCCTGACTGGCCGCACTCACTGCCCCGCACTCCCCTGACTGGCCGCACTCTCTGCCCCCGCACTCCCCCGACTGGCCGGACTCACAGCAGCCCCACTCCCGTCTGGCCGCACTCACTGCACCCGCACTCCCCTGACTGACCGCACTAACTGCACCCACACTCCCCTGACTGGCCGCACTCACTGCATCCACACTCCACTGACTGACCACACTCACTGCACCCGCACCCCCCTGACTGGTCGCACTCACTGCACCCGCACTCCTCTGTCTGGCCGCACTCACCGCACTCCCCTGACTGACCGCACTCACTGCACCCGCACTCCCCTGACTAGCCGCACTGACAGTACCCGCACTCCCCTGACTGGCCGCACTCACAGCACCCGCACTCCCCTGGCTGGCCGCACTCACAGCACCCGCACTCCCCTGACTGGCCGCACTCACCGCACTCCTGTGACTGGCCGCACTCACTGCACCCGCACCCATCTGACTGGCCGCACTCACTGCACTCCCCTGACCGACCGCACTCACTGCACCCACACTCACCTGACTAGCCGCACTCACTGCACCCAAACTTCCCTGACTGACCGCACTCACTGCATCCACACTCCCGTGACAGACCGCACTCACTGCACCCACACTCCCCTGACTAGCCGCACTCACTGCACCCACACTCCCCTGACTGACCGCACTCACTGCATCCACACTCCCCTGACTGACCGCACTCACTGGATCCACACTCCCCTGACTGGCCGCACTCACTGCACCCGCACTCCCCTGACTGTCCGCACTCACAGCACCCGCACTCACCTGACTGACCGCACTCACTGCACCCGGACTCCCCTGACTGGCGGCACTCACTGCACCTGCACTCCCCTGACTGGCCGCACTCACTGCACCCGCACTCCCCTGACTGACCGCACTCACTGCACCCGCACTCCCCTGACTGACCGCACTCACTGCACCTGCACTCCCCTGACTGGCCGCAGTCACTGCACCCGCACTCCCCTGACTGGCCACAACCACTGCACCCACACTCCCCTGACTGACCGCACTCACTGCACCCGCACTCCCCTGACTGGCCGCACATACTGCACCCGCACTCCGCTGACTGGCCGCACTCACTGCACCCGCACTCCCCTGACTGGCCGCACTCACTGCACCCGCACTCCTCTGACTGACCGCACTCACTGCATCCGCACTCCCCTGACTGACCGCACTCACTGCACCCACACTCCCCTGACTGACTGCACTCACTGCATCCACACTCCCCTGACTGACCGCACTCACTGCACCCACACTCCCCTGACTAGCCGCACTCACTGCACCTACACTCCCCTGACTGACCGCACTCACTGCATCCACACTCCCCTGACAGGTCGCACTCACAGCACCCGCACTCCCCTGACTGACCGCACTCACTGCACCTGCACTCCCCTGACTGGCCGCACTCACTGCATCCGCACTCCCCCGACTGGCCACAACCACTGCACCCACACTCCCCTCACTGGCCGCACTCACTGCATCCGCACTCCCCTGACTGACCGCACTCACTGCACCCGCACTCCCCTGACTGACCGCACTCACTGCACACACACTCCCCTGACTGGCCGCACACACTGCATCCGCACTCCCCCGACTGGCCACAACCACTGCACCCACACTCCGCTAACTGACCACATACACAGCACACGCACTCCCCTGACTGGCCGCACTCACTGCACCCACACTCCCCTGACTGGCCGCACTCACTGCACCCGGACTCTCGTGACTGGCCGCACTCACTGCACCCACACTCCCGACTGGCCGCACTCTCAGCACCCGCACTCCCCTGACGTGCCGCTCTCACTGCACCCACCCTCCCCTGACTGACCGCACTCACTGCACCCACCCTCCCCTGACTGACCGCACTCACTGCACCCACACTCCCCTGACTGACCGCACTCACTGCATCCACACTCCCCTGACAGGTCGCACTCACTGCATCCACACTCCCCTGACTGACCGCACTCACTGCATCCACACTCCCCTGACTGACCGCACCCACTGCACCCGCACTCCCCTGACTGGCCGCACTCACTGCATCCACACTACCCTGACAGGTCGCACTCACTGCATCCACACTCCCCTGACTGACCGCACTCACTGCATCCACACTCCCCTGACTGACCGCACTCACTGCACCTGCACTCCCCTGACTGGCCACACTCACTGCACCCGCACTCCCCTGACTGGCCGCACTCACTGCACCCGCACTCCCCTGACTGGCCGCACTCACTGCACCCGCACTCCCCTGACTGGCCACAACCACTGCACCCACACTCCCCTGACTGACCGCACTCACTGCACCCGCACTCCCCTGACTGGCCGCACATACTGCACCCGCACTCCGCTGACTGGCCGCACTCACTGCACCCGCACTCCCCTGACTGGCCGCACTCACTGCACCCACACTCCCCTGACTGGTCGCACTCACTGCACACGCACTCCTCTGACTGACCGCACTCACTGCACCCACACTCCCCTGACTGGCCGCACTCACTGCACCCACACTCCCCTGACTGGTCGCACTCACTGCACACGCACTCCTCTGACTGGCCGCACTCACCGCACTCCCCTGACTGACCGCATTCACTGCACCCACACTCCCCTGACTAGCCGCACTCACTGCACCCACACTCCCCTGACTGACTGCACTCACTGCATCCACACTCCCCTGACTGACCGCACTCACTGCACCCACACTCCCCTGACTGGTCGCACTCACTGCACCCGCACTCCTCTGTCTGGCCGCACTCACCGCACTCCCCTAACTGACCGCACTCACAGCACCCGCACTCCCCTAACTGACCGCACTCACTGCACCCGCACTCCCCTGACTGGCCGCACTCACTGCACCCGCACCCCTCTGACTGGCCGCACTCACTGCACTCCCCTGACTGACCGCACTCACTGCACCCACACTCCCCTGACTTGCCGCACTCACTGCACTAACACTCCAATGACTGACCGCACTCAGTGCATCCACACTCCCCTGACTAACCGCACTCACTGCACCCACACTCCCCTGACTGACCGCACTCACTGCACCCGCACTCCCCTGACTGGCCGCACTCACTGCCCCTGCACTCCCCTGACTGACCGCACTCACTGCATCCACACTCCCCTGACTGACCGCACTCACTGCATCCACACTCCCCTGACTGGCCGCACTCACTGCACCCGCACTCCCCTGACTGACCGCACTCACTGCATCCACACTCCCCTGACTGACCGCACTCACTGCATCCACACTCCCCTGACTGACCGCACTCACTGCATCCACACTCCCCTGACTGACCGCACTCACTGCATCCACACTCCCCTGACTGGCCGCACTCACAGCACCCGCGCTCCCCTGACTGGCCGCACTCACAGCACCAAAACTTCCCTGACTGGCCGCACTCTCTGCCCCCGCACTCCCCCGACTGACCGCACTAACTGCACCCACACTCCCCTGACTGGCCGCACTCACTGCACCCGCACTCCTCTGACTGGCCGCACGCACCGCACTCCCCTGACTGACCGCACTCACTGCACCCGCACTCCCCTGACTGGCCGCACTCACTGCACCAGCACTCCCCTGACTGACCGCACTCACTGCCACCGCACTCCCCTGACTGACCGCACTCACTGCACCAGCACTCCCCGGACTGGCCGCACTCACAGCACCCGAACTCCCCTGACTGGCCGCACTCACTGCATCCGCACTCACCTGACTGACCGCACTCACTGCACCTACACTCACCTGACTGACCGCACTCACTGCATCCACACTCCACTGACTGACCGCACTCACTGCATCCACACTCCACTGACTGACCGCACTCACTGCACCCACACTCCCCTGACTGACCGCACTCACTGCATCCACACTCCCGTGACTGGCCGCACTCACTGCACCCACACTCCCCTGACTGGCCGCACTCACAGCACCCGCACTCCCCTGACTGGCCGCACTCACAGCACCCGCAATCCCGTGACTGGCCGCACTCACTGCACCCACACTCCCCTGACTGGTCGCACTCACTGCACCCGCACTCCTCTGACTGACCGCACTCACTGCATCCACAGTCCCCTGACTGGCCGCACTCACCGCACTCCCCTGACTGACCGCACTCACTGCACCCACACTCACCTGACTAGCCGCACTCACTGCACCCACACTCCCCAGACTGACCGCACTCACTGCATCCACACTCCCCTGACTGACCGCACTCACTGCATCCCTCTCCCCTGACTGGCTGCACTCACTGCACCCGGACTCCCATGACTGGCCGCACTCACTGCACCCGCACTCCCCTGACTGGCCGCACTCACTGCACCCGCACTCCCGTGACTGGCCGCACTCACTGCACCCGCACTGCCCCGACTGGCCGCACTCACTGCACCCGCACTCCCCTGACTGACCGCACTCACTGCACCCGCACTCCCCTGACCGGCCGCACTCACTGCACCCGCACTCCCGTGACTGGCCGCACTCACTGCATCCGCACTCCCCTGACTGGCCGCACTCACTGCACCTGCACTCCCCTTACTGGCCGCACTCACCGCACTCCCCTGACTGGCCGCACTCACAGCACCCGCACTCCCGTGACTGGCCGCACTCACTGCATCCGCACTTACCTGACTGACCGCACTCACTGCACCCAGACTCCCCTGACTGGCCGCACTCACGGCACCTGCACTCCCCTGACTGGCCGCACTCACTGAACCCGCACTCCTCTGACTGGCCGCACTCACCGCACTCCCCTGACTGACCGCACTCACTGCACCCGCACTCCCCTGACTGGCCACACTCACTGCCCCCGCACTCCACTGACTGACCGCACTCACAGCACCCGCGCTCCCCTGACTGGCCGCACTCACAGCACCAAAACATCCCTGACTGGCCGCACTCACTGCCCCCGCACTCCCCTGACTGGTCGCACTCTGCCCCCGCACTCCCCCGACTGGCCTGACTCACAGCAGCCCCACTCCCGACTGGCCACATTCACTGCACCCGCACTCCCCTGACTGACCGTAATTACTGCACCCGCACTCCCCTGACTGGCCGCACTCACTGCACCCGCACTCCCCTGACGGGCCGCACTCACTGCACCCGCACGCCCCTGACTGGTCGCACTCACTGCACCCACACTCACCTGACTGACCGCACTCACTGCACCCACACTCACCTGACTGGCCGCACTCACTGCACCCACACTCCCCTGACTGACCGCACTCACTGCACCCACACTCACCTGACTGGCCGCACTCACTGCACCCACACTCCCCTGACTGACCGCACTCACTGCATCCACACTCCCCTGACTGACCGCACTCACTGCACCCACACTCCCCTGACTGGTCGCACTCACTGCACCCGCACTCCTCTGTCTGGCCGCACTCACCGCACTCCCCTAACTGACCGCACTCACTGCACCCACACTCCCCTGACTAGCCGCACTCACAGACCCCGCACTCCCCTGACTGGCCGCACTCACCGCAATCCTGTGACTGGCCGCACTCACTGCACCCGCACCCCTCTGACTGGCCGCACTCACTGCACTCCCCTGACTGACCGCACTCACTGCACCCACACTCCCCTGACTAACTGCACTCACTGCACCCACACTCCCCTGACTGACCGCACTCACTGCACCCACACTCCCCTGACTAACTGCACTCACTGCACCCACACTCCCCTGACTTGCCGCACTCACTGCACCCACACTCCCCTGACTAACTGCACTCACTGCACCCACACTCCCCTGACTGACCGCACTCACTGCATCCACACTCCCCTGACTGGCCGCACTCACTGCACCCGCACTCCCCTGACGGGCCGTACTCACCGCACCCGCACTCCCCTGACTGACCGCACTCACTGCATCCACACTCCCCTGACTGGCCGCACTCACAGCACCCGCGCTCCCCTGACTGGCCGCACTCACAGCACCAAAACTTCCCTGACTGGCCGCACTCACTGCCCCTGCACTCCCCTGACTGACCGCACTCACTGCATCCACACTCCCCTGACTGACCGCACTCACTGCATCCACACTCCCCTGACTGGCCGCACTCACAGCACCCGCGCTCCCCTGACTGGCCGCACTCACAGCACCAAAACTTCCCTGACTGGCCGCACTCACTGCCCCTGCACTCCCCTGACTGACCGCACTCACTGCATCCACACTCCCCTGACTGACCGCACTCACTGCATCCACACTCCCCTGACTGGCCGCACTCACAGCACCCGCGCTCCCCTGACTGGCCGCACTCACAGCACCAAAACTTCCCTGACTGGCCGCACTCTCTGCCCCCGCACTCCCCTGACTGGCCGCACTCACTGCACCCGCACGCCCCTGACTGGCCGCACTCACTGCACCCGCACTCCCCTGACTGGCCGCACTCACAGCACCCGCGCTCCCCTGACTGGCCGCACTCACTGCACCCACACTCACCTGACTGGCCGCACTCACTGCACCCACACTCCCCTGACTGACCGCACTCACTGCACCCACACTCACCTGACTGGCCGCACTCACTGCACCCACACTCCCCTGACTGACCGCACTCACTGCATCCACACTCCCCTGACTGACCGCACTCACTGCACCCACACTCCCCTGACTGGTCGCACTCACTGCACCCGCACTCCTCTGTCTGGCCGCACTCACCGCACTCCCCTAACTGACCGCACTCACTGCACCCACACTCCCCTGACTAGCCGCACTCACAGACCCCGCACTCCCCTGACTGGCCGCACTCACCGCAATCCTGTGACTGGCCGCACTCACTGCACCCGCACCCCTCTGACTGGCCGCACTCACTGCACTCCCCTGACTGACCGCACTCACTGCACCCACACTCCCCTGACTAACTGCACTCACTGCACCCACACTCCCCTGACTGACCGCACTCACTGCACCCACACTCCCCTGACTAACTGCACTCACTGCACCCACACTCCCCTGACTTGCCGCACTCACTGCACCCACACTCCCCTGACTAACTGCACTCACTGCACCCACACTCCCCTGACTGACCGCACTCACTGCATCCACACTCCCCTGACTGGCCGCACTCACTGCACCCGCACTCCCCTGACGGGCCGTACTCACCGCACCCGCACTCCCCTGACTGACCGCACTCACTGCATCCACACTCCCCTGACTGGCCGCACTCACAGCACCCGCGCTCCCCTGACTGGCCGCACTCACAGCACCAAAACTTCCCTGACTGGCCGCACTCACTGCCCCTGCACTCCCCTGACTGACCGCACTCACTGCATCCACACTCCCCTGACTGACCGCACTCACTGCATCCACACTCCCCTGACTGGCCGCACTCACAGCACCCGCGCTCCCCTGACTGGCCGCACTCTCTGCCCCCGCACTCCCCCGACTGACCGCACTAACTGCACCCACACTCCCCTGACTGGCCGCACTCTCTGCCCCCGCACTCCCCCGACTGACCGCACTAACTGCACCCACACTCCCCTGACTGACCGCACTCACAGCACCCGCACTCCCCTGACTGGCCGCACTCACTGCATCCGCACTCACCTGACTGGCCGCACTCACTGCACCCACACTCCCCTGACTGACCGCACTCACTGCATCCACACTCCACTGACTGACCGCACTCACTGCACCCACACTCCCCTGACTGGCCGCACTCACTGCACCCACACTCCCGTGACTGGCCGCACTCACTGCATCCACACTCCCGTGACTGGCCGCACTCACTGCACCCACACTCCCCTGACTGGCCGCACTCACAGCACCCGCACTCCCCTGACTGGCCGCACTCACAGCACCCGCAATCCCGTGACTGGCCGCACTCACTGCACCCACACTCCCCTGACTGGTCGCACTCACTGCACCCGCACTCCTCTGACTGACCGCACTCACTGCATCCACAGTCCCCTGACTGGCCGCACTCACCGCACTCCCCTGACTGACCGCACTCACTGCACCCACACTCACCTGACTAGCCGCACTCACTGCACCCACACTCCCCTGACTGACCGCACTCACTGCATCCACACTCCCCTGACTGACCGCACTCACTGCATCCCTCTCCCCTGACTGGCTGCACTCACTGCACCCGGACTCCCATGACTGGCCGCACTCACTGCACCCGCACTCCCCTGACTGGCCGCACTCACTGCACCCGCACTCCCGTGACTGGCCGCACTCACTGCACCCACACTCCCCTGACTGACCGCACTCACTGCACCCGCACTCCCCTGACCGGCCGCACTCACTGCACCCGCACTCCCGTGACTGGCCGCACTCACTGCATCCGCACTCCCCTGACTAGCCGCACTCACAGCATCCGCACTCCCCTGACTGGCCGCACTCACAGCACACGCACGCCCCTGACTGACCGCACTCACTGCACCCGCACTCCCCTGACTGGCCGCACTCACCGCAATCCTGTGACTGGCCGCACTCACTGCACCCGCACCCCTCTGACTGGCCGCACTCACTGCACTCCCCTGACTGACCGCACTCACTGCACCCACACTCCCCTGACTTGCCGCACTCACTGCACCCACACTCCCCTGACTAACCGCACTCACTGCACCCACACTCCCCTGACTGACCGCACTCACTGCATCCACACTCCCCTGACTGGCCGCACTCACTGCCCCGCACTCCCCTGACTGGCCGCACTCTCTGCCCCCGCACTCCCCCGACTGGCCGGACTCACAGCAGCCCCACTCCCGTCTGGCCGCACTCACTGCACCCGCACTCCCCTGACTGACCGCACTAACTGCACCCACACTCCCCTGACTGGCCGCACTCACTGCATCCACACTCCACTGACTGACCACACTCACTGCACCCGCACCCCCCTGACTGGTCGCACTCACTGTACCCGCACTCCTCTGTCTGGCCGCACTCACCGCACTCCCCTGACTGACCGCACTCACTGCACCCGCACTCCCCTGACTAGCCGCACTGACAGTACCCGCACTCCCCTGACTGGCCGCACTCACAGCACCCGCACTCCCCTGGCTGGCCGCACTCACAGCACCCGCACTCCCCTGACTGGCCGCACTCACCGCACTCCTGTGACTGGCCGCACTCACTGCACCCGCACCCATCTGACTGGCCGCACTCACTGCACTCCCCTGACCGACCGCACTCACTGCACCCACACTCACCTGACTAGCCGCACTCACTGCACCCAAACTTCCCTGACTGACCGCACTCACTGCATCCACACTCCCGTGACAGACCGCACTCACTGCACCCACACTCCCCTGACTAGCCGCACTCACTGCACCCACACTCCCCTGACTGACCGCACTCACTGCATCCACACTCCCCTGACTGACCGCACTCACTGGATCCACACTCCCCTGACTGGCCGCACTCACTGCACCCGCACTCCCCTGACTGTCCGCACTCACAGCACCCGCACTCACCTGACTGACCGCACTCACTGCACCCGGACTCCCCTGACTGGCGGCACTCACTGCACCTGCACTCCCCTGACTGGCCGCACTCACTGCACCCGCACTCCCCTGACTGACCGCACTCACTGCACCCGCACTCCCCTGACTGACCGCACTCACTGCACCTGCACTCCCCTGACTGGCCGCAGTCACTGCACCCGCACTCCCCTGACTGGCCACAACCACTGCACCCACACTCCCCTGACTGACCGCACTCACTGCACCCGCACTCCCCTGACTGGCCGCACATACTGCACCCGCACTCCGCTGACTGGCCGCACTCACTGCACCCGCACTCCCCTGACTGGCCGCACTCACTGCACCCGCACTCCTCTGACTGACCGCACTCACTGCATCCGCACTCCCCTGACTGACCGCACTCACTGCACCCACACTCCCCTGACTGACTGCACTCACTGCATCCACACTCCCCTGACTGACCGCACTCACTGCACCCACACTCCCCTGACTAGCCGCACTCACTGCACCTACACTCCCCTGACTGACCGCACTCACTGCATCCACACTCCCCTGACAGGTCGCACTCACAGCACCCGCACTCCCCTGACTGACCGCACTCACTGCACCTGCACTCCCCTGACTGGCCGCACTCACTGCATCCGCACTCCCCCGACTGGCCACAACCACTGCACCCACACTCCCCTCACTGGCCGCACTCACTGCATCCGCACTCCCCTGACTGACCGCACTCACTGCACCCGCACTCCCCTGACTGACCGCACTCACTGCACACACACTCCCCTGACTGGCCGCACACACTGCATCCGCACTCCCCCGACTGGCCACAACCACTGCACCCACACTCCGCTAACTGACCACATACACAGCACACGCACTCCCCTGACTGGCCGCACTCACTGCACCCACACTCCCCTGACTGGCCGCACTCACTGCACCCGGACTCTCGTGACTGGCCGCACTCACTGCACCCACACTCCCGACTGGCCGCACTCTCAGCACCCGCACTCCCCTGACGTGCCGCTCTCACTGCACCCACCCTCCCCTGACTGACCGCACTCACTGCACCCACCCTCCCCTGACTGACCGCACTCACTGCACCCACACTCCCCTGACTGACCGCACTCACTGCATCCACACTCCCCTGACAGGTCGCACTCACTGCATCCACACTCCCCTGACTGACCGCACTCACTGCATCCACACTCCCCTGACTGACCGCACCCACTGCACCCGCACTCCCCTGACTGGCCGCACTCACTGCATCCACACTACCCTGACAGGTCGCACTCACTGCATCCACACTCCCCTGACTGACCGCACTCACTGCATCCACACTCCCCTGACTGACCGCACTCACTGCACCTGCACTCCCCTGACTGGCCACACTCACTGCACCCGCACTCCCCTGACTGGCCGCACTCACTGCACCCGCACTCCCCTGACTGGCCGCACTCACTGCACCCGCACTCCCCTGACTGGCCACAACCACTGCACCCACACTCCCCTGACTGACCGCACTCACTGCACCCGCACTCCCCTGACTGGCCGCACATACTGCACCCGCACTCCGCTGACTGGCCGCACTCACTGCACCCGCACTCCCCTGACTGGCCGCACTCACTGCACCCACACTCCCCTGACTGGTCGCACTCACTGCACACGCACTCCTCTGACTGACCGCACTCACTGCACCCACACTCCCCTGACTGGCCGCACTCACTGCACCCACACTCCCCTGACTGGTCGCACTCACTGCACACGCACTCCTCTGACTGGCCGCACTCACCGCACTCCCCTGACTGACCGCATTCACTGCACCCACACTCCCCTGACTAGCCGCACTCACTGCACCCACACTCCCCTGACTGACTGCACTCACTGCATCCACACTCCCCTGACTGACCGCACTCACTGCACCCACACTCCCCTGACTAGCCGCACTCACTGCACCTACACTCCCCTGACTGACCGCACTCACTGCATCCACACTCCCCTGACAGGTCGCACTCACTGCACCTGCATTCCCCTGACTGGCCGCACTCACAGCACCCGCACTCCCCTGACTGACCGCACTCACTGCACCTGCACTCCCCTGACTGGCCGCACTCACTGCATCCGCACTCCCCCGACTGGCCACAACCACTGCACCCACACTCCCCTCACTGGCCGCACTCACTGCATCCACACTCCCCTGACTGACCGCAGTCACAGCAAACGCACTCCCGACTGGCCGCACTCACTGCGCCCGCACTCCCCTGACTGACCGCACTCACTGCACACACACTCCCCTGACTGGCCGCACACACTGCATCCGCACTCCCCCGACTGGCCACAACCACTGCACCCACACTCCGCTAACTGACCACATACACAGCACCCGCACTCCCCTGACTGGCCGCACTCACTGCACCCACACTCCCCTGACTGGCCGCACTCACTGCACCCGGACTCTCGTGACTGGCCGCACTCACTGCACCCACACTCGCGACTGGCCGCACTCTCAGCACCCGCACTCCCCTGACGTGCCGCTCTCACTGCACCCACCCTCCCCTGACTGACCGCACTCACTGCACCCACCCTCCCCTGACTGACCGCACTCACTGCTCCCACACTCCCCTGACTGACTGCACTCACTGCATCCACACTCCCCTGACTGACCGCACTCACTGCACCCACCCTCCCCTGACTGACCGCACTCACTGCACCCACCCTCCCCTGACTGACCGCACTCACTGCTCCCGCACTCCCCTGACTGACTGCACTCACTGCACCCACCCTCCCCTGACTGACCGCACTCACTGCTCCCACACTCCCCTGACTGACTGCACTCACTGCACCCACACTCCCCTGACTGGTCGCACTCACTGAATCCACACTCCCCTGACTGACTGCACTCACTGCACCCACACTCCCCTGACTGGTCGCACTCACTGCATCCACACTCCCCTGACTGGCCGCAGTCACTGCACCCGCACTCCCCTGGCTGGTCGCACTCACTGCGCCCACACTCCCCTGACTGGTCGCACTCACTGCGCCCACACTCCCCTGACTGGTCGCACTCACTGCGCCTACACTCCACTGACTGGTCGCACTCACTGCGCCCACACTCCCCTGACTGACCGCACTCACAGCATCCGCACTCACCTGACTGACCGCACTCACTGCACCCGGACTCTCGTGACTGGCCGCACTCACTGCATCCGCACTCACCTGACTGACCGCACTCACTGCACCCGGACTCCCCTGACTGACCGCACTCACTGCATCCACACTCCCCTGACAGGTCGCACTCACTGCATCCACACTCCCCTGACTGACCGCACTCACTGCATCCACACTCCCCTGACTGACCGCACTCACTGCACCCGCACTCCCCTGACTGGCCGCACTCACTGCACCCGCACTCCCCTGACTGGCCGCACACACTGCATCCGTACTCCCCCGACTGGCCACAACTACTGCACCCACACTCCGCTAACTGACCACATACACAGCACCCGCACTCCCCTGACTGGCCGCACTCACTGCACCCGAACCCCCCTGACTGGCCGCACTCACTGCGCCCGCACTCCCCTGACTGACCGCAGTCACAGCACCCGCACTCCCCTGACTGGCCGCACTCACTGCACCCGCACTCCCCTGACGTGCCGCACTCACTGCACCCGCACTCCCCTGACGTGCCGCACTCACTGCACCCGCACTCCGCTGACTGGCCGCACTCACTGCATCCGCACTCCCCTGACTGGCCGCACTCACTGCACCCACACTCCCCTGACTGGTCGCACTCACTGCGCCCACACTCCCCTGACTGGTCGCACTCACTGCGCCCACACTCCCCTGACTGGTCGCACTCACTGCACCCACACTCCCCTGACTGGTCGCACTCTGCACCCACACTCCCCTGACTGGTCGCACTCACTGCGCCCACACTCCCCTGACTGGCCGCACTCACTGCACCCACACTCCCCTGACTGGTCGCACTCACTGCACCCACACTCCCCTGACTGGTCGCACTCACTGCGCCCACACTCCGCTGACTGACCGCACTCACTGCACCCGCACTCCCCTGACTGGTCGCACTCACTGCGCCCACACTCCGCTGACTGACCGCACTCACTGCATCCGCACTCACCTGACTGACCGCACTCACTGCACCCGGACTCCCCTGACTGGCCGCACTCACTGCACCTGCACTCCCCTGACTGGCCGCACTCACCGCACTCCCCTGACTGACCGTAATTACTGCACCCGCTCTCCCCTGACTGACCGCACGAACTGCACCCACACTCCCCTGACTGACAACACTCACTGCCCCCGCACACCCCTGACTGACCACACTCACTGCACCCGCACTCCCCTGACTGGCCGCAGTCACTGCACCCGCACTCCCCTGACTGGTCGCACTCACTGCACCCGGACTCCCCTGACTGGCCGCACTCACTGCACCTGCACTCCCCTGACTGGCTGCACTCACCGCACTCCCCTGACTGGCCGCACTCACTGCACCCGCACTCGCCTGACTGGCCGCACTCACTGCACCCGCACTCCTCTGACTGGCCGCACTCACCGCACTCCCCTGACTGACCGCACTCACTGCACCCACACTCCCCTGACTGACCGCACTCACTGCACCCACACTCCCCTGACAGCTCGCACTCACTGCATCCACACACCCCTGACTGACGGCACTCACTGCACCCACACTCCCCTGACTGGCCGCACTCACCGCACTCCTGTGACTGGCCGCACTCACCGCACTCCCCTGACTGGCCGCACTCACTGCATCCACACTCCCCTGACTGGCCGCACTCACTGCACCCACACTCCCCTGACTGGCCGCACTCACCGCACTCCTGTGACTGGCCGCACTCACTGCACCCGCACCCCTCTGACTGGCCGCACTCACTGCACTCCCCTGACTGGCCGCACTCACTGCACCCACACTCCCCTGACTGACCGCACTCACTGCATCCACACTCCCCTGACAGACCGCACTCACTGCATCCACACTCCCCTGACTGGCCGCACTCACTGCACTCCCCTGACTGGCCGCACTCACTGCACCCACACTCCCCTGACTGGTCGCACTCACTGCACCCGCACTCCTCTGACTGGCCGCACTCACCGCACTCCCCTGACTGACGGCACTCACTGCTCCCAAACTCCCCTGACTGACCGCACTCACTGCATCCACACTCCCCTGACTGACCGCACTCACTGCACCACACTCCCCTGACTGACCACACTCACTGCACCACACTCCCCTGACTGGCCGCACTCACCGCACTCCCCTGACTGGCCGCACTCACTGCACCAGCACTCCTCTGACTGGCCGCACTCACCGCACTCCCCTGACTGGCCACACTCACTGCCCCCGCACTCCACTGACTGACCGCACTCACAGCACCCGCGCTCCCCTGACTGGCCGCACTCACAGCACCAAAACTTCCCTGACTGGCCGCACTCACTGCCCCCGCACTCCCCTGACTGACCGAACCCACTGCCCCGGACTCCCCTGACAGGCCGGACTCACAGCAGCCGCACTCCCCTGACTGACCGCACTCTCTGCCCCCGCACTCCCCTGACTGACCGTAATTACTGCACCCGCTCTCCCCTGACTGACCGCACTAACTGCACCCACACTCCCCTGACTGACAACACTCACTGCCCCCGCACATCCCTGACTGACCACACTCACTGCACCCGCACTCCCCTGACGGACCGCACTAACTGCACCCACACTCCACTGACTGACAACACTCACTGCCCCCGCACACCCCTGGCTGGTCGCACTCACTGCGCCCACACTCCCCTGACTGGTCGCACTCACTGCGCCCACACTCCCCTGACTGGTCGCACTCACTGCGCCTACACTCCACTGACTGGTCGCACTCACTGCGCCCACACTCCCCTGACTGACCGCACTCACAGCATCCGCACTCACCTGACTGACCGCACTCACTGCACCCGGACTCTCGTGACTGGCCGCACTCACTGCATCCGCACTCACCTGACTGACCGCACTCACTGCACCCGGACTCCCCTGACTGACCGCACTCACTGCATCCACACTCCCCTGACAGGTCGCACTCACTGCATCCACACTCCCCTGACTGACCGCACTCACTGCATCCACACTCCCCTGACTGACCGCACTCACTGCACCCGCACTCCCCTGACTGACCGCACTCACTGCACCCGCACTCCCCTGACTGGCCGCACACACTGCATCCGTACTCCCCCGACTGGCCACAACTACTGCACCCACACTCCGCTAACTGACCACATACACAGCACCCGCACTCCCCTGACTGGCCGCACTCACTGCACCCGAACCCCCCTGACTGGCCGCACTCACTGCGCCCGCACTCCCCTGACTGACCGCAGTCACAGCACCCGCACTGCCCTGACTGGCCGCACTCACTGCACCCGCACTCCCCTGACGTGCCGCACTCACTGCACCCGCACTCCCCTGACGTGCCGCACTCACTGCACCCGCACTCCGCTGACTGGCCGCACTCACTGCATCCGCACTCCCCTGACTGGCCGCACTCACTGCACCCACACTCCCCTGACTGGTCGCACTCACTGCGCCCACACTCCCCTGACTGGTCGCACTCACTGCGCCCACACTCCCCTGACTGGTCGCACTCACTGCACCCACACTCCCCTGACTGGTCGCACTCTGCACCCACACTCCCCTGACTGGTCGCACTCACTGCGCCCACACTCCCCTGACTGACCGCACTCACTGCACCCGCACTCCCCTGACTGGTCGCACTCACTGCGCCCACACTCCGCTGACTGACCGCACTCACTGCATCCGCACTCACCTGACTGGCCGCACTCACTGCACCCGGAATCCCCTAACTGACCGCACTCACTGCACCCGGACTCCCGTGACTGGCCGCACTCACTGCATCCGCACTCACCTGACTGACCGCACTCACTGCACCCGGACTCCCCTGACTGGCCGCACTCACTGCACCTGCACTCCCCTGACTGGCCGCACTCACTGCATCCGCACTCGCCTGACTGGCCGCACTCACTGCACCCGGACTCCCCTGACTGACCGCAGTCACTGCACCCGGACTCCCGTGACTGGCCGCACTCACTGCATCCGCACTCACCTGACTGACCGCACTCACTGCACCCGGACTCCCCTGACTGGCCGCACTCACTGCACCTGCACTCCCCTGACTGGCCGCACTCACCGCACTCCCCTGACTGACCGTAATTACTGCACCCGCTCTCCCCTGACTGACCGCACGAACTGCACCCACACTCCCCTGACTGACAACACTCACTGCCCCCGCACACCCCTGACTGACCACACTCACTGCACCCGCACTCCCCTGACTGGCCGCAGTCACTGCACCCGCACTCCCCTGACTGGTCGCACTCACTGCACCCGGACTCCCCTGACTGGCCGCACTCACTGCACCTGCACTCCCCTGACTGGCTGCACTCACCGCACTCCCCTGACTGACCGCACTCACTGCACCCACACTCCCCTGACTGACCGCACTCACTGCACCCACACTCCCCTGACAGCTCGCACTCACTGCACCCGGACTCCCCTGACTGGCCGCACTCACTGCACCCGCTCTCCCCTGACTGACCGCACGAACTGCACCCACACTCCCCTGACTGACAACACTCACTGCCCCCGCACACCCCTGACTGACCACACTCACTGCACCCGCACTCCCCTGACTGGCCGCAGTCACTGCACCCGCACTCCCCTGACTGGTCGCACTCACTGCACCCGGACTCCCCTGACTGGCCGCACTCACTGCACCTGCACTCCCCTGACTGGCTGCACTCACCGCACTCCCCTGACTGGCCGCACTCACTGCACCCGCACTCGCCTGACTGGCCGCACTCACTGCACCCGCACTCCTCTGACTGGCCGCACTCACCGCACTCCCCTGACTGACCGCACTCACTGCACCCACACTCCCCTGACTGACCGCACTCACTGCACCCACACTCCCCTGACAGCTCGCACTCACTGCATCCACACACCCCTGACTGACGGCACTCACTGCACCCACACTCCCCTGACTGGCCGCACTCACCGCACTCCTGTGACTGGCCGCACTCACCGCACTCCCCTGACTGGCCGCACTCACTGCATCCACACTCCCCTGACTGGCCGCACTCACTGCACCCACACTCCCCTGACTGGCCGCACTCACCGCACTCCTGTGACTGGCCGCACTCACTGCACCCGCACCCCTCTGACTGGCCGCACTCACTGCACTCCCCTGACTGGCCGCACTCACTGCACCCACACTCCCCTGACTGACCGCACTCACTGCATCCACACTCCCCTGACAGACCGCACTCACTGCATCCACACTCCCCTGACTGGCCGCACTCACTGCACTCCCCTGACTGGCCGCACTCACTGCACCCACACTCCCCTGACTGGTCGCACTCACTGCACCCGCACTCCTCTGACTGGCCGCACTCACCGCACTCCCCTGACTGACGGCACTCACTGCTCCCAAACTCCCCTGACTGACCGCACTCACTGCATCCACACTCCCCTGACTGACCGCACTCACTGCACCACACTCCCCTGACTGACCACACTCACTGCACCACACTCCCCTGACTGGCCGCACTCACCGCACTCCCCTGACTGGCCGCACTCACTGCACCAGCACTCCTCTGACTGGCCGCACTCACCGCACTCCCCTGACTGGCCACACTCACTGCCCCCGCACTCCACTGACTGACCGCACTCACAGCACCCGCGCTCCCCTGACTGGCCGCACTCACAGCACCAAAACTTCCCTGACTGGCCGCACTCACTGCCCCCGCACTCCCCTGACTGACCGAACCCACTGCCCCGGACTCCCCTGACAGGGCGGACTCACAGCAGCCGCACTCCCCTGACTGACCGCACTCTCTGCCCCCGCACTCCCCTGACTGACCGTAATTACTGCACCCGCTCTCCCCTGACTGACCGCACTAACTGCACCCACACTCCCCTGACTGACAACACTCACTGCCCCCGCACATCCCTGACTGACCACACTCACTGCACCCGCACTCCCCTGACGGACCGCACTAACTGCACCCACACTCCACTGACTGACAACACTCACTGCCCCCGCACACCCCTGGCTGGTCGCACTCACTGCGCCCACACTCCCCTGACTGGTCGCACTCACTGCGCCCACACTCCCCTGACTGGTCGCACTCACTGCGCCTACACTCCACTGACTGGTCGCACTCACTGCGCCCACACTCCCCTGACTGACCGCACTCACAGCATCCGCACTCACCTGACTGACCGCACTCACTGCACCCGGACTCTCGTGACTGGCCGCACTCACTGCATCCGCACTCACCTGACTGACCGCACTCACTGCACCCGGACTCCCCTGACTGACCGCACTCACTGCATCCACACTCCCCTGACAGGTCGCACTCACTGCATCCACACTCCCCTGACTGACCGCACTCACTGCATCCACACTCCCCTGACTGACCGCACTCACTGCACCCGCACTCCCCTGACTGACCGCACTCACTGCACCCGCACTCCCCTGACTGGCCGCACACACTGCATCCGTACTCCCCCGACTGGCCACAACTACTGCACCCACACTCCGCTAACTGACCACATACACAGCACCCGCACTCCCCTGACTGGCCGCACTCACTGCACCCGAACCCCCCTGACTGGCCGCACTCACTGCGCCCGCACTCCCCTGACTGACCGCAGTCACAGCACCCGCACTGCCCTGACTGGCCGCACTCACTGCACCCGCACTCCCCTGACGTGCCGCACTCACTGCACCCGCACTCCCCTGACGTGCCGCACTCACTGCACCCGCACTCCGCTGACTGGCCGCACTCACTGCATCCGCACTCCCCTGACTGGCCGCACTCACTGCACCCACACTCCCCTGACTGGTCGCACTCACTGCGCCCACACTCCCCTGACTGGTCGCACTCACTGCGCCCACACTCCCCTGACTGGTCGCACTCACTGCACCCACACTCCCCTGACTGGTCGCACTCTGCACCCACACTCCCCTGACTGGTCGCACTCACTGCGCCCACACTCCCCTGACTGACCGCACTCACTGCACCCGCACTCCCCTGACTGGTCGCACTCACTGCGCCCACACTCCGCTGACTGACCGCACTCACTGCATCCGCACTCACCTGACTGGCCGCACTCACTGCACCCGGAATCCCCTAACTGACCGCACTCACTGCACCCGGACTCCCGTGACTGGCCGCACTCACTGCATCCGCACTCACCTGACTGACCGCACTCACTGCACCCGGACTCCCCTGACTGGCCGCACTCACTGCACCTGCACTCCCCTGACTGGCCGCACTCACTGCATCCGCACTCGCCTGACTGGCCGCACTCACTGCACCCGGACTCCCCTGACTGACCGCAGTCACTGCACCCGGACTCCCGTGACTGGCCGCACTCACTGCATCCGCACTCACCTGACTGACCGCACTCACTGCACCCGGACTCCCCTGACTGGCCGCACTCACTGCACCTGCACTCCCCTGACTGGCCGCACTCACCGCACTCCCCTGACTGACCGTAATTACTGCACCCGCTCTCCCCTGACTGACCGCACGAACTGCACCCACACTCCCCTGACTGACAACACTCACTGCCCCCGCACACCCCTGACTGACCACACTCACTGCACCCGCACTCCCCTGACTGGCCGCAGTCACTGCACCCGCACTCCCCTGACTGGTCGCACTCACTGCACCCGGACTCCCCTGACTGGCCGCACTCACTGCACCTGCACTCCCCTGACTGGCTGCACTCACCGCACTCCCCTGACTGGCCGCACTCACTGCACCCGCACTCGCCTGACTGGCCGCACTCACTGCACCCGCACTCCTCTGACTGGCCGCACTCACCGCACTCCCCTGACTGACCGCACTCACTGCACCCACACTCCCCTGACTGACCGCACTCACTGCACCCACACTCCCCTGACAGCTCGCACTCACTGCATCCACACACCCCTGACTGACGGCACTCACTGCACCCACACTCCCCTGACAGGCCGCACTCACTGCATCCACACTCCCCTGACTGGCC
Source organism: Mustelus asterias (assembly GCF_964213995.1). Classification (NCBI taxonomy): domain Eukaryota; kingdom Metazoa; phylum Chordata; class Chondrichthyes; order Carcharhiniformes; family Triakidae; genus Mustelus; species Mustelus asterias. The sequence goes on along the minus strand of NC_135816.1, from coordinate 87,690,052 downwards.
GCACTCACTGCACCCACACTCCCCTGACTGGCCGCACTCACCGCACTCCTGTGACTGGCCGCACTCACTGCACCCGCACCCCTCTGACTGGCCGCACTCACTGCACTCCCCTGACTGGCCGCACTCACTGCACCCACACTCCCCTGACTGACCGCACTCACTGCATCCACACTCCCCTGACAGACCGCACTCACTGCATCCACACTCCCCTGACTGGCCGCACTCACTGCACTCCCCTGACTGGCCGCACTCACTGCACCCACACTCCCCTGACTGGTCGCACTCACTGCACCCGCACTCCTCTGACTGGCCGCACTCACCGCACTCCCCTGACTGACGGCACTCACTGCTCCCAAACTCCCCTGACTGACCGCACTCACTGCATCCACACTCCCCTGACTGACCGCACTCACTGCACCACACTCCCCTGACTGACGACACTCACTGCACCACACTCCCCTGACTGGCCGCACTCACCGCACTCCCCTGACTGGCCGCACTCACTGCACCAGCACTCCTCTGACTGGCCGCACTCACCGCACTCCCCTGACTGGCCACACTCACTGCCCCCGCACTCCACTGACTGACCGCACTCACAGCACCCGCGCTCCCCTGACTGGCCGCACTCACAGCACCAAAACTTCCCTGACTGGCCGCACTCACTGCCCCCGCACTCCCCTGACTGACCGAACCCACTGCCCCGGACTCCCCTGACAGGCCGGACTCACAGCAGCCGCACTCCCCTGACTGACCGCACTCTCTGCCCCCGCACTCCCCTGACTGACCGTAATTACTGCACCCGCTCTCCCCTGACTGACCGCACTAACTGCACCCACACTCCCCTGACTGACAACACTCACTGCCCCCGCACATCCCTGACTGACCACACTCACTGCACCCGCACTCCCCTGACGGACCGCACTAACTGCACCCACACTCCACTGACTGACAACACTCACTGCCCCCGCACACCCCTGACTGACCACACTCACTGCACCCTCACTCCCCTGACTGGCCGCACTCACTGCACCCGCACTCCTCTGACTGGCCACACTCACTGCACCCGCACTCCCCCGACTGGCCGCACTCACTGCACCCACACTCCCCTGACTGGCCGCACTCACTGCACCCGCACTCCTCTGACTGGCCACACTCACCGCACTCCCCTGACTAGTCGCACTCACTGCACCCACACTCCCCTGACTGACCGCACTCACTGCACCTGCACTCCCCTGACTGGCCGCAGTAACTGCACCCGCACTCCCCTGACTGGCCGCACTCACTGCACCCACACTTCCCTGACTGGCCGCACTCACTGCACCCGCACTCCCCTGACTGGTCGCACTCACTGCACCCGCACTCCTCTGACTGGCCGCACTCACCGCACTCCCCTGACTGGCCGCACTCACTGCATCCACAGTCCCCTGACTAGCCGCACTCACTGCACCCACACTCCCCTGAGTGGCCGCACTCTCCGCACCCACACTCCCCTGACTGACCGCACTCACTGCACCCGCACTCGCCTGAGTGGCCGCACTCTCCGCACCCACACTCCCCTGACTGACCGCACTCACTGCACCCACACTCCCCTGAGTGGCCGCACTCTCCGCACCCACACTCCCCTGACTGACCGCACTCACTGCACCCGCACTCCTCTGACTGGCCGCACTCACCGCACTCCCCTGACTGACCGCACTCACTGCTCCCAAACTCCCCTGACTGACCGCACTCACTGCATCCACACTCCCCTGACTGACCGCACTCACTGCACCACACTCCCCTGACTGACCACACTCACTGCACCACACTCCCCTGACTGGCCGCACTCACCGCACTCCCCTGACTGGCCGCACTCACTGCACCAGCACTCCTCTGACTGGCCGCACTCACCGCACTCCCCTGACTGGCCACACTCACTGCCCCCGCACTCCACTGACTGACCGCACTCACAGCACCCGCGCTCCCCTGACTGGCCGCACTCACAGCACCAAAACCTCCCTGACTGGCCGCACTCACTGCCCCCGCACTCCCCTGACTGACCGAACCCACAGCCCCGGACTCCCCTGACAGGCCGGACTCACAGCAGCCGCACTCCCCTGACTGACCGCACTCTCTGCCCCCGCACTCCCCTGACTGACCGTAATTACTGCACCCGCTCTCCCCTGACTGACCGCACTAACTGCACCCACACTCCCCTGACTGACAACACTCACTGCCCCCGCACATCCCTGACTGACCACACACACTGCACCCGCACTCCCCTGACTGACCGCACTCACAGCACCCGCACTCCCCTGACTGGCCGCACTCACTGCATCCACACTCCACTGACTGGCCGCACACTCTGCCCCCGCACTCCCCTGACTGGTCGCACTCACTGCACCCACACTCCCCTGACTGGTCGCACTCACTGCACCCACACTCCCCTGACTGGTCGCACTCACTGCACCCACACTCCCCTGACTGGTCGCACTCACTGCACCCACACTCCCCTGACTGGTCGCACTCACTGCACCCACACTCCCCTGACTGACCGCACTCACAGCATCCGCACTCCCTTGACTGGCCGCACTCACTGCACCCACACTCCCCTGACTGGTCGCACTCACTGCACCCACACTCCCCTGACTGGTCGCACTCACTGCACCCACACTCCCATGACTGGCCGCACTCACTGCATCCGCACTCACCTGACTGACCGCACTCACTGCACCCGGACTCTCGTGACTGGCCGCACTCACTGCATCCGCACTCACCTGACTGACCGCACTCACTGCACCCGGACTCCCCTGACTGACCGCACTCACTGCGCCCACACTCCCCTGACTGACCGCACTCACTGCGCCCACACTTCCCTGACTGGCCGCACTCACTGCACCCGCACTCCCCTGACTGGTCGCACTCACTGCCCCCGCACTCCCCTGACTGACCGCACTCACTGCACCCGGACTCCCCTGACTGACCGCACTCACTGCGCCCACACTCCCCTGACTGACCGCACTCACTGCGCCCACACTTCCCTGACTGGCCGCACTCACTGCACCCGCACTCCCCTGACTGGCCGCACTCACAGCACCCACACTCCCCTGACTGGTCGCACTCACTGCACCCGGACTCCCCTGACTGGCCGCACTCACTGCGCCCACACTCCCCTGACTGACCGCACTCACTGCGCCCACACTCCCCTGACTGACCGCACTCACTGCACCCACACTCCCCTGACTGGCCGCACTCACTGCGCCCACACTTCCCTGACTGGCCGCACTCACTGCGCCCACACTCCCCTGACTGGCCGCACTCACTGCGCCCACACTCCCCTGACTGACCGCACTCACTGCACCCGCACTCCCCTGACTGGCCGCACTCACTGCACCCACACTCCCCTGACTGGCCGCACTCACTGCACCCACACTCCCCTGACTGGTCGCACTCACTGCGCCCACACTCCCCTGACTGACCGCACTCACTGCGCCCACACTTCCGTGACTGACCGCACTCACTGCGCCCACACTCCCCTGACTGACCGCACTCACTGCACCCGCACTCCCCTGACTGGCCGCACTCACTGCACCCACACTCCCCTGACTGGCCGCACTCACTGCACCCACACTCCCCTGACTGGTCGCACTCACTGCGCCCACACTCCCCTGACTGACCGCACTCACTGCGCCCACACTCCCCTGACTGACCGCACTCACTGCACACGCACTCCCCTGACTGGCCGCAGTCACTGCATCCGCACTCCCCTGACTGGCCGCACTCACTGCATCCACACTCCCCTGACTGGCCGCACTCACTGCATCCACACTCCCCTGACTGGCCGCACTCACTGCACCCGGACTCCCCTGACTGACCGCACTCACTGCACCCGGACTCCCGTGACTGGCCGCACTCACTGCATCCGCACTCACCTGACTGACCGCACTCACTGCACCCGGACTCCCCTGACTGGCCGCACTCACTGCACCTGCACTCCCCTGACTGGCCGCACTCACCGCACTCCCCTGACTGGCCGCACTCACTGCACCCGCACTCCTCTGACTGGCCGCACTCACCGCACTCCCCTGACTGACCGCACTCACCGCACCCGCACTCCCCTGACTGGCCACATTCACTGCCCCCGCACTCCACTGACTGACCGCACTCACAGCACCCGCGCTCCCCTGACTGGCCACACTCACTGCACCCGCACTCCCCTGACTGACCGTAATTACTGCACCATCTCTCCCCTGACTGACCGCACTAACTGCACCCACACTCCCCTGACTGACAACACTCACTGCCCCCGCACACCCCTGACTGACCACACTCACTGCACCCGCACTCCCCTGACTGGCCGCACTCACTGGACCCGCACTCCCCTGACTGGCCGCACTCACTGCACCCGCACTCCCCTGACTGGCCGCACTCACCGCACTCCCCTAACTGGCCGCACTCACTGCACCCGCACTCCTCTGACTGGCCACACACACCGCACTCCCCTGACTGACCGCACTCACTGCACCCACACTCCCCTGACTAGCCGCACTCACTGCACCCACACTCCCCTGACTGACCGCACTCACTGCATCCACACTCCCCTGACTAACCGCACTCACTACACCCACACTCCCCTGACAGGTCGCACTCACTGCATCCACACTCCCCTGACTGACCGCACTCACTGCATCCACACTCCCCTGACTGACCGCACTCACTGCACCCGCACTCCCCTGACTGGCCGCACTCACAGCACCCGCGCTCCCTTGACTGGCCGCACTCTCTGCCCCCGCACTCCCCCGACTGGCCACACTCACTGCACCCGCACTCCCCTGACTGACCGTAATTACAGCACCCGCTCGCCCCTGACTGACCGCACTAACTGCACCCACACTCCCCTGACTGACAACACTCACTGCCCCCGCACACCCCTGACAGACCACACTCACTGCACCCACACTCCCCTGACTGGCCGCACTCACTGCACCCGCACTCCCCTGACTGGCCGCACTCACCGCACTCCCCTGACTGGCCGCATTCACTGCACCCGCCCTCCTCTGACTGGCCGCACTCACCGCACTCCCCTGACTGACCGCACTCACTGCACCCACACTCCCCTGCCTAGCCGCACTCACTGCACCCACACTCCCCTGACTGACTGCACTCACTGCATCCACACTCCCCTGACTGACTGCACTCACTGCACCCACACTCCCCTGACTGACATCACTCACTGCACCCGCACTCCCCTGACTGACCGCACTCACTGCATCCGCACTCCCCTGACTGACATCACTCACTGCACCCACACTCCCCTGACTGACATCACTCACTGCACCCGCACTCCCCTGACAGGCCGCACTCACTGCACCCGCACTCCTCTGACTGGCCGCACTCACCGCACTCCCCTGACTGACCGCACTCACCGCACCCGCACTCCCCTGACTGGCCACATTCACTGCCCCCGCACTCCACCGACAGACCGCACTCACAGCACCCGCGCTCCCCTGACTGGCCGCACTCTCTGCCCCCGCACTCCCCCGACTGGCCACACTCACTGCACCCGCACTCCCCTGACTGACCGTATTTACTGCACCATCTCTCCCCTGACTGACCGCACTAACTGCACCCACACTCCCCTGACTGACAACACTCACTGCCCCCGCACACCCCTGACTGACCACACTCACTGCACCCGCACTCCCCTGACTGGCCGCACTCACTGGACCCGCACTCCCCTGACTGGCCGCACTCACTGCATCCACACTCCCCTGACTGGCCGCACTCACTGCACCCGCACTCCCCTGACTGGCCGCACTCACCGCACTCCCCTAACTGGCCGCACTCACTGCGCCCGCACTCCTCTGACTGGCCACACACACCGCACTCCCCTGACTGACCGCACTCACTGCACCCACACTCCCCTGACTAGCCGCACTCACTGCACCCACACTCCCCTGACTGACCGCACTCACTGCATCCACACTCCCCTGACTAACCGCACTCACTACACCCACACTCCCCTGACAGGTCGCACTCACTGCATCCACACTCCCCTGACTGACCGCACTCACTGCATCCACACTCCCCTGACTGACCGCACTCACAGCACCTGCACTTCCCTGACTGGACACAACCACTTCACCCACACTCCGCTAACTGACCACATTCACAGCACCCGCACTCCCCTGACTTGCCGCACTCACTGCACCCGAACTCCCCTGACTGCCCGCACTCACTGCGCCCGCACTCCCCCGACTGACCGCAGTCACAGCACCCGCACTCCCCTGACTGGCCGCACTCACTGCACCCGCACTCCCCTGACCGGCCGCACTCACTGCCCCCGCACTGCCCTGACTGGCCGCACTCACCGCACTCCCCTGACTGACCGCACTCACTGCACCCACACTCCCCTGACTGACCGCACTCACTGCACCCGAACTCCCCTGACTGGCCGTCCTCACTGCGCCCGCACTCCCCTGACTGACCGCACTCACTGCATCCACACTCCCCTGACTGACCGCACTCACTGCTCCCACACTCCCCTGACTGAACGCACTCACTGCACCCACACTCCCCTGACTGGTCGCAATCACTGCGCCCACACTCCCCTGACTGACCGCACTCACAGCACCCGCGCTCCCTTGACTGGCCGCACTCTCTGCCCCCGCACTCCCCCGACTGGCCACACTCACTGCACCCGCACTCCCCTGACTGACCGTAATTACAGCACCCGCTCGCCCCTGACTGACCGCACTAACTGCACCCACACTCCCCTGACTGACAACACTCACTGCCCCCGCACACCCCTGACAGACCACACTCACTGCACCCGCACTCCCCTGACTGGCCGCACTCACCGCACTCCCCTGACTGGCCGCATTCACTGCACCCGCCCTCCTCGGACTGGCCGCACTCACCGCACTCCCCTGACTGACCGCACTCACTGCACCCACACTCCCCTGCCTAGCCGCACTCACTGCACCCACACTCCCCTGACTGACTGCACTCACTGCACCCACACTCCCCTGACTGACTGCACTCACTGCACCCACACTCCCCTGACAGGTCGCACTCACTGCATCCACACTCCCCTGACTGACTGCACTCACTGCATCCACACTCCCCTGACTGACTGCACTCACTGCACCCACACTCCCCTGACTGACATCACTCACTGCACCCGCACTCCCCTGACAGGCCGCACTCACTGCACCCACTCTCCCCTGACTGGACGCACTCACTGCATCCACACTCCACTGACTGGCCGCACTCACTGCACCCGCACTCCCCTGACTGGCCGCACTCACCGCACTCCCCTGACTGACCGCACTCACTGCACCCGCACTCAGCTGACTAGCCGCACTCACTGCACCCGCACTCCCCTGACTGACCGCACTCACTGCACCCACACTCAGCTGACTAGCCGCACTCACTGCACCCACACTCCTCTGACAGACCGCACTCACTGCATCCACACTCCCCTGACTGACCGCACTCACTGCACCCACACTCCTCTGTCTGGCCGCACTCAACGCACTACCCTGACTGACCGCACTCACTGCACCCACACTCCCCTGACTAGCCGGACTCACTGCACCCACACCCCCCTGACCGCACTCACTGCATCCACACGAAACTGACTGACCGCACTCACTGCATCCACACTCCCCTGACTGGCCGCACTCACTGCACTCCCCTAACTGACCGCACTCACTGCACCCACACTCCCCTGACGAGCCGCACTCACTGCATCCACACCCCCCTGACTGACCGCACTCACTGGATCCACACTCCCCTGACTGGCCGCACTCACTGCACTCCCCTAACTGACCGCACTCACTGCACCCACACTCCCCTGACGAGCCGCACTCACTGCACCCACACCCCCCTGACTGACCGCACTCACTGCATCCACACTCCCCTGACTGGTCGCACTCACTGCACTCCCCTAACTGACCGCACTCACTGCACCCACACTCCCCTGACGAGCCGCACTCACTGCATCCACACTCCCCTGACTGGTCGCACTCACTGCACCCGCACTCCCCTGACTGGCCGCACTCAGAGCACCCGTACTCCCCTGAATGGCCGCACTCACTGCACCCGCACTCCCCTGACTGGCCACACTCACTGCCCCCGCAATCCCCTGACTGACCGCACTCACTGCACCCACACTCACCTGACTGACCACACTCACTGCACCCGCACTCCTCTGACTGATCGCACTCACTGCACCCACACTCACCTGACTGATCGCACTCACTGCATCCACAGTCCCCTGACTGACCGCACTCACTGCACCCACACTCACCTGACTGATCGCACTCACTGCATCCGCACTCCCCTGACTGACCGCACTCACTGCACCCGCACTCCTCTGACTGATCGCACTCACTGCACCCACACTCACCTGACTGATCGCACTCACTGCATCCACAGTCACCTGACTGACCGCACTCACTGCACCCACACTCACCTGACTGATCACACTCACTGCATCCACACTCCCCTGACTGACCGCACTCACTGCACCCACACTCCCCTGACTGACCGCACTCACTGCACCCACACTCCCCTGACTGGCCGCACTCACTGCACGCACACTCCCCTGACTGACCGCACTCACTGCACCCACACTCCCCTGACTGGCCGCACTCACTGCACCCGCACTCCCCTGACTGGCCGCACTCACAGCACCCACACACCCCTGACTGGCAGCACTCACTGCACCCGCACTCCCCTGACTGGCCGCACTCACTGCACCCACACTCCCCTGACTGACCGCACTCACTGCACCCACACTCCCCTGACTGACCGCACTCTCTGCACCCACACTCCCCTGACTGACCGCACTCACTGCACCCACACTCCCCTGACTGACCGCACTCACTGCACCCACACTCCCCTGACTGGCCGCACTCACTGCACCCGGACTCCCCTGACTGGCCGCACACACTGCACCCACACTCCCCTGACTGGCCGCACTCACTGCACCCACACTCCCCTGACTGACCGCACTCACTGCACCCACACTCCCCTGACTGGCCGCACTCACTGCACCCACACTCCCCTGACTGGCCGCACTCACTGCACCCGCACTCCCTGACTGGCCGCACTCACAGCACCCGGACTCCCCTGACTGGCAGCACTCACTGCACCCGCACTCCCCTGACTGGCCGCACTCACAGCACCCGCACTCCCCTGACTGGCCGCACTCACAGCACCCGGACTCCCCTGACTGGCCGCACTCACTGCACCCACACTCCCCTGACTGACCACACTCACTGCACCCGCACTCCCCTGACTGACCGCACTCACTGCATCCACACTCCCGTGACTGGCCGCAATCACTGCACCCACATTCCCCTGACTGACCGCACTCACTGCACCCGCACTCCCCTGACTGACCGCACTCACTGCATCCACACTCCCGTGACTGGCCGCACTCACTGCACCCGCACTCCCCTGACTGGCCACACTCACTGCATCCGCACTCACCTGACTGACCGCACTCACTGCACCCGGACTCTCGTGACTGGCCGCACTCACTGCATCCGCACTCCCCTGACTGACCGCACTCACTGCATCCACACTCCCGACCGGTCGCACTCACTGCATCCACACTCCCCTGACTGACCGCACTCACTGCATCCACACTCCCCTGACTGACCGCACTCACTGCACCCGCACTCCCCTGACTGGCCGCACTCACTGCACCCGCACTCCCCTGACTGGCCGCACTCACTGCACCTGCACTCCCCTGACTGGCCGCACTCACTGCACCCGCACTCCCCTGACTGGCCGCACTCACTGCACCCGCACCCCCCTGACTGGCCGCACACACTGCATCCGCACTCCCCCGACTGGCCACAACTACTGCACCCACACTCCGCTAACTGACCACATACACAGCACCCGCACTCCCCTGACTGGCCGCACTCACTGCACCCGAGCCCCCCTGACTGGCCGCACTCACTGCGCCCACACTCCCCTGACTGGTCGCACTCACTGCACCCACACTCCCCTGACTGGTCGCACTCACTGCGCCCACACTCCCCTGACTGGTCGCACTCACTGCACCCACACTCCCCTGACTGGTCGCACTCACTGCGCCCACACTCCCCTGACTGGTCGCACTCACTGCACCCACACTCCCCTGACTGGTCGCACTCACTGCACCCGCACTCCCCTGACTGGTCGCACTCACTGCGCCCACACTCCCCTGACTGACCGCACTCACTGCATCCACACTCCCCTGACTGACCGCACTCACTGCACCCGCACTCCCCTGACTGGCCGCACTCACTGCATCCGCACTCCCCTGACTGACCGCACTCACTGCACCCGGACTCTCGTGACTGGCCGCACTCACTGCATCCGCACTCCCCTGACTGGCGCACTCACTGCATCCGCACTCACCTGACTGACCGCACTCACTGCACCCGGACTCCCCTGACTGGCCGCACTCACTGCACCTGCACTCCCCTGACTGACCGCACTCACTGCATCCACACTCCCCTGACAGGTCGCACTCACTGCACCCGCACTCCCCTGACTGACCGCACTCACTGCACCCGCACTCCCCTGACTGGCCGCACACACTGCATCCGCACTCCCCCGACTGGCCACAACTACTGCACCCACACTCCGCTAACTGACCACATACACAGCACCCGCACTCCCCTGACTGGCCGCACTCACTGCACCCGAGCCCCCCTGACTGGCCGCACTCACTGCACCCGCACTCCCCTGACTGGCCGCACTCACTGCACCCGCACTCCCCTGACTGGCCGCACTCACTGCCCCCACACTCCGCTGACTGGCCGCACTCACTGCACCAGCACTCCCCTGACTGGCCGCACTCACTGCACCCACACTCCCCTGACTGGCCGCACTCACTGCACCCGCACTCCCCTGACTGGCCGCAGTCACTGCGCCCACACTCCCCTGACTGACCGCACTCACTGCACCCGCACTCCCCTGACTGGTCGCACTCACTGCGCCCACACTCCCCTGACTGACCGCACTCACTGCACCCGCACTCCCCTGACTGGCCGCAGTCACCGCACCCGCACTCACCTGACTGGCCGCACTCACTGCGCCCACACTCCCCTGACTGGTCGCACTCACGGCGCCCACACTCCCCTGACTGACCGCACTCACAGCATCCGCACTCCCCTGACTGGCCGCAGTCACTGCACCCGCACTCCCCTGACTGACCGCACTCACTGCACCCGCACTCCGCTGACTGACCGCACTCACTGCACCCGCACTCCCCTGACTGGCCGCACTCACTGCGCCCACACTCCCCTGACTGACCGCACTCACTGCACCCGCACTCCCCTGACTGGCCGCACTCACTGCACCCGCACTCCCCTGACTGGCCGCACTCACTGCACCCGCACTCCCCTGACTGGCCGCACTCACTGCACCCGCACTCCCCTGACTGGCCGCACACACTGCATCCGCACTCCCCCGACTGGCCACAACTACTGCACCCACACTCCGCTAACTGACCACATACACAGCACCCGCACTCCCCTGACTGGCCGCACTCACTGCACCCGAGCCCCCCTGACTGGCTGCACTCACTGCACCCGCACTCCCCTGACTGGTCGCACTCACTGCACCCACACTCCCCTGACTGGTCGCACTCACTGCGCCCACACTCCCCTGACTGGTCGCACTCACTGCACCCACACTCCCCTGACTGGTCGCACTCACTGCGCCCACACTCCCCTGACTGGTCGCACTCACTGCACCCACACTCCCCTGACTGGTCGCACTCACTGCACCCGCACTCCCCTGACTGGTCGCACTCACTGCGCCCACACTCCCCTGACTGACCGCACTCACTGCATCCACACTCCCCTGACTGACCGCACTCACTGCACCCGCACTCCCCTGACTGGCCGCACTCACTGCATCCGCACTCCCCTGACTGACCGCACTCACTGCACCCGGACTCTCGTGACTGGCCGCACTCACTGCATCCGCACTCCCCTGACTGGCGCACTCACTGCATCCGCACTCACCTGACTGGCCGCACTCACTGCACCCGGACTCCCCTGACTGGCCGCACTCACTGCACCTGCACTCCCCTGACTGACCGCACTCACTGCATCCACACTCCCCTGACAGGTCGCACTCACTGCACCCGCACTCCCCTGACTGACCGCACTCACTGCACCCGCACTCCCCTGACTGGCCGCACTCACTGCATCCGCACTCCCCCGACTGGCCACAACTACTGCACCCACACTCCGCTAACTGACCACATACACAGCACCCGCACTCCCCTGACTGGCCGCACTCACTGCACCCGAGCCCCCCTGACTGGCCACACTCACTGCGCCCGCACTCCCCTGACTGGCCGCACTCACTGCACCCGCACTCCCCTGACGTGCCGCACTCACTGCACCAGCACTCCGCTGACTGGCCGCACTCACTGCACCCGCACTCCCCTGACTGGCCGCACTCACTGCGCCCGCACTCCCCTGACTGGCCGCACTCACTGCACCCGCACTCCCCTGACTGGCCGCACTCACTGCCCCCACACTCCGCTGACTGGCCGCACTCACTGCACCCGCACTCCCCTGACTGGCCGCACTCACTGCACCCGCACTCCGCTGACTGGCCGCACTCACTGCCCCCACACTCCGCTGACTGGCCGCACTCACTGCCCCCACACTCCCCTGACTGGCCGCACTCACTGCACCCACACTCCCCTGACTGGCCGCACTCACTGCACCCGCACTCCCCTGACTGGCCGCAGTCACTGCGCCCACACTCCCCTGACTGACCGCACTCACTGCACCCGCACTCCCCTGACTGGTCGCACTCACTGCGCCCACACTCCCCTGACTGACCGCACTCACTGCACCCGCACTCCCCTGACTGGCCGCAGTCACCGCACCCGCACTCACCTGACTGGCCGCACTCACTGCGCCCACACTCCCCTGACTGGTCGCACTCACGGCGCCCACACTCCCCTGACTGACCGCACTCACAGCATCCGCACTCCCCTGACTGGCCGCAGTCACTGCACCCGCACTCCCCTGACTGACCGCACTCACTGCACCCGCACTCCGCTGACTGACCGCACTCACTGCACCCGCACTCCCCTGACTGGCCGCACTCACTGCGCCCACACTCCCCTGACTGACCGCACTCACTGCACCCGCACTCCCCTGACTGGCCGCAGTCACTGCGCCCACACTCCCCTGACTGACCGCACTCACAGCATCCGCACTCCCCTGACTGGTCGCACTCACTGCGCCCACACTCCCCTGACTGACCGCACTCACAGCATCCGCACTCCCCTGACTGGCCGCACTCACTGCGCCCACACTCCCCTGACTGACCGCACTCACAGCATCCGCACTCCGCTGACTGACCGCACTCACTGCACCCGCACTCCCCTGACTGGCCGCACTCACTGCGCCCACACTCCCCTGACTGACCGCACTCACTGCACCCACACTCCCCTGACTGGCCGCAGTCACTGCGCCCACACTCCCCTGACTGACCGCACTCACAGCATCCGCACTCCCCTGACTGGTCGCACTCACTGCGCCCACACTCCCCTGACTGACCGCACTCACAGCATCCGCACTCCCCTGACTGGCCGCACTCACTGCACCCGCACTCCCCTGACTGGCCACACTCACTGCACCCACACTCCCCTGACTGGCCGCACTCACTGCATCCACACTCACCTGACTGACCGCACTCACTGCACCCGGACTCTCGTGACTGGCCGCACTCACTGCATCCGCACTCCCCTGACTGGTCGCACTCACTGCGCCCACACTCCCCTGACTGACCGCACTCACTGCATCCACACTCCCCTGACTGACCGCACTCACAGCATCCGCACTCCCCTGACTGGCCGCACTCACTGCATCCACACTCCCCTGACTGACCGCACTCACAGCATCCGCACTCCCCTGACTGGCCGCAGTCACTGCACCCGCACTCCCCTGACTGGCCACACTCACTGCATCCGCACTCACCTGACTGGTCGCACTCACCGCATCCGCACTCCCCTGACTGACCGCACTCACTGCATCCGCACTCACCTGACTGACCGCACTCACTGCACCCGGACTCTCGTGACTGGCCGCACTCACTGCACCCGGACTCCCCTGACTGGCCGCACTCACTGCACCTGCACTCCCCTGACTGACCGCACTCACTGCATCCACACTCCCCTGACTGACCGCACTCACTGCACCCGCACTCCCCTGACTGGCCGCACTCACTGCATCCGCACTCACCTGACTGACCGCACTCACTGCACCCGGACTCTCGTGACTGGCCGCACTCACTGCATCCGCACTCCCCTGACTGGCCGCACTCACTGCATCCGCACTCACCTGACTGACCGCACTCACTGCACCCGGACTCCCCTGACTGGCCGCACTCACTGCACCTGCACTCCCCTGACTGACCGCACTCACTGCATCCACACTCCCCTGACAGGTCGCACTCACTGCACCCGCACTCCCCTGACTGACCGCACTCACTGCACCCGCACTCCCCTGACTGGCCGCACACACTGCATCCGCACTCCCCCGACTGGCCACAACTACTGCACCCACACTCCGCTAACTGACCACATACACAGCACCCGCACTCCCCTGACTGGCCGCACTCACTGCACCCGAGCCCCCCTGACTGGCCACACTCACTGCGCCCGCACTCCCCTGACTGGCCGCACTCACTGCACCCGCACTCCCCTGACTGGCCGCACTCACTGCCCCCACACTCCGCTGACTGGCCGCACTCACTGCACCAGCACTCCCCTGACTGGCCGCACTCACTGCACCCGCACTCCCCTGACTGGTCGCACTCACTGCACCCACACTCCCCTGACTGGTCGCACTCACTGCACCCGCACTCCCCTGACTGGTCGCACTCACTGCACCCGCACTCCCCTGACTGGCCGCACTCACTGCGCCCACACTCCCCTGACTGGTCGCACTCACTGCACCCACACTCCCCTGACTGGTCGCACTCACTGCGCCCACACTCCCCTGACTGGACGCAGTCACTGCACCCACACTCCCCTGACTGGCCGCAGTCACTGCACCCACACTCCCCTGACTGGTCGCACTCACTGCGCCCACACTCCCCTGACTGGTCGCACTCACTGCACCCACACTCCCCTGACTGGTCGCACTCACTGCGCCCACACTCCCCTGACTGACCGCACTCACAGCATCCGCACTCCCCTGACTGGCCGCAGTCACTGCACCCGCACTCCCCTGACTGGCCACACTCACTGCATCCGCACTCACCTGACTGACCGCACTCACTGCACCCGGACTCTCCTGACTGGCCGCACTCACTGCACCTGCACTCCCCTGACTGACCGCACTCACTGCACCCGCACTCCCCTGACTGGCCGCACACACTGCATCCGCACTCCCCCGACTGGCCACAACTACTGCACCCACACTCCGCTAACTGACCACATACACAGCACCCGCACTCCTCTGACTGGCCGCACTCACTGCACCCGAGCCCCCCTGACTGGCCACACTCACTGCGCCCGCACTCCGCTGACTGACCGCAGTCACAGCACCCGCACTCCCCTGACTGGCCGCACTCACTGCACCCGCACTCCCCTGACGTGCCGCACTCACTGCACCCGCACTCCCCTGACTGGCCGCACTCACTGCACCCGCACTCCCCTGACTGGCCGCACTCACTGCACCCGCACTCCGCTGACTGGCCGCACTCACTGCACCCACACTCCCCTGACTGGTCGCACTCACTGCGCCCACACTCCCCTGACTGGTCGCACTCACTGCGCCCACACTCCCCTGACTGGTCGCACTCACTGCGCCCACACTCCCCTGACTGGTCGCACTCACTGCGCCCACACTCCCCTGACTGGTCGCACTCACTGCACCCACACTCCCCTGACTGGTCGCACTCACTGCACCCACACTCCCCTGACTGGTCGGACTCACTGCACCCACACTCCCCTGACTGGTCGCACTCACTGCGCCCACACTCCCCTGACTGGCCGCACTCACTGCACCCACACTCCCCTGACTGGTCGCACTCACTGCACCCACACTCCCCTGACTGGTCGCGCTCACTGCGCCCACACTCCCCTGACTGACCGCACTCACTGCACCCGCACTCCCCTGACTGGCCGCAGTCACCGCATCCGCACTCACCTGACTGGCCGCACTCACTGCACCCGGACTCCCGTGACTGGCCGCACTCACTGCATCCGCACTCACCTGACTGACCGCACTCACTGCACCCGGACTCCCCTGACTGGCCGCACTCACTGCACCTGCACTCCCCTGACTGGCCGCACTCACTGCAACCGCACTCACCTGACTGGCCGCACTCACTGCACCCGGACTCCCCTGACTGACCGCACTCACTGCACCCGGACTCCCGTGACTGGCCGCACTCACTGCACCCACACTCCCCTGACTGACCACACTCACTGCACCCGCACTCCCCTGACTGACCGCACTCACTGCATCCACACTCCCGTGACTGGCCGCAATCACTGCACCCACATTCCCCTGACTGACCGCACTCACTGCACCCGCACTCCCCTGACTGACCGCACTCACTGCATCCACACTCCCGTGACTGGCCGCACTCACTGCACCCGCACTCCCCTGACTGGCCACACTCACTGCATCCGCACTCACCTGACTGACCGCACTCACTGCACCCGGACTCTCGTGACTGGCCGCACTCACTGCATCCGCACTCACCTGACTGACCGCACTCACTGCACCCGGACTCCCCTGACTGGCCGCACTCACTGCACCTGCACTCCCCTGACTGACCGCACTCACTGCATCCACACTCCCCTGACTGACCGCACTCACTGCACCCGCACTCCCCTGACTGGCCGCACTCACTGCACCCGCACTCCCCTGACTGGCCGCACTCACTGCACCTGCACTCCCCTGACTGGCCGCACTCACTGCACCCGCACTCCCCTGACTGGCCGCACACACTGCATCCGCACTCCCCCGACTGGCCACAACTACTGCACCCACACTCCGCTAACTGACCACATACACAGCACCCGCACTCCCCTGACTGGCCGCACTCACTGCACCCGAGCCCCCCTGACTGGCTGCACTCACTGCGCCCACACTCCCCTGACTGACCGCACTCACTGCACCCGCACTCCCCTGACTGGCCGCAGTCACTGCGCCCACACTCCCCTGACTGACCGCACTCACAGCATCCGCACTCCCCTGACTGGTCGCACTCACTGCGCCCACACTCCCCTGACTGACCGCACTCACAGCATCCGCACTCCCCTGACTGGCCGCACTCACTGCGCCCACACTCCCCTGACTGACCGCACTCACAGCATCCGCACTCCGCTGACTGACCGCACTCACTGCACCCGCACTCCCCTGACTGGCCGCACTCACTGCGCCCACACTCCCCTGACTGACCGCACTCACTGCACCCACACTCCCCTGACTGGCCGCAGTCACTGCGCCCACACTCCCCTGACTGACCGCACTCACAGCATCCGCACTCCCCTGACTGGTCGCACTCACTGCGCCCACACTCCCCTGACTGACCGCACTCACAGCATCCGCACTCCCCTGACTGGCCGCACTCACTGCACCCGCACTCCCCTGACTGGCCACACTCACTGCACCCACACTCCCCTGACTGGCCGCACTCACTGCATCCACACTCACCTGACTGACCGCACTCACTGCACCCGGACTCTCGTGACTTGCCGCACTCACTGCATCCGCACTCCCCTGACTGGTCGCACTCACTGCGCCCACACTCCCCTGACTGACCGCACTCACTGCATCCACACTCCCCTGACTGACCGCACTCACAGCATCCGCACTCCCCTGACTGGCCGCACTCACTGCATCCACACTCCCCTGACTGACCGCACTCACAGCATCCGCACTCCCCTGACTGGCCGCAGTCACTGCACCCGCACTCCCCTGACTGGCCACACTCACTGCATCCGCACTCACCTGACTGGTCGCACTCACCGCATCCGCACTCCCCTGACTGACCGCACTCACTGCATCCGCACTCACCTGACTGACCGCACTCACTGCACCCGGACTCTCGTGACTGGCCGCACTCACTGCACCCGGACTCCCCTGACTGGCCGCACTCACTGCACCTGCACTCCCCTGACTGACCGCACTCACTGCATCCACACTCCCCTGACTGACCGCACTCACTGCACCCGCACTCCCCTGACTGGCCGCACTCACTGCATCCGCACTCACCTGACTGACCGCACTCACTGCACCCGGACTCTCGTGACTGGCCGCACTCACTGCATCCGCACTCCCCTGACTGGCCGCACTCACTGCATCCGCACTCACCTGACTGACCGCACTCACTGCACCCGGACTCCCCTGACTGGCCGCACTCACTGCACCTGCACTCCCCTGACTGACCGCACTCACTGCATCCACACTCCCCTGACAGGTCGCACTCACTGCACCCGCACTCCCCTGACTGACCGCACTCACTGCACCCGCACTCCCCTGACTGGCCGCACACACTGCATCCGCACTCCCCCGACTGGCCACAACTACTGCACCCACACTCCGCTAACTGACCACATACACAGCACCCGCACTCCCCTGACTGGCCGCACTCACTGCACCCGAGCCCCCCTGACTGGCCACACTCACTGCGCCCGCACTCCCCTGACTGGCCGCACTCACTGCACCCGCACTCCCCTGACTGGCCGCACTCACTGCCCCCACACTCCGCTGACTGGCCGCACTCACTGCACCAGCACTCCCCTGACTGGCCGCACTCACTGCACCCGCACTCCCCTGACTGGTCGCACTCACTGCACCCACACTCCCCTGACTGGTCGCACTCACTGCACCCGCACTCCCCTGACTGGTCGCACTCACTGCACCCACACTCCCCTGACTGGCCGCACTCACTGCGCCCACACTCCCCTGACTGGTCGCACTCACTGCACCCACACTCCCCTGACTGGTCGCACTCACTGCGCCCACACTCCCCTGACTGGACGCAGTCACTGCACCCACACTCCCCTGACTGGCCGCAGTCACTGCACCCACACTCCCCTGACTGGTCGCACTCACTGCGCCCACACTCCCCTGACTGGTCGCACTCACTGCACCCACACTCCCCTGACTGGTCGCACTCACTGCGCCCACACTCCCCTGACTGACCGCACTCACAGCATCCGCACTCCCCTGACTGGCCGCAGTCACTGCACCCGCACTCCCCTGACTGGCCACACTCACTGCATCCGCACTCACCTGACTGACCGCACTCACTGCACCCGGACTCTCCTGACTGGCCGCACTCACTGCACCTGCACTCCCCTGACTGACCGCACTCACTGCACCCGCACTCCCCTGACTGGCCGCACTCACTGCACCTGCACTCCCCTGACTGGCCGCACTCACTGCACCCGCACTCCCCTGACTGGCCGCACACACTGCATCCGCACTCCCCCGACTGGCCACAACTACTGCACCCACACTCCGCTAACTGACCACATACACAGCACCCGCACTCCTCTGACTGGCCGCACTCACTGCACCCGAGCCCCCCTGACTGGCCACACTCACTGCGCCCGCACTCCGCTGACTGACCGCAGTCACAGCACCCGCACTCCCCTGACTGGCCGCACTCACTGCACCCGCACTCCCCTGACGTGCCGCACTCACTGCACCCGCACTCCCCTGACTGGCCGCACTCACTGCACCCGCACTCCCCTGACTGGCCGCACTCACTGCACCCGCACTCCGCTGACTGGCCGCACTCACTGCACCCACACTCCCCTGACTGGTCGCACTCACTGCGCCCACACTCCCCTGACTGGTCGCACTCACTGCGCCCACACTCCCCTGACTGGTCGCACTCACTGCGCCCACACTCCCCTGACTGGTCGCACTCACTGCGCCCACACTCCCCTGACTGGTCGCACTCACTGCACCCACACTCCCCTGACTGGTCGCACTCACTGCACCCACACTCCCCTGACTGGTCGGACTCACTGCACCCACACTCCCCTGACTGGTCGCACTCACTGCGCCCACACTCCCCTGACTGGCCGCACTCACTGCACCCACACTCCCCTGACTGGTCGCACTCACTGCACCCACACTCCCCTGACTGGTCGCGCTCACTGCGCCCACACTCCCCTGACTGACCGCACTCACTGCACCCGCACTCCCCTGACTGGCCGCAGTCACCGCATCCGCACTCACCTGACTGGCCGCACTCACTGCACCCGGACTCCCGTGACTGGCCGCACTCACTGCATCCGCACTCACCTGACTGACCGCACTCACTGCACCCGGACTCCCCTGACTGGCCGCACTCACTGCACCTGCACTCCCCTGACTGGCCGCACTCACTGCAACCGCACTCACCTGACTGGCCGCACTCACTGCACCCGGACTCCCCTGACTGACCGCACTCACTGCACCCGGACTCCCGTGACTGGCCGCACTCACTGCACCCACACTCCCCTGACTGACCACACTCACTGCACCCGCACTCCCCTGACTGACCGCACTCACTGCATCCACACTCCCGTGACTGGCCGCAATCACTGCACCCACATTCCCCTGACTGACCGCACTCACTGCACCCGCACTCCCCTGACTGACCGCACTCACTGCATCCACACTCCCGTGACTGGCCGCACTCACTGCACCCGCACTCCCCTGACTGGCCACACTCACTGCATCCGCACTCACCTGACTGACCGCACTCACTGCACCCGGACTCTCGTGACTGGCCGCACTCACTGCATCCGCACTCACCTGACTGACCGCACTCACTGCACCCGGACTCCCCTGACTGGCCGCACTCACTGCACCTGCACTCCCCTGACTGACCGCACTCACTGCATCCACACTCCCCTGACTGACCGCACTCACTGCACCCGCACTCCCCTGACTGGCCGCACTCACTGCACCCGCACTCCCCTGACTGGCCGCACTCACTGCACCTGCACTCCCCTGACTGGCCGCACTCACTGCACCCGCACTCCCCTGACTGGCCGCACACACTGCATCCGCACTCCCCCGACTGGCCACAACTACTGCACCCACACTCCGCTAACTGACCACATACACAGCACCCGCACTCCCCTGACTGGCCGCACTCACTGCACCCGAGCCCCCCTGACTGGCTGCACTCACTGCACCCGCACTCCCCTGACTGGTCGCACTCACTGCACCCACACTCCCCTGACTGGTCGCACTCACTGCGCCCACACTCCCCTGACTGGTCGCACTCACTGCACCCACACTCCCCTGACTGGTCGCACTCACTGCGCCCACACTCCCCTGACTGGTCGCACTCACTGCACCCACACTCCCCTGACTGGTCGCACTCACTGCACCCGCACTCCCCTGACTGGTCGCACTCACTGCGCCCACACTCCCCTGACTGACCGCACTCACTGCACCCGCACTCCCCTGACTGGCCGCAGTCACTGCGCCCACACTCCCCTGACTGACCGCACTCACTGCACCCGCACTCCCCTGACTGGTCGCACTCACTGCGCCCACACTCCCCTGACTGACCGCACTCACTGCACCCGCACTCCCCTGACTGGCCGCAGTCACCGCACCCGCACTCACCTGACTGGCCGCACTCACTGCGCCCACACTCCCCTGACTGGTCGCACTCACGGCGCCCACACTCCCCTGACTGACCGCACTCACAGCATCCGCACTCCCCTGACTGGCCGCAGTCACTGCACCCGCACTCCCCTGACTGACCGCACTCACTGCACCCGCACTCCGCTGACTGACCGCACTCACTGCACCCGCACTCCCCTGACTGGCCGCACTCACTGCGCCCACACTCCCCTGACTGACCGCACTCACTGCACCCGCACTCCCCTGACTGGCCGCAGTCACTGCGCCCACACTCCCCTGACTGACCGCACTCACAGCATCCGCACTCCCCTGACTGGTCGCACTCACTGCGCCCACACTCCCCTGACTGACCGCACTCACAGCATCCGCACTCCCCTGACTGGCCGCACTCACTGCGCCCACACTCCCCTGACTGACCGCACTCACAGCATCCGCACTCCGCTGACTGACCGCACTCACTGCACCCGCACTCCCCTGACTGGCCGCACTCACTGCGCCCACACTCCCCTGACTGACCGCACTCACTGCACCCACACTCCCCTGACTGGCCGCAGTCACTGCGCCCACACTCCCCTGACTGACCGCACTCACAGCATCCGCACTCCCCTGACTGGTCGCACTCACTGCGCCCACACTCCCCTGACTGACCGCACTCACAGCATCCGCACTCCCCTGACTGGCCGCACTCACTGCACCCGCACTCCCCTGACTGGCCACACTCACTGCACCCACACTCCCCTGACTGGCCGCACTCACTGCATCCACACTCACCTGACTGGCCGCACTCACTGCACCCGCACTCCCCTGACTGGCCGCAGTCACTGCGCCCACACTCCCCTGACTGACCGCACTCACTGCACCCGCACTCCCCTGACTGGCCGCAGTCACCGCACCCGCACTCACCTGACTGGCCGCACTCACTGCGCCCACACTCCCCTGACTGGTCGCACTCACGGCGCCCACACTCCCCTGACTGACCGCACTCACAGCATCCGCACTCCCCTGACTGGCCGCAGTCACTGCACCCGCACTCCCCTGACTGACCGCACTCACTGCACCCGCACTCCGCTGACTGACCGCACTCACTGCACCCGCACTCCCCTGACTGGCCGCACTCACTGCGCCCACACTCCCCTGACTGACCGCACTCACTGCAACCGCACTCCCCTGACTGGCCGCAGTCACTGCGCCCACACTCCCCTGACTGACCGCACTCACAGCATCCGCACTCCCCTGACTGGTCGCACTCACTGCGCCCACACTCCCCTGACTGACCGCACTCACAGCATCCGCACTCCCCTGACTGGCCGCACTCACTGCGCCCACACTCCCCTGACTGACCGCACTCACAGCATCCGCACTCCGCTGACTGACCGCACTCACTGCACCCGCACTCCCCTGACTGGCCGCACTCACTGCGCCCACACTCCCCTGACTGACCGCACTCACTGCACCCACACTCCCCTGACTGGCCGCAGTCACTGCGCCCACACTCCCCTGACTGACCGCACTCACAGCATCCGCACTCCCCTGACTGGTCGCACTCACTGCGCCCACACTCCCCTGACTGACCGCACTCACAGCATCCGCACTCCCCTGACTGGCCGCACTCACTGCACCCGCACTCCCCTGACTGGCCACACTCACTGCACCCACACTCCCCTGACTGGCCGCACTCACTGCATCCACACTCACCTGACTGACCGCACTCACTGCACCCGGACTCTCGTGACTGGCCGCACTCACTGCATCCGCACTCCCCTGACTGGTCGCACTCACTGCGCCCACACTCCCCTGACTGACCGCACTCACTGCATCCACACTCCCCTGACTGACCGCACTCACAGCATCCGCACTCCCCTGACTGGCCGCAGTCACTGCACCCGCACTCCCCTGACTGGCCACACTCACTGCATCCGCACTCACCTGACTGGTCGCACTCACCGCATCCGCACTCCCCTGACTGACCGCACTCACTGCATCCGCACTCACCTGACTGACCGCACTCACTGCACCCGGACTCTCGTGACTGGCCGCACTCACTGCACCCGGACTCCCCTGACTGGCCGCACTCACTGCACCTGCACTCCCCTGACTGACCGCACTCACTGCATCCACACTCCCCTGACTGACCGCACTCACTGCACCCGCACTCCCCTGACTGGCCGCACTCACTGCATCCGCACTCACCTGACTGACCGCACTCACTGCACCCGGACTCTCGTGACTGGCCGCACTCACTGCATCCGCACTCCCCTGACTGGCCGCACTCACTGCATCCGCACTCACCTGACTGACCGCACTCACTGCACCCGGACTCCCCTGACTGGCCGCACTCACTGCACCTGCACTCCCCTGACTGACCGCACTCACTGCATCCACACTCCCCTGACAGGTCGCACTCACTGCACCCGCACTCCCCTGACTGACCGCACTCACTGCACCCGCACTCCCCTGACTGGCCGCACACACTGCATCCGCACTCCCCCGACTGGCCACAACTACTGCACCCACACTCCGCTAACTGACCACATACACAGCACCCGCACTCCCCTGACTGGCCGCACTCACTGCACCCGAGCCCCCCTGACTGGCCGCACTCACTGCACCCGCACTCCCCTGACGTGCCGCACTCACTGCACCAGCACTCCGCTGACTGGCCGCACTCACTGCACCCGCACTCCCCTGACTGACCGCACTCACTGCACCCGCACTCCCCTGACTGGCCGCACTCACTGCACCCGCACTCCCCTGACTGACCGCACTCACTGCACCCGCACTCCCCTGACTGGCCGCACTCACTGCACCCGCACTCCCCTGACTGGCCGCACTCACTGCCCCCACACTCCGCTGACTGGCCGCACTCACTGCACCAGCACTCCCCTGACTGGTCGCACTCACTGCACCCACACTCCCCTGACTGGTCGCACTCACTGCACCCGCACTCCCCTGACTGGTCGCACTCACTGCACCCGCACTCCCCTGACTGGCCGCACTCACTGCGCCCACACTCCCCTGACTGGTCGCACTCACTGCACCCACACTCCCCTGACTGGTCGCACTCACTGCGCCCACACTCCCCTGACTGGACGCAGTCACTGCACCCACACTCCCCTGACTGGCCGCAGTCACTGCACCCACACTCCCCTGACTGGTCGCACTCACTGCACCCACACTCCCCTGACTGGTCGCACTCACTGCGCCCACACTCCCCTGACTGACCGCACTCACAGCATCCGCACTCCCCTGACTGGCCGCAGTCACTGCACCCGCACTCCCCTGACTGGCCACACTCACTGCATCCGCACTCACCTGACTGACCGCACTCACTGCACCCGGACTCTCCTGACTGGCCGCACTCACTGCACCTGCACTCCCCTGACTGACCGCACTCACTGCATCCACACTCCCCTGACAGGTCGCACTCACTGCATCCACACTCTCCTGACTGACCGCACTCACTGCATCCACACTCCCCTGACTGACCGCACTCACTGCACCCGCACTCCCCTGACTGGCCGCACTCACTGCACCCGCACTCCCCTGACTGGCCGCACACACTGCATCCGCACTCCCCCGACTGGCCACAACTACTGCACCCACACTCCGCTAACTGACCACATACACAGCACCCGCACTCCTCTGACTGGCCGCACTCACTGCACCCGAGCCCCCCTGACTGGCCACACTCACTGCGCCCGCACTCCGCTGACTGACCGCAGTCACAGCACCCGCACTCCCCTGACTGGCCGCACTCACTGCACCCGCACTCCCCTGACGTGCCGCACTCACTGCACCCGCACTCCCCTGACTGGCCGCACTCACTGCACCCGCACTCCCCTGACTGGCCGCACTCACTGCACCCGCACTCCGCTGACTGGCCGCACTCACTGCACCCACACTCCCCTGACTGGTCGCACTCACTGCGCCCACACTCCCCTGACTGGTCGCACTCACTGCGCCCACACTCCCCTGACTGGTCGCACTCACTGCGCCCACACTCCCCTGACTGGTCGCACTCACTGCGCCCACACTCCCCTGACTGGTCGCACTCACTGCACCCACACTCCCCTGACTGGTCGCACTCACTGCACCCACACTCCCCTGACTGGTCGGACTCACTGCACCCACACTCCCCTGACTGGTCGCACTCACTGCGCCCACACTCCCCTGACTGGCCGCACTCACTGCACCCACACTCCCCTGACTGGTCGCACTCACTGCACCCACACTCCCCTGACTGGTCGCGCTCACTGCGCCCACACTCCCCTGACTGACCGCACTCACTGCACCCGCACTCCCCTGACTGGCCGCAGTCACCGCATCCGCACTCACCTGACTGGCCGCACTCACTGCACCCGGACTCCCGTGACTGGCCGCACTCACTGCATCCGCACTCACCTGACTGACCGCACTCACTGCACCCGGACTCCCCTGACTGGCCGCACTCACTGCACCTGCACTCCCCTGACTGGCCGCACTCACTGCAACCGCACTCACCTGACTGGCCGCACTCACTGCACCCGGACTCCCCTGACTGACCGCACTCACTGCACCCGGACTCCCGTGACTGGCCGCACTCACTGCACCCACACTCCCCTGACTGACCACACTCACTGCACCCGCACTCCCCTGACTGACCGCACTCACTGCATCCACACTCCCGTGACTGGCCGCAATCACTGCACCCACATTCCCCTGACTGACCGCACTCACTGCACCCGCACTCCCCTGACTGACCGCACTCACTGCATCCACACTCCCGTGACTGGCCGCACTCACTGCACCCGCACTCCCCTGACTGGCCACACTCACTGCATCCGCACTCACCTGACTGACCGCACTCACTGCACCCGGACTCTCGTGACTGGCCGCACTCACTGCATCCGCACTCACCTGACTGACCGCACTCACTGCACCCGGACTCCCCTGACTGGCCGCACTCACTGCACCTGCACTCCCCTGACTGACCGCACTCACTGCATCCACACTCCCGACCGGTCGCACTCACTGCATCCACACTCCCCTGACTGACCGCACTCACTGCATCCACACTCCCCTGACTGACCGCACTCACTGCACCCGCACTCCCCTGACTGGCCGCACTCACAGCACCCGCACTCCCCTGACTGGCCGCACTCACAGCATCCGCACTCCCCTGACTGGCCGCAGTCACTGCACCCGCACTCCCCTGACTGGCCACACTCACTGCATCCGCACTCACCTGACTGGTCGCACTCACCGCATCCGCACTCCCCTGACTGACCGCACTCACTGCATCCGCACTCACCTGACTGACCGCACTCACTGCACCCGGACTCTCGTGACTGGCCGCACTCACTGCACCCGGACTCCCCTGACTGGCCGCACTCACTGCACCTGCACTCCCCTGACTGACCGCACTCACTGCACCCGCACTCCCCTGACTGGCCGCACTCACTGCATCCACACTCCCCTGACTGACCGCACTCACTGCACCCGCACTCCCCTGACTGGCCGCACTCACTGCATCCGCACTCACCTGACTGGCCGCACTCACTGCACCCGGACTCCCCTGACTGGCCGCACTCACTGCACCTGCACTCCCCTGACTGACCGCACTCACTGCATCCACACTCCCCTGACAGGTCGCACTCACTGCACCCGCACTCCCCTGACTGACCGCACTCACTGCATCCGCACTCCCCTGACTGGCCGCACTCACTGCACCCGCACTCCGCTGACTGGCCGCACTCACTGCACCAGCACTCCCCTGACTGGCCGCACTCACTGCACCCACACTCCCCTGACTGACCGCACTCACTGCACCCGCACTCCCCTGACTGGTCACACTCACTGCGCCCACACTCCCCTGACTGACCGCACTCACTGCACCCGCACTCCCCTGACTGACCGCACTCACTGCACCCGCACTCCGCTGACTGACCGCACTCACTGCACCCGCACTCCCCTGACTGGCCGCACTCACTGCGCCCACACTCCCCTGACTGACCGCACTCACTGCAACCGCACTCCCCTGACTGGCCGCAGTCACTGCGCCCACACTCCCCTGACTGACCGCACTCACAGCATCCGCACTCCCCTGACTGGTCGCACTCACTGCGCCCACACTCCCCTGACTGACCGCACTCACAGCATCCGCACTCCCCTGACTGGCCGCACTCACTGCGCCCACACTCCCCTGACTGACCGCACTCACAGCATCCGCACTCCGCTGACTGACCGCACTCACTGCACCCGCACTCCCCTGACTGGCCGCACTCACTGCGCCCACACTCCCCTGACTGACCGCACTCACTGCACCCACACTCCCCTGACTGGCCGCAGTCACTGCGCCCACACTCCCCTGACTGACCGCACTCACAGCATCCGCACTCCCCTGACTGGTCGCACTCACTGCGCCCACACTCCCCTGACTGACCGCACTCACAGCATCCGCACTCCCCTGACTGGCCGCACTCACTGCACCCGCACTCCCCTGACTGGCCACACTCACTGCACCCACACTCCCCTGACTGGCCGCACTCACTGCATCCACACTCACCTGACTGACCGCACTCACTGCACCCGGACTCTCGTGACTGGCCGCACTCACTGCATCCGCACTCCCCTGACTGGTCGCACTCACTGCGCCCACACTCCCCTGACTGACCGCACTCACTGCATCCACACTCCCCTGACTGACCGCACTCACAGCATCCGCACTCCCCTGACTGGCCGCAGTCACTGCACCCGCACTCCCCTGACTGGCCACACTCACTGCATCCGCACTCACCTGACTGGTCGCACTCACCGCATCCGCACTCCCCTGACTGACCGCACTCACTGCATCCGCACTCACCTGACTGACCGCACTCACTGCACCCGGACTCTCGTGACTGGCCGCACTCACTGCACCCGGACTCCCCTGACTGGCCGCACTCACTGCACCTGCACTCCCCTGACTGACCGCACTCACTGCATCCACACTCCCCTGACTGACCGCACTCACTGCACCCGCACTCCCCTGACTGGCCGCACTCACTGCATCCGCACTCACCTGACTGACCGCACTCACTGCACCCGGACTCTCGTGACTGGCCGCACTCACTGCATCCGCACTCCCCTGACTGGCCGCACTCACTGCATCCGCACTCACCTGACTGACCGCACTCACTGCACCCGGACTCCCCTGACTGGCCGCACTCACTGCACCTGCACTCCCCTGACTGACCGCACTCACTGCATCCACACTCCCCTGACAGGTCGCACTCACTGCACCCGCACTCCCCTGACTGACCGCACTCACTGCACCCGCACTCCCCTGACTGGCCGCACACACTGCATCCGCACTCCCCCGACTGGCCACAACTACTGCACCCACACTCCGCTAACTGACCACATACACAGCACCCGCACTCCCCTGACTGGCCGCACTCACTGCACCCGAGCCCCCCTGACTGGCCGCACTCACTGCACCCGCACTCCCCTGACTGGCCGCACTCACTGCACCCGCACTCCCCTGACTGACCGCACTCACTGCACCCGCACTCCCCTGACTGGCCGCACTCACTGCACCCGCACTCCCCTGACTGGCCGCACTCACTGCCCCCACACTCCGCTGACTGGCCGCACTCACTGCACCAGCACTCCCCTGACTGGCCGCACTCACTGCACCCGCACTCCGCTGACTGGCCGCACTCACTGCACCAGCACTCCCCTGACTGGCCGCACTCACTGCCCCCACACTCCGCTGACTGGTCGCACTCACTGCACCCGCACTCCCCTGACTGGCCGCACTCACTGCGCCCACACTCCCCTGACTGGTCGCACTCACTGCACCCACACTCCCCTGACTGGTCGCACTCACTGCGCCCACACTCCCCTGACTGGACGCAGTCACTGCACCCACACTCCCCTGACTGGCCGCAGTCACTGCACCCACACTCCCCTGACTGGTCGCACTCACTGCACCCACACTCCCCTGACTGGTCGCACTCACTGCGCCCACACTCCCCTGACTGACCGCACTCACAGCATCCGCACTCCCCTGACTGGCCGCAGTCACTGCACCCGCACTCCCCTGACTGGCCACACTCACTGCATCCGCACTCACCTGACTGACCGCACTCACTGCACCCGGACTCTCCTGACTGGCCGCACTCACTGCACCTGCACTCCCCTGACTGACCGCACTCACTGCATCCACACTCCCCTGACAGGTCGCACTCACTGCATCCACACTCTCCTGACTGACCGCACTCACTGCATCCACACTCCCCTGACTGACCGCACTCACTGCACCCGCACTCCCCTGACTGGCCGCACTCACTGCACCTGCACTCCCCTGACTGGCCGCACTCACTGCACCCGCACTCCCCTGACTGGCCGCACACACTGCATCCGCACTCCCCCGACTGGCCACAACTACTGCACCCACACTCCGCTAACTGACCACATACACAGCACCCGCACTCCTCTGACTGGCCGCACTCACTGCACCCGAGCCCCCCTGACTGGCCACACTCACTGCGCCCGCACTCCGCTGACTGACCGCAGTCACAGCACCCGCACTCCCCTGACTGGCCGCACTCACTGCACCCGCACTCCCCTGACGTGCCGCACTCACTGCACCCGCACTCCCCTGACTGGCCGCACTCACTGCACCCGCACTCCCCTGACTGGCCGCACTCACTGCACCCGCACTCCGCTGACTGGCCGCACTCACTGCACCCACACTCCCCTGACTGGTCGCACTCACTGCGCCCACACTCCCCTGACTGGTCGCACTCACTGCGCCCACACTCCCCTGACTGGTCGCACTCACTGCGCCCACACTCCCCTGACTGGTCGCACTCACTGCGCCCACACTCCCCTGACTGGTCGCACTCACTGCACCCACACTCCCCTGACTGGTCGCACTCACTGCACCCACACTCCCCTGACTGGTCGGACTCACTGCACCCACACTCCCCTGACTGGTCGCACTCACTGCGCCCACACTCCCCTGACTGGCCGCACTCACTGCACCCACACTCCCCTGACTGGTCGCACTCACTGCACCCACACTCCCCTGACTGGTCGCGCTCACTGCGCCCACACTCCCCTGACTGACCGCACTCACTGCACCCGCACTCCCCTGACTGGCCGCAGTCACCGCATCCGCACTCACCTGACTGGCCGCACTCACTGCACCCGGACTCCCGTGACTGGCCGCACTCACTGCATCCGCACTCACCTGACTGACCGCACTCACTGCACCCGGACTCCCCTGACTGGCCGCACTCACTGCACCTGCACTCCCCTGACTGGCCGCACTCACTGCAACCGCACTCACCTGACTGGCCGCACTCACTGCACCCGGACTCCCCTGACTGACCGCACTCACTGCACCCGGACTCCCGTGACTGGCCGCACTCACTGCACCCACACTCCCCTGACTGACCACACTCACTGCACCCGCACTCCCCTGACTGACCGCACTCACTGCATCCACACTCCCGTGACTGGCCGCAATCACTGCACCCACATTCCCCTGACTGACCGCACTCACTGCACCCGCACTCCCCTGACTGACCGCACTCACTGCATCCACACTCCCGTGACTGGCCGCACTCACTGCACCCGCACTCCCCTGACTGGCCACACTCACTGCATCCGCACTCACCTGACTGACCGCACTCACTGCACCCGGACTCTCGTGACTGGCCGCACTCACTGCATCCGCACTCACCTGACTGACCGCACTCACTGCACCCGGACTCCCCTGACTGGCCGCACTCACTGCACCTGCACTCCCCTGACTGACCGCACTCACTGCATCCACACTCCCGACCGGTCGCACTCACTGCATCCACACTCCCCTGACTGACCGCACTCACTGCATCCACACTCCCCTGACTGACCGCACTCACTGCACCCGCACTCCCCTGACTGGCCGCACTCACAGCACCCGCACTCCCCTGACTGGCCGCACTCACAGCATCCGCACTCCCCTGACTGGCCGCAGTCACTGCACCCGCACTCCCCTGACTGGCCACACTCACTGCATCCGCACTCACCTGACTGGTCGCACTCACCGCATCCGCACTCCCCTGACTGACCGCACTCACTGCATCCGCACTCACCTGACTGACCGCACTCACTGCACCCGGACTCTCGTGACTGGCCGCACTCACTGCACCCGGACTCCCCTGACTGGCCGCACTCACTGCACCTGCACTCCCCTGACTGACCGCACTCACTGCACCCGCACTCCCCTGACTGGCCGCACTCACTGCATCCACACTCCCCTGACTGACCGCACTCACTGCACCCGCACTCCCCTGACTGGCCGCACTCACTGCATCCGCACTCACCTGACTGGCCGCACTCACTGCACCCGGACTCCCCTGACTGGCCGCACTCACTGCACCTGCACTCCCCTGACTGACCGCACTCACTGCATCCACACTCCCCTGACAGGTCGCACTCACTGCACCCGCACTCCCCTGACTGACCGCACTCACTGCATCCGCACTCCCCTGACTGGCCGCACTCACTGCACCCGCACTCCGCTGACTGGCCGCACTCACTGCACCAGCACTCCCCTGACTGGCCGCACTCACTGCACCCACACTCCCCTGACTGACCGCACTCACTGCACCCGCACTCCCCTGACTGGTCACACTCACTGCGCCCACACTCCCCTGACTGACCGCACTCACTGCACCCGCACTCCCCTGACTGACCGCACTCACTGCACCCGCACTCCGCTGACTGACCGCACTCACTGCACCCGCACTCCCCTGACTGGCCGCACTCACTGCGCCCACACTCCCCTGACTGACCGCACTCACTGCAACCGCACTCCCCTGACTGGCCGCAGTCACTGCGCCCACACTCCCCTGACTGACCGCACTCACAGCATCCGCACTCCCCTGACTGGTCGCACTCACTGCGCCCACACTCCCCTGACTGACCGCACTCACAGCATCCGCACTCCCCTGACTGGCCGCACTCACTGCGCCCACACTCCCCTGACTGACCGCACTCACAGCATCCGCACTCCGCTGACTGACCGCACTCACTGCACCCGCACTCCCCTGACTGGCCGCACTCACTGCGCCCACACTCCCCTGACTGACCGCACTCACTGCACCCACACTCCCCTGACTGGCCGCAGTCACTGCGCCCACACTCCCCTGACTGACCGCACTCACAGCATCCGCACTCCCCTGACTGGTCGCACTCACTGCGCCCACACTCCCCTGACTGACCGCACTCACAGCATCCGCACTCCCCTGACTGGCCGCACTCACTGCACCCGCACTCCCCTGACTGGCCACACTCACTGCACCCACACTCCCCTGACTGGCCGCACTCACTGCATCCACACTCACCTGACTGACCGCACTCACTGCACCCGGACTCTCGTGACTGGCCGCACTCACTGCATCCGCACTCCCCTGACTGGTCGCACTCACTGCGCCCACACTCCCCTGACTGACCGCACTCACTGCATCCACACTCCCCTGACTGACCGCACTCACAGCATCCGCACTCCCCTGACTGGCCGCAGTCACTGCACCCGCACTCCCCTGACTGGCCACACTCACTGCATCCGCACTCACCTGACTGGTCGCACTCACCGCATCCGCACTCCCCTGACTGACCGCACTCACTGCATCCGCACTCACCTGACTGACCGCACTCACTGCACCCGGACTCTCGTGACTGGCCGCACTCACTGCACCCGGACTCCCCTGACTGGCCGCACTCACTGCACCTGCACTCCCCTGACTGACCGCACTCACTGCATCCACACTCCCCTGACTGACCGCACTCACTGCACCCGCACTCCCCTGACTGGCCGCACTCACTGCATCCGCACTCACCTGACTGACCGCACTCACTGCACCCGGACTCTCGTGACTGGCCGCACTCACTGCATCCGCACTCCCCTGACTGGCCGCACTCACTGCATCCGCACTCACCTGACTGACCGCACTCACTGCACCCGGACTCCCCTGACTGGCCGCACTCACTGCACCTGCACTCCCCTGACTGACCGCACTCACTGCATCCACACTCCCCTGACAGGTCGCACTCACTGCACCCGCACTCCCCTGACTGACCGCACTCACTGCACCCGCACTCCCCTGACTGGCCGCACACACTGCATCCGCACTCCCCCGACTGGCCACAACTACTGCACCCACACTCCGCTAACTGACCACATACACAGCACCCGCACTCCCCTGACTGGCCGCACTCACTGCACCCGAGCCCCCCTGACTGGCCGCACTCACTGCACCCGCACTCCCCTGACTGGCCGCACTCACTGCACCCGCACTCCCCTGACTGACCGCACTCACTGCACCCGCACTCCCCTGACTGGCCGCACTCACTGCACCCGCACTCCCCTGACTGGCCGCACTCACTGCCCCCACACTCCGCTGACTGGCCGCACTCACTGCACCAGCACTCCCCTGACTGGCCGCACTCACTGCACCCGCACTCCGCTGACTGGCCGCACTCACTGCCCCCACACTCCGCTGACTGGCCGCACTCAATGCACCCACACTCCCCTGACTGGCCGCACTCACTGCACCCGCACTCCCCTGACTGGCCGCAGTCACTGCGCCCACACTCCCCTGACTGACCGCACTCACTGCACCCGCACTCCCCTGACTGGTCGCACTCACTGCGCCCACACTCCCCTGACTGACCGCACTCACTGCACCCGCACTCCCCTGACTGGCCGCAGTCACCGCACCCGCACTCACCTGACTGGCCGCACTCACTGCGCCCACACTCCCCTGACTGGTCGCACTCACGGCGCCCACACTCCCCTGACTGACCGCACTCACAGCATCCGCACTCCCCTGACTGGCCGCAGTCACTGCACCCGCACTCCCCTGACTGACCGCACTCACTGCACCCGCACTCCGCTGACTGACCGCACTCACTGCACCCGCACTCCCCTGACTGGCCGCACTCACTGCGCCCACACTCCCCTGACTGACCGCACTCACTGCACCCGCACTCCCCTGACTGGCCGCAGTCACTGCGCCCACACTCCCCTGACTGACCGCACTCACAGCATCCGCACTCCCCTGACTGGTCGCACTCACTGCGCCCACACTCCCCTGACTGACCGCACTCACAGCATCCGCACTCCCCTGACTGGCCGCACTCACTGCGCCCACACTCCCCTGACTGACCGCACTCACAGCATCCGCACTCCGCTGACTGACCGCACTCACTGCACCCGCACTCCCCTGACTGGCCGCACTCACTGCGCCCACACTCCCCTGACTGACCGCACTCACTGCACCCACACTCCCCTGACTGGCTGCAGTCACTGCGCCCACACTCCCCTGACTGACCGCACTCACAGCATCCGCACTCCCCTGACTGGTCGCACTCACTGCGCCCACACTCCCCTGACTGACCGCACTCACAGCATCCGCACTCCCCTGACTGGCCGCACTCACTGCACCCGCACTCCCCTGACTGGCCACACTCACTGCACCCACACTCCCCTGACTGGCCGCACTCACTGCATCCACACTCACCTGACTGACCGCACTCACTGCACCCGGACTCTCGTGACTGGCCGCACTCACTGCATCCGCACTCCCCTGACTGGTCGCACTCACTGCGCCCACACTCCCCTGACTGACCGCACTCACTGCATCCACACTCCCCTGACTGACCGCACTCACAGCATCCGCACTCCCCTGACTGGCCGCACTCACTGCATCCACACTCCCCTGACTGACCGCACTCACAGCATCCGCACTCCCCTGACTGGCCGCAGTCACTGCACCCGCACTCCCCTGACTGGCCACACTCACTGCATCCGCACTCACCTGACTGGTCGCACTCACCGCATCCGCACTCCCCTGACTGACCGCACTCACTGCATCCGCACTCACCTGACTGACCGCACTCACTGCACCCGGACTCTCGTGACTGGCCGCACTCACTGCACCCGGACTCCCCTGACTGGCCGCACTCACTGCACCTGCACTCCCCTGACTGACCGCACTCACTGCATCCACACTCCCCTGACTGACCGCACTCACTGCACCCGCACTCCCCTGACTGACCGCACTCACTGCATCCGCACTCACCTGACTGACCGCACTCACTGCACCCGGACTCCCCTGACTGGCCGCACTCACTGCACCTGCACTCCCCTGACTGACCGCACTCACTGCATCCACACTCCCCTGACAGGTCGCACTCACTGCACCCGCACTCCCCTGACTGACCGCACTCACTGCACCCGCACTCCCCTGACTGGCCGCACACACTGCATCCGCACTCCCCCGACTGGCCACAACTACTGCACCCACACTCCGCTAACTGACCACATACACAGCACCCGCACTCCCCTGACTGGCCGCACTCACTGCACCCGAGCCCCCCTGACTGGCCACACTCACTGCGCCCGCACTCCCCTGACTGGCCGCACTCACTGCACCCGCACTCCCCTGACGTGCCGCACTCACAGCACCCGCACTCGCCTGACTGACCGCACTCACTGCACCCGCACTCCGCTGACTGGCCGCACTCACTGCCCCCACACTCCGCTGACTGGCCGCACTCACTGCACCAGCACTCCCCTGACTGGCCGCACTCACTGCACCCACACTCCCCTGACTGGTCGCACTCACTGCGCCCACACTCCCCTGACTGGTCGCACTCACTGCACCCACACTCCCCTGACTGGTCGCACTCACTGCGCCCACACTCCCCTGACTGGTCGCACTCACTGCACCCACACTCCCCTGACTGGTCGCACTCACTGCGCCCACACTCCCCTGACTGGACGCAGTCACTGCACCCACACTCCCCTGACTGGCCGCAGTCACTGCACCCGCACTCCCCTGACTGGCCACACTCACTGCATCCGCACTCCCCTGACTGACCGCACTCACTGCACCCGCACTCCCCTGACTGGCCGCACTCACTGCACCTGCACTCCCCTGACTGGCCGCACTCACTGCACCCGCACTCCCCTGACTGGCCGCACACACTGCATCCGCACTCCCCCGACTGGCCACAACTACTGCACCCACACTCCGCTAACTGACCACATACACAGCACCCGCACTCCTCTGACTGGCCGCACTCACTGCACCCGAGCCCCCGTGACTGGCCACACTCACTGCGCCCGCACTCCGCTGACTGACCGCAGTCACAGCACCCGCACTCCCCTGACTGGCCGCACTCACTGCACCCGCACTCCCCTGACGTGCCGCACTCACTGCACCCGCACTCCCCTGACTGGCCGCACTCACTGCACCCGCACTCCCCTGACTGGCCGCACTCACTGCACCCGCACTCCCCTGACTGGTCGCACTCACTGCGCCCACACTCCCCTGACTGGTCGCACTCACTGCGCCCACACTCCCCTGACTGGTCGCACTCACTGCGCCCACACTCCCCTGACTGGTCGCACTCACTGCGCCCACACTCCCCTGACTGGTCGCACTCACTGCACCCACACTCCCCTGACTGGTCGCACTCACTGCACCCACACTCCCCTGACTGGTCGGACTCACTGCACCCACACTCCCCTGACTGGTCGCACTCACTGCGCCCACACTCCCCTGACTGGCCGCACTCACTGCACCCACACTCCCCTGACTGGTCGCACTCACTGCACCCACACTCCCCTGACTGGTCGCGCTCACTGCGCCCACACTCCCCTGACTGACCGCACTCACTGCACCCGCACTCCCCTGACTGGCCGCAGTCACCGCATCCGCACTCACCTGACTGGCCGCACTCACTGCACCCGGACTCCCGTGACTGGCCGCACTCACTGCATCCGCACTCACCTGACTGACCGCACTCACTGCACCCGGACTCCCCTGACTGGCCGCACTCGCTGCACCTGCACTCCCCTGACTGGCCGCACTCACTGCAACCGCACTCACCTGACTGGCCGCACTCACTGCACCCGGACTCCCCTGACTGACCGCACTCACTGCACCCGGACTCCCGTGACTGGCCGCACTCACTGCACCCACACTCCCCTGACTGACCACACTCACTGCACCCGCACTCCCCTGACTGACCGCACTCACTGCATCCACACTCCCGTGACTGGCCGCAATCACTGCACCCACATTCCCCTGACTGACCGCACTCACTGCACCCGCACTCCCCTGACTGACCGCACTCACTGCATCCACACTCCCGTGACTGGCCGCAATCACTGCACCCACATTCCCCTGACTGACCGCACTCACTGCACCCGCACTCCCCTGACTGGCCGCACTCACTGCACCCGCACTCCCCTGACTGGCCACACTCACTGCATCCGCACTCACCTGACTGACCGCACTCACTGCACCCGGACTCTCGTGACTGGCCGCACTCACTGCATCCGCACTCACCTGACTGACCGCACTCACTGCACCCGGACTCCCCTGACTGGACGCACTCACTGCACCTGCACTCCCCTGACTGACCGCACTCACTGCATCCACACTCCCGACCGGTCGCACTCACTGCATCCACACTCCCCTGACTGACCGCACTCACTGCATCCACACTCCCCTGACTGACCGCACTCACTGCACCCGCACTCCCCTGACTGGCCGCACTCACTGCACCCGCACTCCCCTGACTGGCCGCACTCACTGCACCTGCACTCCCCTGACTGGCCGCACTCACTGCACCCGCACTCCCCTGACTGGCCGCACACACTGCATCCGCACTCCCCCGACTGGCCACAACTACTGCACCCACACTCCGCTAACTGACCACATACACAGCACCCGCACTCCCCTGACTGGCCGCACTCACTGCACCCGAGCCCCCCTGACTGGCTGCACTCACTGCACCCGCACTCCCCTGACTGGTCGCACTCACTGCACCCACACTCCCCTGACTGGTCGCACTCACTGCACCCACACTCCCCTGACTGGTCGCACTCACTGCACCCACACTCCCCTGACTGGTCGCACTCACTGCGCCCACACTCCCCTGACTGGTCGCACTCACTGCACCCACACTCCCCTGACTGGTCGCACTCACTGCGCCCACACTCCCCTGACTGGTCGCACTCACTGCACCCACACTCCCCTGACTGGTCGCACTCACTGCACCCGCACTCCCCTGACTGGTCGCACTCACTGCGCCCACACTCCCCTGACTGACCGCACTCACTGCACCCGCACTCCCCTGACTGGCCGCAGTCACTGCGCCCACACTCCCCTGACTGACCGCACTCACTGCACCCGCACTCCCCTGACTGGTCGCACTCACTGCGCCCACACTCCCCTGACTGACCGCACTCACTGCACCCGCACTCCCCTGACTGGCCGCAGTCACCGCACCCGCACTCACCTGACTGGCCGCACTCACTGCGCCCACACTCCCCTGACTGGTCGCACTCACGGCGCCCACACTCCCCTGACTGACCGCACTCACAGCATCCGCACTCCCCTGACTGGCCGCAGTCACTGCACCCGCACTCCCCTGACTGACCGCACTCACTGCACCCGCACTCCGCTGACTGACCGCACTCACTGCACCCGCACTCCCCTGACTGGCCGCACTCACTGCGCCCACACTCCCCTGACTGACCGCACTCACTGCACCCGCACTCCCCTGACTGGCCGCAGTCACTGCGC
The DNA here is from genome assembly GCF_964213995.1 of Mustelus asterias. NCBI lineage: Eukaryota > Metazoa > Chordata > Chondrichthyes > Carcharhiniformes > Triakidae > Mustelus > Mustelus asterias. The sequence continues at coordinate 87,650,793 of NC_135816.1, read as the reverse complement.
CCACACTCCCCTGACTGACCGCACTCACAGCATCCGCACTCCCCTGACTGGTCGCACTCACTGCGCCCACACTCCCCTGACTGACCGCACTCACAGCATCCGCACTCCCCTGACTGGCCGCACTCACTGCGCCCACACTCCCCTGACTGACCGCACTCACAGCATCCGCACTCCGCTGACTGACCGCACTCACTGCACCCGCACTCCCCTGACTGGCCGCACTCACTGCGCCCACACTCCCCTGACTGACCGCACTCACTGCACCCACACTCCCCTGACTGGCCGCAGTCACTGCGCCCACACTCCCCTGACTGACCGCACTCACAGCATCCGCACTCCCCTGACTGGTCGCACTCACTGCGCCCACACTCCCCTGACTGACCGCACTCACAGCATCCGCACTCCCCTGACTGGCCGCACTCACTGCACCCGCACTCCCCTGACTGGCCACACTCACTGCACCCACACTCCCCTGACTGGCCGCACTCACTGCATCCACACTCACCTGACTGACCGCACTCACTGCACCCGGACTCTCGTGACTGGCCGCACTCACTGCATCCGCACTCCCCTGACTGGTCGCACTCACTGCGCCCACACTCCCCTGACTGACCGCACTCACTGCATCCACACTCCCCTGACTGACCGCACTCACAGCATCCGCACTCCCCTGACTGGCCGCACTCACTGCATCCACACTCCCCTGACTGACCGCACTCACAGCATCCGCACTCCCCTGACTGGCCGCAGTCACTGCACCCGCACTCCCCTGACTGGCCACACTCACTGCATCCGCACTCACCTGACTGGTCGCACTCACCGCATCCGCACTCCCCTGACTGACCGCACTCACTGCATCCGCACTCACCTGACTGACCGCACTCACTGCACCCGGACTCTCGTGACTGGCCGCACTCACTGCACCCGGACTCCCCTGACTGGCCGCACTCACTGCACCTGCACTCCCCTGACTGACCGCACTCACTGCATCCACACTCCCCTGACTGACCGCACTCACTGCACCCGCACTCCCCTGACTGGCCGCACTCACTGCATCCGCACTCACCTGACTGACCGCACTCACTGCACCCGGACTCCCCTGACTGGCCGCACTCACTGCACCTGCACTCCCCTGACTGACCGCACTCACTGCATCCACACTCCCCTGACAGGTCGCACTCACTGCACCCGCACTCCCCTGACTGACCGCACTCACTGCACCCGCACTCCCCTGACTGGCCGCACACACTGCATCCGCACTCCCCCGACTGGCCACAACTACTGCACCCACACTCCGCTAACTGACCACATACACAGCACCCGCACTCCCCTGACTGGCCGCACTCACTGCACCCGAGCCCCCCTGACTGGCCGCACTCACTGCACCAGCACTCCGCTGACTGGCCGCACTCACTGCACCCGCACTCCCCTGACTGGCCGCACTCACTGCACCCGCACTCCCCTGACTGGCCGCACTCACTGCCCCCACACTCCGCTGACTGGCCGCACTCACTGCACCAGCACTCCCCTGACTGGCCGCACTCACTGCACCCGCACTCCGCTGACTGGCCGCACTCACTGCCCCCACACTCCGCTGACTGGCCGCACTCACTGCACCAGCACTCCCCTGACTGGCCGCACTCACTGCACCCACACTCCCCTGACTGGCCGCACTCACTGCACCCGCACTCCCCTGACTGGCCGCAGTCACTGCGCCCACACTCCCCTGACTGACCGCACTCACTGCACCCGCACTCCCCTGACTGGTCGCACTCACTGCGCCCACACTCCCCTGACTGACCGCACTCACTGCACCCGCACTCCCCTGACTGGCCGCAGTCACCGCAACCGCACTCACCTGACTGGCCGCACTCACTGCGCCCACACTCCCCTGACTGGTCGCACTCACGGCGCCCACACTCCCCTGACTGACCGCACTCACAGCATCCGCACTCCCCTGACTGGCCGCAGACACTGCACCCGCACTCCCCTGACTGACCGCACTCACTGCACCCGCACTCCGCTGACTGACCGCACTCACTGCACCCGCACTCCCCTGACTGGCCGCACTCACTGCGCCCACACTCCCCTGACTGACCGCACTCACTGCACCCGCACTCCCCTGACTGGCCGCAGTCACTGCGCCCACACTCCCCTGACTGACCGCACTCACAGCATCCGCACTCCCCTGACTGGTCGCACTCACTGCGCCCACACTCCCCTGACTGACCGCACTCACAGCATCCGCACTCCCCTGACTGGCCGCACTCACTGCGCCCACACTCCCCTGACTGACCGCACTCACAGCATCCGCACTCCGCTGACTGACCGCACTCACTGCACCCGCACTCCCCTGACTGGCCGCACTCACTGCGCCCACACTCCCCTGACTGACCGCACTCACTGCACCCACACTCCCCTGACTGGCCGCAGTCACTGCGCCCACACTCCCCTGACTGACCGCACTCACAGCATCCGCACTCCCCTGACTGGTCGCACTCACTGCGCCCACACTCCCCTGACTGACCGCACTCACAGCATCCGCACTCCCCTGACTGGCCGCACTCACTGCACCCGCACTCCCCTGACTGGCCACACTCACTGCACCCACACTCCCCTGACTGGCCGCACTCACTGCATCCACACTCACCTGACTGACCGCACTCACTGCACCCGGACTCTCGTGACTGGCCGCACTCACTGCATCCGCACTCCCCTGACTGGTCGCACTCACTGCGCCCACACTCCCCTGACTGACCGCACTCACTGCATCCACACTCCCCTGACTGACCGCACTCACAGCATCCGCACTCCCCTGACTGGCCGCACTCACTGCATCCACACTCCCCTGACTGACCGCACTCACAGCATCCGCACTCCCCTGACTGGCCGCACTCACTGCATCCGCACTCACCTGACTGACCGCACTCACTGCACCCGGACTCTCGTGACTGGCCGCACTCACTGCACCCGGACTCCCCTGACTGGCCGCACTCACTGCACCTGCACTCCCCTGACTGACCGCACTCACTGCATCCACACTCCCCTGACTGACCGCACTCACTGCACCCGCACTCCCCTGACTGGCCGCACTCACTGCATCCGCACTCACCTGACTGACCGCACTCACTGCACCCGGACTCTCGTGACTGGCCGCACTCACTGCATCCGCACTCCCCTGACTGGCCGCACTCACTGCATCCGCACTCACCTGACTGACCGCACTCACTGCACCCGGACTCCCCTGACTGGCCGCACTCACTGCACCTGCACTCCCCTGACTGACCGCACTCACTGCATCCACACTCCCCTGACAGGTCGCACTCACTGCACCCGCACTCCCCTGACTGACCGCACTCACTGCACCCGCACTCCCCTGACTGGCCGCACACACTGCATCCGCACTCCCCCGACTGGCCACAACTACTGCACCCACACTCCGCTAACTGACCACATACACAGCACCCGCACTCCCCTGACTGGCCGCACTCACTGCACCCGCACTCCCCTGACTGGCCGCACTCACTGCACCCGCACTCCCCTGACTGGCCGCACTCACTGCCCCCACACTCCGCTGACTGGCCGCACTCACTGCACCCGCACTCCCCTGACTGGCCGCACTCACTGCCCCCACACTCCGCTGACTGGCCGCACTCACTGCACCCGCACTCCCCTGACTGGCCGCACTCACTGCCCCCGCACTCCCCTGACTGGTCGCACTCACTGCACCCACACTCCCCTGACTGGTCGCACTCACTGCGCCCACACTCCCCTGACTGGACGCAGTCACTGCACCCACACTCCCCTGACTGGCCGCAGTCACTGCACCCACACTCCCCTGACTGGTCGCACTCACTGCGCCCACACTCCCCTGACTGGTCGCACTCACTGCACCCACACTCCCCTGACTGGTCGCACTCACTGCGCCCACACTCCCCTGACTGACCGCACTCACAGCATCCGCACTCCCCTGACTGGCCGCAGTCACTGCACCCGCACTCCCCTGACTGGCCACACTCACTGCATCCGCACTCACCTGACTGACCGCACTCACTGCACCCGGACTCTCCTGACTGGCCGCACTCACTGCACCTGCACTCCCCTGACTGACCGCACTCACTGCATCCACACTCCCCTGACAGGTCGCACTCACTGCATCCACACTCTCCTGACTGACCGCACTCACTGCATCCACACTCCCCTGACTGACCGCACTCACTGCACCCGCACTCCCCTGACTGGCCGCACTCACTGCACCTGCACTCCCCTGACTGGCCGCACTCACTGCACCCGCACTCCCCTGACTGGCCGCACACACTGCATCCGCACTCCCCCGACTGGCCACAACTACTGCACCCACACTCCGCTAACTGACCACATACACAGCACCCGCACTCCTCTGACTGGCCGCACTCACTGCACCCGAGCCCCCCTGACTGGCCACACTCACTGCGCCCGCACTCCGCTGACTGACCGCAGTCACAGCACCCGCACTCCCCTGACTGGCCGCACTCACTGCACCCGCACTCCCCTGACGTGCCGCACTCACTGCACCCGCACTCCCCTGACTGGCCGCACTCACTGCACCCGCACTCCGCTGACTGGCCGCACTCACTGCACCCGCACTCCCCTGACTGGTCGCACTCACTGCACCCACACTCCCCTGACTGGTCGCACTCACTGCGCCCACACTCCCCTGACTGGTCGCACTCACTGCACCCACACTCCCCTGACTGGTCGCACTCACTGCGCCCACACTCCCCTGACTGGTCGCACTCACTGCACCCACACTCCCCTGACTGGTCGCACTCACTGCGCCCACACTCCCCTGACTGGTCGCACTCACTGCACCCACACTCCCCTGACTGGTCGCACTCACTGCACCCACACTCCCCTGACTGGTCGGACTCACTGCACCCACACTCCCCTGACTGGTCGCACTCACTGCGCCCACACTCCCCTGACTGGCCGCACTCACTGCACCCACACTCCCCTGACTGGTCGCACTCACTGCACCCACACTCCCCTGACTGGTCGCGCTCACTGCGCCCACACTCCCCTGACTGACCGCACTCACTGCACCCGCACTCCCCTGACTGGCCGCAGTCACCGCATCCGCACTCACCTGACTGGCCGCACTCACTGCACCCGGACTCCCGTGACTGGCCGCACTCACTGCATCCGCACTCACCTGACTGACCGCACTCACTGCACCCGGACTCCCCTGACTGGCCGCACTCACTGCACCTGCACTCCCCTGACTGGCTGCACTCACTGCAACCGCACTCACCTGACTGGCCGCACTCACTGCACCCGGACTCCCCTGACTGACCGCACTCACTGCACCCGGACTCCCGTGACTGGCCGCACTCACTGCATCCGCACTCACCTGACTGACCGCACTCACTGCACCTGCACTCCTCTGACTGGCCGCACTCACCGCACTCCCCTGACTGGCCACACTCACTGCCCCCGCACTCCACTGACTGACCGCACTCACAGCACCCGCGCTCCCCTGACTGGCCGCACTCTCTGCCCCCGCACTCCCCCGACTGGCCGGACTCACAGCAGCCCCACTCCCGACTGGCCACACTCACTGCACCCGCACTCCCCTGACTGACCGTAATTACTGCACCCGCTCTCCCCTGACTGACCGCACTAACTGCACCCACACTCCCCTGACTGACAACACTCACTGCCCCCGCACACCCCTGACTGACCACATTCACTGCACCCGCACTCCCCTGACTGGCCGCACTCACTGCACCCGCACTCCCCTGACTGGCCGCACTCACTGCATCCACACTCCCCTGACTGGCCGCACTCACTGCACCCGCACTCCCCTGACTGGCCGCACTCACCGCACTCCCCTGACTGGCCGCACTCACTGCACCCGCACTCCTCTGACTGGCCGCACTCACCGCACTCCCCTGACTGACCGCACTCACTGCATCCACACTCCCCTGACTAACCGCAATCACTACACCCACACTCCCCTGACAGGTCGCACTCACTGCATCCACACTCCCCTGACTGACCGCACTCACTGCATCCACACTCCCCTGACTGACCGCACTCACTGCACCCGCACTCCCCTGACTGGCCGCACTCGCTGCACCTGCACTCCCCTGACTGGCCGCACTCACAGCACCTGCACTTCCCTGACTGGCTGCACTCACTGCCCCCGCACTCCCCCGACTGGACACAACCACTTCACCCACACTCCGCTAACTGACCACATTCACAGCACCCGCACTCCTCTGACTGGCCGCACTCACCGCACTTCCCTGACTGACCGCACTCACTGCACCCGCACTCCCCTGACTGGCCACACTCACTGCCCCCGCAATCCCCTGACTGACCGCACTCACTGCACCCACACTCACCTGACTGGCCGCACTCACCGCACTCCCCTGACTGACCGCACTCACTGCACCCGCACTCCTCTGACTGGCCGCACTCACCGCACTCCCCTGACTGACCGCACTCACTGCACCCACACTCCCCTGACTAGCCGCACTCACTGCACCCACACTCCCCTGACTGACCGCACTCACTGCATCTACACTCCCCTGACTAACCGCAATCACTACACCCACACTCCCCTGACAGGTCGCACTCACTGCATCCACACTCCCCTGACTGACCGCACTCACTGCACCCGCTCTCCCCTGACTGGCCGCACTCACAGCACCCGCACTCCCGTGACTGGCCGCACTCACTGCACCCGCACTCCCCTGACTGACCGCACTCACTGCACCTGCACTCCCCTGACTGACCGCACTCACTGCATCCACACTCCCCTGACTGACCGCACTCACTGCACCCGCACTCCCCTGACTGGCCGCACTCACTGCATCCGCACTCACCTGACTGACCGCACTCACTGCACCCGGACTCTCGTGACTGGCCGCACTCACTGCATCCGCACTCCCCTGACTGGCCGCACTCACTGCATCCGCACTCACCTGACTGACCGCACTCACTGCACCCGGACTCCCCTGACAGGTCGCACTCACTGCACCCGCACTCCCCTGACTGACCGCACTCACTGCACCCGAGCCCCCCTGACTGGCCGCACTCACTGCGCCCGCACTCCCCTGACTGGCCGCACTCACTGCACCCGCACTCCCCTGACTGGCCGCATTCACTGCACCCGCACTCCCCTGACTGGCCGCATTCACTGCACCAGCACTCCGCTGACTGGCCGCACTCACTGCACCCGCACTCCCCTGACTGGCCGCACTCACTGCACCCGCACTCCGCTGACTGGCCGCACTCACTGCACCCGCACTCCGCTGACTGGCCGCACTCACTGCCCCCACACTCCGCTGACTGGTCGCACTCACTGCATCCACACTCCCCTGACTAACCGCACTCACTGCACCCACACTCCCCTGACTGACCGCACTCACTGCACCCACACTCCCCTGACTGACCGCACTCACTGCATCCACACTCCCCTGACTAACCGCACTCACTGCACCCACACTCCCCTGACAGGTCGCACTCACTGCATCCACACTCCCCTGACAGACCGCACTCACTGCACCTGCACTCCCCTGACTGGCCGCACTCACTGCACCCGCACTCCCCTGACTGACCGCACTCACTGCACCCACACTCCCCTGACTCGCCACACTCACTGCACCCACACGCCCCTGACTGACCGCACTCACTGCATCCACACTCCCCTGACTGACCGCACTCACTGCACCCACACTCCCCTGACTGACCACACTCACTCCATCACACTCCCGTGACTGACCGCACTCACTGCACCCACACTCCCCTGACTGACCGCACTCACTGCACCCACACTCCCCTGACTCGCCACACTCACTGCACCCACACGCCCCTGACTGACCGCACTCACTGCATCCACACTCCCCTGACTTACCGCACTCACTGCACCCGCACTCCCCTGACTGGCTGCACTCACTGCACCCACACTCCCCTGACTGACCGCACTCACTGCACCCACACTCCCCTGACTGACCACACTCACTCCATCACACTCCCGTGACTGACCGCACTCACTGCATCCACACTCCCCTGACTGACCGCACTCACTGCACCTGCACTCCCCTGACTGGCCGCACTCACTGCACCCACACGCCCCTGACTGACCGCACTCACTGCATCCACACTCCCCTGACTGGCCGCACTCACTGCACCCGCACTCCCCTGACTGGCAGCACTCACTGCACCCGGACTCCCATGACTGGCCGCACTCACTGCCCTCAATCTCCCCTGCCTGACCGCACTCACTGCACCCGCACTCCCCTGACTGGCCGCACTCACTGCACCCGCACTCCCGTGACTGGCCGCACTCACTGCACCCACACTCCCCTGACTGACCGCACTCACTGCACCCGCACGCCCCTGACTGGCCGCACTCACTGCACCCGCACTCCCGTGACTGGCCGCACTCACTGCACCCGCACTCCCCTGACTGGCCGCACTCACTGCACCCGCACTCCCCTGACTGGCCGCACTCACAGCACCCGCACTCCCCTAACTGGCCGCACTCACAGCACCCGCACTCCCGTGACTGGCCGCACTCACTGCATCCGCACTCACCTGACGGACCGCACTCACTGCACCCGGACTCCCCTGACTGGCCGCACTCACCGCACTACCCTGACTGGCCGCACTCACTGCACCCGCACTCCTCTGACTGGCCGCACTCACCGCACTCCCCTGACTGACCGCACTCACTGCACCCGCACTCCCCTGACTGGCCACACTCACTGCCCCCGCACTCCACTGACTGACCGCACTCACAGCACCCGCGCTCCCCTGACTGGCCGCACTCACAGCACCCGCGCTCCTCTGACTGGCCGCACTCACCGCACTCCCCTGACTGACCGCACTCACTGCACACGCACTCCCCTGACTGGCCACACTCACTGCCCCTGCACTCCAGTGACTGACCGCACTCACAGCACCCGCGCTCCCCTGACTGGCCGCACTCACAGCACCAAAACCTCCCTGACTGGCCGCACTCACTTCCCCCGCACTCCACTGACTGACCGCACTCACAGCACCCGCACTCCCCTGACTGGTCGCACTCTCTGCCCCCGCACTACCCCGACTGGCCGGACTCACAGCAGCCCCACTCCCGACTGGCCACACTCACTGCACCCGCACTCCCCTGACTGACCGTAATTACTGCACACGCTCTCCCCTGACTGGCCGCACTCACTGCATCCACACTCCCCTGACTGGCCGCACTCACTGCACCCGCACTCCCCTGACAGGTCGCACTCACTGCATCCACACTCCCCTGACTGACCGCACTCACTGCATCCACACTCCCCTGACTGACCGCACTCAATGCACCCGCACTCCCCTGACAGGTCGCACTCACTGCATCCACACTCCCCTGACTGACCGCACTCACTGCATCCACACTCCCCTGACTGGCCGCACTCACTGCACCTGCACATCCCTGACTGGCTGCACTCACTGCCCCCGCACTCCCCTGACTGGCCGCACTCACTGCACCCGCAGTCCCCTAACTGGCCGCACTCACCGCACTCCCCTGACTGGCCGCACTCACTGCACCCGCACTCCCCTGACTGGCCGCACTCACCGCACTCCCCTGACTGACCGCACTCACTGCACCCACACTCCCCTGACTGGCCACACTCACCGCACCCTCACTTCCCTGACTGGTCGCACTCACTGCACCCGCACTCCCCTGACTAACCGCACTCACTGCACCCACACTCCCCTGACTAACCGCACTCACTGCACCCACACTCCCCTGACTGGCCGCACTCACTGCATCCACACACCCCTGACTGACCGCACTCACTGCATCCACACTCCCCTGACTAACCGCACTCACTGCATCCACACTCCCCTGACAGGTCGCACTCACTGCATCCACACTCCCCTGACTAACCGCACTCACTGCACCCACACTCCCCTGACTGACCGCACTCACTGCACCCACACTCCCCTGACTGACCGCACTCACTGCATCCACACTCCCCTGACTAACCGCACTCACTGCACCCACACTCCCCTGATAGGTCGCACTCACTGCATCCACACTCCCCTGACAGACCGCACTCACTGCACCTGCACTCCCCTGACTGGCCGCACTCACTGCACCCACACTTCCCTGACTGGTCGCACTCACTGCACCCACACTCCCCTGACTGACCGCACTCACTGCACCCACACTCCCCTGACTCGCCGCACTCACTGCACCCACACGCCCCTGACTGACCGCACTCACTGCATCCACACTCCCCTGACTGACCGCACTCACTGCACCCACACTCCCCTGACTGACCGCACTCACTCCATCACACTCCCGTGACTGACCGCACTCACTGCATCCACACTCCCCTGACTGACCGCACTCACTGCACCCGCACTCCCCTGACTGGCAGCACACACTGCACCCGCACTCCCCTGACTGGCCGCACTCACAGCACCCGCACTCCCGTGACTGGCCGCACTCACTGCATCCGCACTCACCTGACGGACCGCACTCACTGCACCCGGACTCCCCTGACTGGCCGCACTCACTGCACCTGCACTCCCGTGACTGGCCGCACTCACTGCATCCGCACTCACCTGACTGACCGCACTCACTGCACCTGCACTCCCCTGACTGGCCGGACTCACCGCACTACCCTGACTGGCCGCACTCACTGCACCCGCACTCCTCTGACTGGCCGCACTCACCGCACTCCCCTGACTGACCGCACTCACTGCACCCGCACTCCCCTGACTGGCCACACTCACTGCACCCGCACTCCTCTGACTGGCCGCACTCACCGCACTCCCCTGACTGACCGCACTCACTGCACCCACACTCCCCTGACTGGCCACACTCACTGCACCCGCACTCCTCTGACTGGCCGCACTCACCGCACTCCCCTGACTGGCCGCACTCACTGCACCCGCACTCCCCTGACTGGCCGCACTCACAGCACCTGCACATCCCTGACTGGCTGCACTCACTGCCCCCGCACTCCCCTGACTGACCACACTCACTGCACCCGCACTCCCCTGACTGGCCGCACTCACTGCACCCGCACTCCCCTGACTGGCCGCACTCACCGCACTCCCCTGACTGACCGCACTCACTGCACCCACACTCCCCTGACTGGCCACACTCACCGCACCCTCACTTCCCTGACTGGTCGCACTCACTGCACCCACACTCCCCTGACTGACCGCACTCACTGCACCCACACTCCCCTGACAGGTCGCACTCACTGCATCCACACTCCCCTGACTGGCCGCACTCACTGCACCCACACTCCCCTGACTGGCCGCACTCACTGCATCCACACTCCCCTGACAGGTCGCACTCACTGCATCCACACACCCCTGACTGACCGCACTCACTGCATCCACACTCCCCTGACAGACCGCACTCACTGCACCTGCACTCCCCTGACTGGCCGCACTCACTGCACCCACACTTCCCTGACTGGTCGCACTCACTGCACCCACACTCCCCTGACTGACCGCACTCACTGCACCCACACTCCCCTGACTCGCCGCACTCACTGCACCCACACGCCCCTGACTGACCGCACTCACTGCATCCACACTCCCCTGACTGACCGCACTCACTGCACCCACACTCCCCTGACTGACCGCACTCACTCCATCACACTCCCGTGACTGACCGCACTCACTGCATCCACACTCCCCTGACTGACCGCACTCACAGCACCCGCACTCCCCTGACTGGCCGCACTCACAGCACCCGCACTCCCGTGACTGGCCGCACTCACTGCATCCGCACTCACCTGACGGACCGCACTCACTGCACCCGGACTCCCCTGACTGGCCGCACTCACTGCACCTGCACTCCCGTGACTGGCCGCACTCACTGCATCCGCACTCACCTGACTGACCGCACTCACTGCACCTGCACTCCCCTGACTGGCCGGACTCACCGCACTACCCTGACTGGCCGCACTCACTGCACCCGCACTCCTCTGACTGGCCGCACTCACCGCACTCCCCTGACTGACCGCACTCACTGCACCCGCACTCCCCTGACTGGCCACACTCACTGCACCCGCACTCCTCTGACTGGCCGCACTCACCGCACTCCCCTGACTGACCGCACTCACTGCACCCGCACTCCACTGACTGACCGCACTCACAGCACCCGCGCTCCCCTGACTGGCCGCACTCACAGCACCAAAACTTCCCTGACTGGCCGCACTCACTGCCCCCGCACTCCCCTGACTGACCGAACCCACTGCCCCGGACTCCCCTGACTGGCCGCACTCACAGCACCCGCACTCCCCTGACTGGCCGCACTCACTGCACCCGCACTCCCCTGACTGGCCGCACTCACTGCACCCTCACTCCCCTGACTGACCGCACTCACTGCATCCACACTCCCCTGACTGACCGCACTCACTGCATCCACACTCCCCTGACTGACCGCACTCAATGCACCCGCACTCCCCTGACTGACCGCACTCACAGCACCCGCACTCCCCTGACTGGCCGCACTCACAGCACCCGCACTCCCCTGACTGGCCGCACTCACTGCACCCGCACTCCCCTGACTGGCCGCACTCACTGCACCCTCACTCCCCTGACTGACCGCACTCACTGCATCCACACTCCCCTGACTGACCGCACTCACTGCATCCACACTCCCCTGACTGACCGCACTCAATGCACCCGCACTCCCCTGACTGGCCGCACTCACAGCACCAAAACTTCCCTGACTGGCCGCACTCACTGCCCCCGCACTCCCCTGACTGACCGAACCCACTGCCCCGGACTCCCCTGACAGGCCGGACTCACAGCAGCCGCACTCCCCCGACTGGCCACACTCACTGCACCCGCACTCCCCTGACTGACCGTAATTACTGCACCCGCTCTCCCCTGACTGACCGCACTAACTGCACCCACACTCCCCTGACTGACAACACTCACTGCCCCCGCACATCCCTGACTGACCACACTCACTGCACCCGCACTCCCCTGACTGACCGCACTCACAGCACCCGCACTCCCCTGACTGGCCGCACTCACAGCACCCGCACTCCCCTGACTGGCCGCACTCACTGCACCCGCACTCCCCTGACTGGCCGCACTCACTGCACCCTCACTCCCCTGACTGACCGCACTCACTGCATCCACACTCCCCTGACTGACCGCACTCACTGCATCCACACTCCCCTGACTGACCGCACTCAATGCACCCGCACTCCCCTGACAGGTCGCACTCACTGCATTCACACTCCCCTGACTGACCGCACTCACTGCATCCACACTCCCCTGACTGACCGCACTCAATGCACCCGCACTCCCCTGACTGGCCGCACTCACTGCACCTGCACTCCCCTGACTGGCCGCACTCACAGCACCTGCACTTCCCTGACTGGCCGCACTCACTGCCCCCGCACCCCTCTGACTGGCCGCACTCACTGCACTCCCCTGACTGGCCGCACTCACTGCACCCACACTCCCCTGACTGACCGCACTCACTGCATCCACACTCCCCTGACTGACCGCACTCACTGCACCCACACTCCCCTGACTGGTCGCACTCACTGCACCCGCACTCCTCTGACTGGCCGCACTCACCGCACTCCCCTGACTGACCGCACTCACTGCACCCGCACTCCACTGACTGACCGCACTCACAGCACCCGCGCTCCCCTGACTGGCCGCACTCACAGCACCAAAACTTCCCTGACTGGCCGCACTCACTGCCCCCGCACTCCCCTGACTGACCGCACTCACAGCACCCACACTCCCCTGACTGGCCGCACTCACCGCACTCCCCTGACTGACCGCACTCACTGCTCCCAAACTCCCCTGACTGACCGCACTCACTGCATCCACACTCCCCTGACTGACCGCACTCACTGCATCCACACTCCCCTGACTGACCGCACTCAATGCACCCGCACTCCCCTGACAGGTCGCACTCACTGCATCCACACTCCCCTGACTGACCGCACTCACTGCATCCACACTCCCCCGACTGCCCGCACTCACTGCATCCACACTCCCCTGACTGGCCGCACTCACTGCACCCACACTCCCCTGACTGGCCGCACTCACCGCACTCCTGTGACTGGCCGCACTCACTGCACCCGCACCCCTCTGACTGGCCGCACTCACCACACTCCCCTGACTGACCGCACTCACTGCATCCACACTCCCCTGACTGGCCGCACTCACTGCACCCACACTCCCCTGACTGACCGCACTCACTCCATCACACTCCCGTGACTGACCGCACTCACTGCATCCACACTCCCCTGACTGACCGCACTCACTGCACCCGCACTCCCCTGACTGGCAGCACACACTGCACCCGCACTCCCCTGACTGGCCGCACTCACAGCACCCGCACTCCCGTGACTGGCCGCACTCACTGCATCCGCACTCACCTGACGGACCGCACTCACTGCACCCGGACTCCCCTGACTGGCCGCACTCACTGCACCTGCACTCCCGTGACTGGCCGCACTCACTGCATCCGCACTCACCTGACTGACCGCACTCACTGCACCTGCACTCCCCTGACTGGCCGGACTCACCGCACTACCCTGACTGGCCGCACTCACTGCACCCGCACTCCTCTGACTGGCCGCACTCACCGCACTCCCCTGACTGACCGCACTCACTGCACCCGCACTCCCCTGACTGGCCACACTCACTGCACCCGCACTCCTCTGACTGGCCGCACTCACCGCACTCCCCTGACTGACCGCACTCACTGCACCCGCACTCCACTGACTGACCGCACTCACAGCACCCGCGCTCCCCTGACTGGCCGCACTCACAGCACCAAAACTTCCCTGACTGGCCGCACTCACTGCCCCCGCACTCCCCTGACTGACCGAACCCACTGCCCCGGACTCCCCTGACAGGCCGGACTCACAGCAGCCGCACTCCCCCGACTGGCCACACTCACTGCACCCGCACTCCCCTGACTGACCGTAATTACTGCACCCGCTCTCCCCTGACTGACCGAACCCACTGCCCCGGACTCCCCTGACAGGCCGGACTCACAGCAGCCGCACTCCCCCGACTGGCCACACTCACTGCACCCGCACTCCCCTGACTGACCGTAATTACTGCACCCACACTCCCCTGACTGACAACACTCACTGCCCCCGCACATCCCTGACTGACCACACTCACTGCACCCGCACTCCCCTGACTGACCGCACTCACAGCACCCGCACTCCCCTGACTGGCCGCACTCACAGCACCCGCACTCCCCTGACTGGCCGCACTCACTGCACCCGCACTCCCCTGACTGGCCGCACTCACTGCACCCTCACTCCCCTGACTGACCGCACTCACTGCATCCACACTCCCCTGACTGACCGCACTCACTGCATCCACACTCCCCTGACTGACCGCACTCAATGCACCCGCACTCCCCTGACAGGTCGCACTCACTGCATTCACACTCCCCTGACTGACCGCACTCACTGCATCCACACTCCCCTGACTGACCGCACTCAATGCACCCGCACTCCCCTGACTGGCCGCACTCACTGCACCTGCACTCCCCTGACTGGCCGCACTCACAGCACCTGCACTTCCCTGACTGGCCGCACTCACTGCCCCCGCACCCCTCTGACTGGCCGCACTCACTGCACTCCCCTGACTGGCCGCACTCACTGCACCCACACTCCCCTGACTGACCGCACTCACTGCATCCACACTCCCCTGACTGACCGCACTCACTGCACCCACACTCCCCTGACTGGTCGCACTCACTGCACCCGCACTCCTCTGACTGGCCGCACTCACCGCACTCCCCTGACTGACCGCACTCACTGCACCCGCACTCCACTGACTGACCGCACTCACAGCACCAAAACTTCCCTGACTGGCCGCACTCACTGCCCCCGCACTCCCCTGACTGACCGCACTCACAGCACCCACACTCCCCTGACTGGCCGCACTCACCGCACTCCCCTGACTGACCGCACTCACTGCTCCCAAACTCCCCTGACTGACCGCACTCACTGCATCCACACTCCCCTGACTGACCGCACTCATTGCACCACACTCCCCTGACTGACCGCACTCACTGCATCCACACTCCCCTGACTGACCGCACTCAATGCACCCGCACTCCCCTGACAGGTCGCACTCACTGCATCCACACTCCCCTGACTGACCGCACTCACTGCACCCGCACTCCCCTGACTGGCAGCACACACTGCACCCGCACTCCCCTGACTGGCCGCACTCACAGCACCCGCACCCCCGTGACTGGCCGCACTCACTGCATCCGCACTCACCTGACGGACCGCACTCACTGCACCCGGACTCCCCTGACTGGCCGCACTCACTGCACCTGCACTCCCGTGACTGGCCGCACTCACTGCATCCGCACTCACCTGACTGACCGCACTCACTGCACCTGCACTCCCCTGACTGGCCGGACTCACCGCACTACCCTGACTGGCCGCACTCACTGCACCCGCACTCCTCTGACTGGCCGCACTCACCGCACTCCCCTGACTGACCGCACTCACTGCACCCGCACTCCCCTGACTGGCCACACTCACTGCACCCGCACTCCTCTGACTGGCCGCACTCACCGCACTCCCCTGACTGACCGCACTCACTGCACCCGCACTCCACTGACTGACCGCACTCACAGCACCCGCGCTCCCCTGACTGGCCGCACTCACAGCACCAAAACTTCCCTGACTGGCCGCACTCACTGCCCCCGCACTCCCCTGACTGACCGAACCCACTGCCCCGGACTCCCCTGACAGGCCGGACTCACAGCAGCCGCACTCCCCCGACTGGCCACACTCACTGCACCCGCACTCCCCTGACTGACCGTAATTACTGCACCCGCTCTCCCCTGACTGACCGCACTAACTGCACCCACACTCC
Source organism: Mustelus asterias (assembly GCF_964213995.1). Classification (NCBI taxonomy): domain Eukaryota; kingdom Metazoa; phylum Chordata; class Chondrichthyes; order Carcharhiniformes; family Triakidae; genus Mustelus; species Mustelus asterias. The sequence goes on along the minus strand of NC_135816.1, from coordinate 87,633,903 downwards.
CCTGACTGACAACACTCACTGCCCCCGCACATCCCTGACTGACCACACTCACTGCACCCGCACTCCCCTGACTGACCGCACTCACAGCACCCGCACTCCCCTGACTGGCCGCACTCACAGCACCCGCACTCCCCTGACTGGCCGCACTCACTGCACCCGCACTCCCCTGACTGGCCGCACTCACTGCACCCGCACTCCCCTGACTGACCGCACTCACTGCATCCACACTCCCCTGACTGACCGCACTCACTGCATCCACACTCCCCTGACTGACCGCACTCAATGCACCCGCACTCCCCTGACAGGTCGCACTCACTGCATTCACACTCCCCTGACTGACCGCACTCACTGCATCCACACTCCCCTGACTGACCGCACTCACTGCACCCACACTCCCCTGACAGGTCGCACTCACTGCACCCACACTCCCCTGACTGGCCGCACTCACTGCACCCACACTCCCCTGACTGGCCGCACTCACTGCATCCACACTCCCCTGACAGGTCGCACTCACTGCATTCACACTCCCCTGACTGACCGCACTCACTGCATCCACACTCCCCTGACTGACCGCACTCACTGCACCCACACTCCCCTGACAGGTCGCACTCACTGCATCCACACTCCCCTGACTGGCCGCACTCACTGCATCCACACTCCCCTGACAGGTCGCACTCACTGCATCCACACTCCCCTGACTGGCCGCACTCACTGCACCCACACTCCCCTGACTGGCCGCACTCACTGCATCCACACTCCCCTGACAGGTCGCACTCACTGCATCCACACTCCCCTGACAGACCGCACTCACTGCACCTGCACTCCCCTGACTGGCCGCACTCACTGCACCCACACTTCCCTGACTGGTCGCACTCACTGCACCCACACTCCCCTGACTGACCGCACTCACTGCACCCACACTCCCCTGACTCGCCGCACTCACTGCACCCACACGCCCCTGACTGACCGCACTCACTGCATCCACACTCCCCTGACTGACCGCACTCACTGCACCCACACTCCCCTGACTGACCGCACTCACTCCATCACACTCCCGTGACTGACCGCACTCACTGCATCCACACTCCCCTGACTGACCGCACTCACTGCACCCGCACTCCCCTGACTGGCCGCACTCACAGCACCCGCACTCCCGTGACTGGCCGCACTCACTGCATCCGCACTCACCTGACGGACCGCACTCACTGCACCCGGACTCCCCTGACTGGCCGCACTCACTGCACCTGCACTCCCGTGACTGGCCGCACTCACTGCATCCGCACTCACCTGACTGACCGCACTCACTGCACCTGCACTCCCCTGACTGGCCGGACTCACCGCACTACCCTGACTGGCCGCACTCACTGCACCCGCACTCCTCTGACTGGCCGCACTCACCGCACTCCCCTGACTGACCGCACTCACTGCACCCGCACTCCCCTGACTGGCCACACTCACTGCACCCGCACTCCTCTGACTGGCCGCACTCACCGCACTCCCCTGACTGACCGCACTCACTGCACCCGCACTCCACTGACTGACCGCACTCACAGCACCCGCGCTCCCCTGACTGGCCGCACTCACAGCACCAAAACTTCCCTGACTGGCCGCACTCACTGCCCCCGCACTCCCCTGACTGACCGAACCCACTGCCCCGGACTCCCCTGACTGGCCGCACTCACAGCACCCGCACTCCCCTGACTGGCCGCACTCACTGCACCCGCACTCCCCTGACTGGCCGCACTCACTGCACCCTCACTCCCCTGACTGACCGCACTCACTGCATCCACACTCCCCTGACTGACCGCACTCACTGCATCCACACTCCCCTGACTGACCGCACTCAATGCACCCGCACTCCCCTGACTGACCGCACTCACAGCACCCGCACTCCCCTGACTGGCCGCACTCACAGCACCCGCACTCCCCTGACTGGCCGCACTCACTGCACCCGCACTCCCCTGACTGGCCGCACTCACTGCACCCTCACTCCCCTGACTGACCGCACTCACTGCATCCACACTCCCCTGACTGACCGCACTCACTGCATCCACACTCCCCTGACTGACCGCACTCAATGCACCCGCACTCCCCTGACTGGCCGCACTCACAGCACCAAAACTTCCCTGACTGGCCGCACTCACTGCCCCCGCACTCCCCTGACTGACCGAACCCACTGCCCCGGACTCCCCTGACAGGCCGGACTCACAGCAGCCGCACTCCCCCGACTGGCCACACTCACTGCACCCGCACTCCCCTGACTGACCGTAATTACTGCACCCGCTCTCCCCTGACTGACCGCACTAACTGCACCCACACTCCCCTGACTGACAACACTCACTGCCCCCGCACATCCCTGACTGACCACACTCACTGCACCCGCACTCCCCTGACTGACCGCACTCACAGCACCCGCACTCCCCTGACTGGCCGCACTCACAGCACCCGCACTCCCCTGACTGGCCGCACTCACTGCACCCGCACTCCCCTGACTGGCCGCACTCACTGCACCCTCACTCCCCTGACTGACCGCACTCACTGCATCCACACTCCCCTGACTGACCGCACTCACTGCATCCACACTCCCCTGACTGACCGCACTCAATGCACCCGCACTCCCCTGACAGGTCGCACTCACTGCATTCACACTCCCCTGACTGACCGCACTCACTGCATCCACACTCCCCTGACTGACCGCACTCAATGCACCCGCACTCCCCTGACTGGCCGCACTCACTGCACCTGCACTCCCCTGACTGGCCGCACTCACAGCACCTGCACTTCCCTGACTGGCCGCACTCACTGCCCCCGCACCCCTCTGACTGGCCGCACTCACTGCACTCCCCTGACTGGCCGCACTCACTGCACCCACACTCCCCTGACTGACCGCACTCACTGCATCCACACTCCCCTGACTGACCGCACTCACTGCACCCACACTCCCCTGACTGGTCGCACTCACTGCACCCGCACTCCTCTGACTGGCCGCACTCACCGCACTCCCCTGACTGACCGCACTCACTGCACCCGCACTCCACTGACTGACCGCACTCACAGCACCCGCGCTCCCCTGACTGGCCGCACTCACAGCACCAAAACTTCCCTGACTGGCCGCACTCACTGCCCCCGCACTCCCCTGACTGACCGCACTCACAGCACCCACACTCCCCTGACTGGCCGCACTCACCGCACTCCCCTGACTGACCGCACTCACTGCTCCCAAACTCCCCTGACTGACCGCACTCACTGCATCCACACTCCCCTGACTGACCGCACTCACTGCATCCACACTCCCCTGACTGACCGCACTCAATGCACCCGCACTCCCCTGACAGGTCGCACTCACTGCATCCACACTCCCCTGACTGACCGCACTCACTGCATCCACACTCCCCCGACTGCCCGCACTCACTGCATCCACACTCCCCTGACTGGCCGCACTCACTGCACCCACACTCCCCTGACTGGCCGCACTCACCGCACTCCTGTGACTGGCCGCACTCACTGCACCCGCACCCCTCTGACTGGCCGCACTCACCACACTCCCCTGACTGACCGCACTCACTGCATCCACACTCCCCTGACTGGCCGCACTCACTGCACCCACACTCCCCTGACTGACCGCACTCACTCCATCACACTCCCGTGACTGACCGCACTCACTGCATCCACACTCCCCTGACTGACCGCACTCACTGCACCCGCACTCCCCTGACTGACCGCACTCACTGCACCCGCACTCCCCTGACTGGCAGCACACACTGCACCCGCACTCCCCTGACTGGCCGCACTCACAGCACCCGCACTCCCGTGACTGGCCGCACTCACTGCATCCGCACTCACCTGACGGACCGCACTCACTGCACCCGGACTCCCCTGACTGGCCGCACTCACTGCACCTGCACTCCCGTGACTGGCCGCACTCACTGCATCCACACTCCCCTGACAGGTCGCACTCACTGCACCCGCACTCCCCTGACTGGCCGGACTCACCGCACTACCCTGACTGGCCGCACTCACTGCACCCGCACTCCTCTGACTGGCCGCACTCACCGCACTCCCCTGACTGACCGCACTCACTGCACCCGCACTCCCCTGACTGACCGCACTCACTGCACCTGCACTCCCCTGACTGGCCGGACTCACCGCACTACCCTGACTGGCCGCACTCACTGCACCCGCACTCCTCTGACTGGCCGCACTCACCGCACTCCCCTGACTGACCGCACTCACTGCACCCGCACTCCCCTGACTGGCCACACTCACTGCACCCGCACTCCTCTGACTGGCCGCACTCACCGCACTCCCCTGACTGACCGCACTCACTGCACCCGCACTCCACTGACTGACCGCACTCACAGCACCCGCGCTCCCCTGACTGGCCGCACTCACAGCACCAAAACTTCCCTGACTGGCCGCACTCACTGCCCCCGCACTCCCCTGACTGACCGAACCCACTGCCCCGGACTCCCCTGACAGGCCGGACTCACAGCAGCCGCACTCCCCCGACTGGCCACACTCACTGCACCCGCACTCCCCTGACTGACCGTAATTACTGCACCCGCTCTCCCCTGACTGACCGCACTAACTGCACCCACACTCCCCTGACTGACAACACTCACTGCCCCCGCACATCCCTGACTGACCACACTCACTGCACCCGCACTCCCCTGACTGACCGCACTCACAGCACCCGCACTCCCCTGACTGGCCGCACTCACAGCACCCGCACTCCCCTGACTGGCCGCACTCACTGCACCCGCACTCCCCTGACTGGCCGCACTCACTGCACCCTCACTCCCCTGACTGACCGCACTCACTGCATCCACACTCCCCTGACTGACCGCACTCACTGCATCCACACTCCCCTGACTGACCGCACTCAATGCACCCGCACTCCCCTGACAGGTCGCACTCACTGCATTCACACTCCCCTGACTGACCGCACTCACTGCATCCACACTCCCCTGACTGACCGCACTCAATGCACCCGCACTCCCCTGACTGGCCGCACTCACTGCACCTGCACTCCCCTGACTGGCCGCACTCACAGCACCTGCACTTCCCTGACTGGCCGCACTCACTGCCCCCGCACCCCTCTGACTGGCCGCACTCACTGCACTCCCCTGACTGGCCGCACTCACTGCACCCACACTCCCCTGACTGACCGCACTCACTGCATCCACACTCCCCTGACTGACCGCACTCACTGCACCCACACTCCCCTGACTGGTCGCACTCACTGCACCCGCACTCCTCTGACTGGCCGCACTCACCGCACTCCCCTGACTGACCGCACTCACTGCACCCGCACTCCACTGACTGACCGCACTCACAGCACCAAAACTTCCCTGACTGGCCGCACTCACTGCCCCTGCACTCCCCTGACTGACCGCACTCACAGCACCCACACTCCCCTGACTGGCCGCACTCACCGCACTCCCCTGACTGACCGCACTCACTGCTCCCAAACTCCCCTGACTGACCGCACTCACTGCATCCACACTCCCCTGACTGACCGCACTCATTGCACCACACTCCCCTGACTGACCGCACTCACTGCATCCACACTCCCCTGACTGACCGCACTCAATGCACCCGCACTCCCCTGACAGGTCGCACTCACTGCATCCACACTCCCCTGACTGACCGCACTCACTGCACCCGCACTCCCCTGACTGGCAGCACACACTGCACCCGCACTCCCCTGACTGGCCGCACTCACAGCACCCGCACCCCCGTGACTGGCCGCACTCACTGCATCCGCACTCACCTGACGGACCGCACTCACTGCACCCGGACTCCCCTGACTGGCCGCACTCACTGCACCTGCACTCCCGTGACTGGCCGCACTCACTGCATCCGCACTCACCTGACTGACCGCACTCACTGCACCTGCACTCCCCTGACTGGCCGCACTCACTGCACCCGCACTCCTCTGACTGGCCGCACTCACCGCACTCCCCTGACTGACCGCACTCACTGCACCCGCACTCCCCTGACTGGCCACACTCACTGCACCCGCACTCCTCTGACTGGCCGCACTCACCGCACTCCCCTGACTGACCGCACTCACTGCACCCGCACTCCACTGACTGACCGCACTCACAGCACCCGCGCTCCCCTGACTGGCCGCACTCACAGCACCAAAACTTCCCTGACTGGCCGCACTCACTGCCCCCGCACTCCCCTGACTGACCGAACCCACTGCCCCGGACTCCCCTGACAGGCCGGACTCACAGCAGCCGCACTCCCCCGACTGGCCACACTCACTGCACCCGCACTCCCCTGACTGACCGTAATTACTGCACCCGCTCTCCCCTGACTGACCGCACTAACTGCACCCACACTCCCCTGACTGACAACACTCACTGCCCCCGCACATCCCTGACTGACCACACTCACTGCACCCGCACTCCCCTGACTGACCGCACTCACAGCACCCGCACTCCCCTGACTGGCCGCACTCACAGCACCCGCACTCCCCTGACTGGCCGCACTCACTGCACCCGCACTCCCCTGACTGGCCGCACTCACTGCACCCTCACTCCCCTGACTGACCGCACTCACTGCATCCACACTCCCCTGACTGACCGCACTCACTGCATCCACACTCCCCTGACTGACCGCACTCAATGCACCCGCACTCCCCTGACAGGTCGCACTCACTGCATTCACACTCCCCTGACTGACCGCACTCACTGCATCCACACTCCCCTGACTGACCGCACTCAATGCACCCGCACTCCCCTGACTGGCCGCACTCACTGCACCTGCACTCCCCTGACTGGCCGCACTCACAGCACCTGCACTTCCCTGACTGGCCGCACTCACTGCCCCCGCACCCCTCTGACTGGCCGCACTCACTGCACTCCCCTGACTGGCCGCACTCACTGCACCCACACTCCCCTGACTGACCGCACTCACTGCATCCACACTCCCCTGACTGACCGCACTCACTGCACCCACACTCCCCTGACTGGTCGCACTCACTGCACCCGCACTCCTCTGACTGGCCGCACTCACCGCACTCCCCTGACTGACCGCACTCACTGCACCCGCACTCCACTGACTGACCGCACTCACAGCACCCGCGCTCCCCTGACTGGCCGCACTCACAGCACCAAAACTTCCCTGACTGGCCGCACTCACTGCCCCCGCACTCCCCTGACTGACCGCACTCACAGCACCCACACTCCCCTGACTGGCCGCACTCACCGCACTCCCCTGACTGACCGCACTCACTGCTCCCAAACTCCCCTGACTGACCGCACTCACTGCATCCACACTCCCCTGACTGACCGCACTCACTGCATCCACACTCCCCTGACTGACCGCACTCAATGCACCCGCACTCCCCTGACAGGTCGCACTCACTGCATCCACACTCCCCTGACTGACCGCACTCACTGCATCCACACTCCCCTGACTGACCGCACTCAATGCACCCGCACTCCCCTGACAGGTCGCACTCACTGCATTCACACTCCCCTGACTGACCGCACTCACTGCATCCACACTCCCCTGACTGACCGCACTCAATGCACCCGCACTCCCCTGACTGGCCGCACTCACTGCACCTGCACTCCCCTGACTGGCCGCACTCACAGCACCTGCACTTCCCTGACTGGCCGCACTCACTGCCCCCGCACCCCTCTGACTGGCCGCACTCACTGCACTCCCCTGACTGGCCGCACTCACTGCACCCACACTCCCCTGACTGACCGCACTCACTGCATCCACACTCCCCTGACTGACCGCACTCACTGCACCCACACTCCCCTGACTGGTCGCACTCACTGCACCCGCACTCCTCTGACTGGCCGCACTCACCGCACTCCCCTGACTGACCGCACTCACTGCACCCGCACTCCACTGACTGACCGCACTCACAGCACCCGCGCTCCCCTGACTGGCCGCACTCACAGCACCAAAACTTCCCTGACTGGCCGCACTCACTGCCCCCGCACTCCCCTGACTGACCGCACTCACAGCACCCACACTCCCCTGACTGGCCGCACTCACCGCACTCCCCTGACTGACCGCACTCACTGCTCCCAAACTCCCCTGACTGACCGCACTCACCGCACTCCCCTGACTGACCGCACTCACTGCTCCCAAACTCCCCTGACTGACCGCACTCATTGCACCACACTCCCCTGACTGACCGCACTCACTGCATCCACACTCCCCTGACTGACCGCACTCAATGCACCCGCACTCCCCTGACAGGTCGCACTCACTGCATCCACACTCCCCTGACTGACCGCACTCACTGCATCCACACTCCCCCGACTGCCCGCACTCACTGCATCCACACTCCCCTGACTGGCCGCACTCACTGCACCCACACTCCCCTGACTGGCCGCACTCACCGCACTCCTGTGACTGGCCGCACTCACTGCACCCGCACCCCTCTGACTGGCCGCACTCACCACACTCCCCTGACTGACCGCACTCACTGCATCCACACTCCCCTGACTGGCCGCACTCACTGCACCCGCACTCCCCTGACTGGCCGCACTCACCGCACTCCCCTGACTGGCCGCACTCACTGCACCCGCACTCCTCTGACTGGCCGCACACACCGCACTCCCCTGACTGACCGCACTCACTGCACCCACACTCCCCTGACTAGCCGCACTCACTGCACCCACACTCCCCTGACTGACCGCACTCACTGCATCCACACTCCCCTGACTACCCGCACTCACTACACCCACACTCCCCTGACAGGTCGCACTCACTGCATCCACACTCCCCTGACTGACCGCACTCACTGCATCCACACTCCCCTGACTGACCGCACTCACTGCACCTGCACTCCCCTGACTGGCTGCACTCACTGCACCGCACTCCCCCGACTGGACACAACCACTTCACCCACACTCCGCTAACTGACCACATTCACAGCACCCGCACTCCCCTGACTTGCCGCACTCACTGCATCCACACTCCCCTGACTGACCGTAATTACTGCACCCGCTCTCCCCTGACTGACCGCACTAACTGCACCAGCACTCCCGTGACTGGCCGCTCTCACTGCTCCCGCACTCCCGTGACTGGCCGCACTCACTGCACCCGCACTCCCCTGACTGGCCGCACTCACAGCACCCACACCCCCCCCACTGACCGCACTCACTGCATCCACACTCCCCTGACTGGCCGCACTCACTGCACCCGCACTCCCCTGACGGGCCGCACTCACTGCACCCGCACTCCCCTGACTGGCCGCTCTCACTGCACCCACACTCCCCTGACTGACCGCACTCACTGCACCCGCACTCCCGTGACTGGCCGCACTCACTGCATCCGCACTCACCTGACTGGCCGCACTCACTGCACCCGGACTCCCCTGACTGGCCGCACTCACTGCACCTGCACTCCCCTGACTGGCCGCACTCACTGCCCCGGACTCCCCTGACTGGTCGCACTCTCTGCCCCCGCACTCCCCCGAATGGCCGCACTCACTGCACCCGCACTCCCCTGACTGACAACACTCACTGCACCCGCCCTCCCCTGACTGACAACACTCACTGCACCCGCCCTCCCCTGACTGGCCGCACTCACTGCACCCACACTCCCCTGACTGGCCGCACTCACTGCATCCACACTCCCCTGACTGGCCGCACTCACTGCACCCGCACTCCCCTGACTGGCCGCACTCACCGCACTCTCCTGACTGGCCGCACTCACTGCACCCGCACTCCTCTGACTGGCCGCACTCACTGCACCCGCACTCCCCTGACTGGCCGCACTCACTGCACCCGCACTCCCCTGACATGCCGCACTCACTGCATCCGCACTCCCCTGACTGACCGCACTCACTGCATCCACACTCCCCTGACTAGCCGCACTCACTGGCCCCGCACTCCCCTGACTGACCACACTCACTGCACCCGCACTCCCCTGACTGGCTGCACTCACTGCACCCGCACTCCCCTGACTGACCACACTCACTGCACCCGCACTCCCCTGACTGGCCGCACTCACTGCACCCACAGTCCCCTGACTGGCCGCACTCACTGCACCCACACTCCCCTGACTGGCCGCACTCACTGCATCCACACTCCCCTGACTGACCGCACTCACTGCATCCACACTCCCCTGACTGACCGCACTCAATGCACCCGCACTCCCCTGACTGGCCGCACTCACAGCACCCGCACGCCGCTGACTGGCCGCACTCACCGCACTCCCCTGACTGACCGCACTCACTGCACCCACACTCCCCTGACTCGCCGCACTCACTGCACCCACACTCCCCTGACTGACCGCACTCACTGCACCCACACTCCCCTGACTCGCCGCACTCACTGCACCCACACTCCCCTGACTGACCACACTCACTGCATCCACACTCCCCTGACTGACCGCACTCACTGCATCCACACTCCCCTGACTGACCGCACTCACTGCACCCACACTCCCCTGACTGACCGCACTCACTGCATCCACACTCCCCTGACTCACCGCACTCACAGCACCCGCACTCCCCTGACTGGCCGCACTCGCAGCACTCACTGCACCCGGATCTCCATGACTGGCCGCACTCACTGCCCCCACTCTCCCCTGACTGACCGCACTCACTGCATCCACACTCCCCTGACTGGCCGCACTCACTGCACCCGCACTCCCCTGACTGGCCGCACTCACCGCACTCCCCTGACTGGCCGCACTCACTGCACCCGCACTCCTCTGACTGGCCGCACACACCGCACTCCCCTGACTGACCGCACTCACTGCACCCACACTCCCCTGACTAGCCGCACTCACTGCACCCACACTCCCCTGACTGACCGCACTCACTGCATCCACACTCCCCTGACTACCCGCACTCACTACACCCACACTCCCCTGACAGGTCGCACTCACTGCATCCACACTCCCCTGACTGACCGCACTCACTGCATCCACACTCCCCTGACTGACCGCACTCACTGCACCCGCACTTCCCTGACTGGCCGCACTCACTGCACCTGCACTCCCCTGACTGGCTGCACTCACTGCACCGCACTCCCCCGACTGGACACAACCACTTCACCCACACTCCGCTAACTGACCACATTCACAGCACCCGCACTCCCCTGACTTGCCGCACTCACTGCACCCGAACTCCCCTGACTGACCGCACTCACTGCATCCACACTCCCCTGACTGACCGCACTCACTGCACCCGCACTCCCCTGACTGACCGTAATTACTGCACGCGCTCTCCCCTGACTGACCGTAATTACTGCACCCGCTCTCCCCTGACTGACCGCACTAACTGCACCAGCACTCCCGTGACTGGCCGCTCTCACTGCTCCCGCACTCCCGTGACTGGCCGCACTCACTGCACCCGCACTCCCCTGACTGGCCGCACTCACAGCACCCACACCCCCCCCACTGACCGCACTCACTGCATCCACACTCCCCTGACTGGCCGCACTCACTGCACCCGCACTCCCCTGACGGGCCGCACTCACTGCACCCGCACTCCCCTGACTGGCCGCACTCACTGCACCCGCACTCCCCTGACGGGCCGCACTCACTGCACCCGCACTCCCCTGACTGGCCGCTCTCACTGCTCCCGCACTCCCGTGACTGGCCGCACTCACTGCATCCGCACTCACCTGACTGGCCGCTCTAACTGCACCCGCACTCCCCTGACTGGCCGCACTCACTGCACCCGCACTCCCCTGACTGGCCGCTCTCACTGCTCCCGCACTCCCGTGACTGGCCGCACTCACTGCATCCGCACTCACCTGACTGGCCGCACTCACTGCACCCGGACTCCCCTGACTGGCCGCACTCACTGCACCTGCACTCCCCTGACTGGCCGCACTCACTGCCCCGGACTCCCCTGACTGGTCGCACTCTCTGCCCCCGCACTCCCCCGAATGGCCGCACTCACTGCACCCACACTCCCCTGACTGACCGTAATTACTGCACCCACACTCCCCTGACTGACAACACTCACTGCACCCGCCCTCCCCTGACTGGCCGCACTCACTGCACCCACACTCCCCTGACTGGCCGCACTCACTGCATCCACACTCCCCTGACTGGCCGCACTCACTGCACCCGCACTCCCCTGACTGGCCGCACTCACCGCACTCTCCTGACTGGCCGCACTCACTGCACCCGCACTCCTCTGACTGGCCGCACTCACTGCACCCGCACTCCCCTGACTGGCCGCACTCACTGCACCCGCACTCCCCTGACATGCCGCACTCACTGCATCCGCACTCCCCTGACTGACCGCACTCACTGCATCCACACTCCCCTGACTAGCCACACTCACTGGCCCCGCACTCCCCTGACTGACCACACTCACTGCACCCGCACTCCCCTGACTGGCTGCACTCACTGCACCCGCACTCCCCTGACTGACCACACTCACTGCACCCGCACTCCCCTGACTGGCCGCACTCACTGCACCCACAGTCCCCTGACTGGCCGCACTCACTGCACCCACACTCCCCTGACTGGCCGCACTCACTGCATCCACACTCCCCTGACTGACCGCACTCACTGCATCCACACTCCCCTGACTGACCGCACTCAATGCACCCGCACTCCCCTGACTGGCCGCACTCACAGCACCCGCACGCCGCTGACTGGCCGCACTCACCGCACTCCCCTGACTGACCGCACTCACTGCACCCACACTCCCCTGACTCGCCGCACTCACTGCACCCACACTCCCCTGACTGACCGCACTCACTGCACCCACACTCCCCTGACTCGCCGCACTCACTGCACCCACACTCCCCTGACTGACCACACTCACTGCATCCACACTCCCCTGACTGACCGCACTCACTGCATCCACACTCCCCTGACTGACCGCACTCACTGCACCCACACTCCCCTGACTGACCGCACTCACTGCATCCACACTCCCCTGACTCACCGCACTCACAGCACCCGCACTCCCCTGACTGGCCGCACTCGCAGCACTCACTGCACCCGGATCTCCATGACTGGCCGCACTCACTGCCCCCACTCTCCCCTGCCTGACCGCACTCACTGCACCCGCACTCCCCTGACTGGCCGCACTCACTGCACCCACACTCCCCTGACTGACCGCACTCACTGCACCCGCACTCCCGTGACTGGCCGCACGCACTGCATCCGCACTCACCTGACTGACCGCACTCACTGCACCCGAACTCCCCTGACTGGCCGCACTCACAGCACCTGCACTCCCCTAACTGGCCGCACTCACAGCACCCGCACTCCCGTGACTGGCCGCACTCACTGCATCCGCATTCACCTGACTGACCGCACTCACTGCACCTGCACTCCCCTTACTGGCCGCACTCACAGCACCTGCACTCCCGTGACTGGCCGCACTCACCGCACTCCCCTGACTGACCGCACTCACTGCACCCGCACTCCCCTGACTGGCCACACTCACTGCCCCCGCACTCCACTAACTGACCGCACTCACAGCACCCGCGCTCCCCTGACTGGCCGCACTCACAGCACCAAAACCTCCCTGACTGACCGCACTAACTGCACCCAAACTCCCCTGACTGATAACACTCACTGCCCCCGCACACCCCTGACTGAGCACACTCACTGCACCCATACTCCCCTGACTGGCCGCACTCACGGCATCCGCACTCCACAGACTGGCCGCACTCACTGCACTCCCCTGACTGACCGCACTCACAGCACCCGCACTACCCTGACTGGCCGCACTCACAGCACCTGCACTCCCCTGACTGGCCGCACTCACCACACTCATGTGACTGGCCGCACTCACTGCACCCGCACCCCTCTGACTGGCCGCACTCACTGCACTCCCCGGACTGACCGCGCTCACTGCACCCACACTCAGCTGACTAGCCGCACTCACTGCACCCACACTCCCCTGACTGACCGCACTCACTGCATTCACACTCCCCTGACTGACCGCACTCACTGCACCCACACTCCCCTCACTGGTCGCACTCACTGCACCCGCACTCCTCTGTCTGGCCGCACTCACCGCACTCCCCTGACTGACCGCACTCACTGCACCCACACTCCCCTGACTAGCCGCATTCACTGCACCCACACCCCCCCCACTGACCGCACTCACTGCATCCACACTCCCCTGACTGGCCGCACTCACTGCACCCGCACTCCCCTGACTGGTCGCACTCACTGCACCCGCACTCCCCTGACTGGCCGCACTCACTGCACCCGCACTCCCGTGACTGGCCGCACTCACTGCACCCACACTCCCCTGACTGACCGCACTCACTGCACCCGCACGCCCCTGACTGGCCGCACTCACTGCACCCGCACTCCCGTGACTGGCCGCACTCACTGCACCCGCACTCCCCGCACCCGCACTCCCCTGACTGGCCGCACTCACTGCACCCGCACTCCCCTGACTGGCCGCACTCACAGCACCCGCACTCCCCTAACTGGCCGCACTCACAGCACCCGCACTCCCGTGACTGGCCGCACTCACTGCATCCGCACTCACCTGACGGACCGCACTCACTGCACCCGGACTCCCCTGACTGGCCGCACTCACCGCACTACCCTGACTGGCCGCACTCACTGCACCCGCACTCCTCTGACTGGCCGCACTCACCGCACTCCCCTGACTGACCGCACTCACTGCACCCGCACTCCCCTGACTGGCCACACTCACTGCCCCCGCACTCCACTGACTGACCGCACTCACAGCACCCGCGCTCCCCAGACTGTCGGCACTCACAGCACCCGCGCTCCTCTGACTGGCCGCACTCACCGCACTCCCCTGACTGACCGCACTCACTGCACACGCACTCCCCTGACTGGCCACACTCACTGCCCCTCCACTCCAGTGACTGACCGCACTCACAGCACCCGCGCTCCCCTGACTGGCCGCACTCACAGCACCAAAACCTCCCTGACTGGCCGCACTCACTTCCCCCGCACTCCACTGACTGACCGCACTCACAGCACCCGCACTCCCCTGACTGGTCGCACTCTCTGCCCCCGCACTCCCCTGACTGGCCACACTCACTGCACCCGCACTCCCCTGACTGACCGTAATTACTGCACCCGCTCTCCCCTGACTGACCGCACTAACTGCACCCACACTCCCCTGACTGACAACACTCACTGCCCCCGCACACCCCTGACTGGCCGCAATTACTGCACACGCTCTCCCCTGACTGGCCGCACTCACTGCATCCACACTCCCCTGACAGGTCGCACTCACTGCATCCACACTCCCCTGACTGACCGCACTCACTGCATCCACACTCCCCTGACTGGCCGCACTCACTGCACCCACACTCCCCTGACAGGTCGCACTCACTGCATCCACACTCCCCTGACTGACCGCACTCACTGCATCCACACTCCCCTGACTGACCGCACTCAATGCACCCGCACTCCCCTGACTGGCCGCACTCACTGCACCTGCACTCCCCTGACTGGCTGCACTCACTGCCCCCGCACTCCCCTGACTGACCACACTCACTGCACCCGCACTCCCCTGACAGGTCGCACTCACTGCATCCACACTCCCCTGACTGACCGCACTCACTGCATCCACACTCCCCTGACTGGCCGCACTCACAGCACCTGCACATCCCTGACTGGCTGCACTCACTGCCCCAGCACTCCCCTGACTGACCACACTCACTGCACCCGCACTCCCCTGACTGGCCGCACTCACTGCACCCGCAGTCCCCTAACTGGCCGCACTCACCGCACTCCCCTGACTGGCCGCACTCACTGCACCCGCACTCCCCTGACTGGCCGCACTCACCGCACTCCCCTGACTGACCGCACTCACTGCACCCACACTCCCCTGACTGGTCGCACTCACTGCACCCACACTCCCCTGACTGACCGCACTCACTGCATCCACACTCCCCTGACTAACCGCACTCACTGCACCCACACTCCCCTGACTGGCCGCACTCACTGCATCCACACTCCCCTGACAGGTCGCACTCACTGCATCCACACACCCCTGACTGACCGCACTCACTGCATCCACACTCCCCTGACTAACCGCACTCACTGCACCCACACTCCCCTGACTGGCCGCACTCACTGCATCCACACTCCCCTGACAGGTCGCACTCACTGCATCCACACACCCCTGACTGACCGCACTCACTGCATCCACACTCCCCTGACTGGCCGCACTCACTGCACCCACACTCCCCTGACTGACCGCACTCACTGCACCCACACTCCCCTGACTGACCGCACTCACTGCATCCACACTCCCCTGACTAACCGCACTCACTGCACCCACACTCCCCTGACTGACCGCACTCACTGCATCCACACTCCCCTGACTAACCGCACTCACTGCACCCACACTCCCCTGACTGACCGCACTCACTGCACCCACACTCCCCTGACTGACCGCACTCACTGCATCCACACTCCCCTGACTAACCGCACTCACTGCACCCACACTCCCCTGACAGACCGCACTCACTGCACCCACACTCCCCTGACTGACCGCACTCACTGCATCCACACTCCCCTGACTAACCGCACTCACTGCATCCACACTCCCCTGACAGACCGCACTCACTGCACCTGCACTCCCCTGACTGGCCGCACTCACTGCACCCACACTTCCCTGACTGGTCGCACTCACTGCACCCACACTCCCCTGACTGACCGCACTCACTGCACCCACACTCCCCTGACTCGCCGCACTCACTGCACCCACACGCCCCTGACTGACCGCACTCACTGCATCCACACTCCCCTGACTGACCGCACTCACTGCACCCACACTCCCCTGACTGACCGCACTCACTCCATCACACTCCCGTGACTGACCGCACTCACTGCATCCACACTCCCCTGACTGACCGCACTCACTGCACCCGCACTCCCCTTACTGGCAGCACACACTGCACCCGCACTCCCCTGACTGGCCGCACTCACAGCACCCGCACTCCCGTGACTGGCCGCACTCACTGCATCCGCACTCACCTGACTGACCGCACTCACTGCACCTGCACTCCCCTGACTGGCCGGACTCACCGCACTACCCTGACTGGCCGCACTCACTGCACCCGCACTCCTCTGACTGGCCGCACTCACAGCACCCGCACTCCCCTAACTGGCCGCACTCACAGCACCCGCACTCCCGTGACTGGCCGCACTCACTGCATCCGCACTCACCTGACGGACCGCACTCACTGCACCCGGACTCCCCTGACTGGCCGCACTCACCGCACTACCCTGACTGGCCGCACTCACTGCACCCGCACTCCTCTGACTGGCCGCACTCACCGCACTCCCCTGACTGACCGCACTCACTGCACCCGCACTCCCCTGACTGGCCACACTCACTGCCCCCGCACTCCACTGACTGACCGCACTCACAGCACCCGCGCTCCCCTGACTGTCGGCACTCACAGCACCCGCGCTCCTCTGACTGGCCGCACTCACCGCACTCCCCTGACTGACCGCACTCACTGCACACGCACTCCCCTGACTGGCCACACTCACTGCCCCTCCACTCCAGTGACTGACCGCACTCACAGCACCCGCGCTCCCCTGACTGGCCGCACTCACAGCACCAAAACCTCCCTGACTGGCCGCACTCACTTCCCCCGCACTCCACTGACTGACCGCACTCACAGCACCCGCACTCCCCTGACTGGTCGCACTCTCTGCCCCCGCACTCCCCTGACTGGCCACACTCACTGCACCCGCACTCCCCTGACTGACCGTAATTACTGCACCCGCTCTCCCCTGACTGACCGCACTAACTGCACCCACACTCCCCTGACTGACAACACTCACTGCCCCCGCACACCCCTGACTGGCCGCAATTACTGCACACGCTCTCCCCTGACTGGCCGCACTCACTGCATCCACACTCCCCTGACAGGTCGCACTCACTGCATCCACACTCCCCTGACTGACCGCACTCACTGCATCCACACTCCCCTGACTGGCCGCACTCACTGCACCCACACTCCCCTGACAGGTCGCACTCACTGCATCCACACTCCCCTGACTGACCGCACTCACTGCATCCACACTCCCCTGACTGACCGCACTCAATGCACCCGCACTCCCCTGACTGGCCGCACTCACTGCACCTGCACTCCCCTGACTGGCTGCACTCACTGCCCCCGCACTCCCCTGACTGACCACACTCACTGCACCCGCACTCCCCTGACAGGTCGCACTCACTGCATCCACACTCCCCTGACTGACCGCACTCACTGCATCCACACTCCCCTGACTGGCCGCACTCACTGCACCCACACTCCCCTGACAGGTCGCACTCACTGCATCCACACTCCCCTGACTGACCGCACTCACTGCATCCACACTCCCCTGACTGACCGCACTCAATGCACCCGCACTCCCCTGACTGGCCGCACTCACTGCCCCCGCACTCCCCTGACTGACCACACTCACTGCACCCGCACTCCCCTGACTGGCCGCACTCACTGCACCCGCAGTCCCCTAACTGGCCGCACTCACCGCACTCCCCTGACTGGCCGCACTCACTGCACCCGCACTCCCCTGACTGGCCGCACTCACCGCACTCCCCTGACTGACCGCACTCACTGCACCCACACTCCCCTGACTGGTCGCACTCACTGCACCCACACTCCCCTGACTGACCGCACTCACTGCATCCACACTCCCCTGACTAACCGCACTCACTGCACCCACACTCCCCTGACTGGCCGCACTCACTGCATCCACACTCCCCTGACAGGTCGCACTCACTGCATCCACACACCCCTGACTGACCGCACTCACTGCATCCACACTCCCCTGACTAACCGCACTCACTGCACCCACACTCCCCTGACTGGCCGCACTCACTGCATCCACACTCCCCTGACAGGTCGCACTCACTGCATCCACACACCCCTGACTGACCGCACTCACTGCATCCACACTCCCCTGACTGGCCGCACTCACTGCACCCACACTCCCCTGACTGACCGCACTCACTGCACCCACACTCCCCTGACTGACCGCACTCACTGCATCCACACTCCCCTGACTAACCGCACTCACTGCACCCACACTCCCCTGACTGACCGCACTCACTGCATCCACACTCCCCTGACTAACCGCACTCACTGCACCCACACTCCCCTGACTGACCGCACTCACTGCACCCACACTCCCCTGACTGACCGCACTCACTGCATCCACACTCCCCTGACTAACCGCACTCACTGCACCCACACTCCCCTGACAGACCGCACTCACTGCACCCACACTCCCCTGACTGACCGCACTCACTGCATCCACACTCCCCTGACTAACCGCACTCACTGCATCCACACTCCCCTGACAGACCGCACTCACTGCACCTGCACTCCCCTGACTGGCCGCACTCACTGCACCCACACTTCCCTGACTGGTCGCAC
The DNA here is from genome assembly GCF_964213995.1 of Mustelus asterias. Lineage (NCBI taxonomy): Eukaryota > Metazoa > Chordata > Chondrichthyes > Carcharhiniformes > Triakidae > Mustelus > Mustelus asterias. The sequence continues at coordinate 87,614,539 of NC_135816.1, read as the reverse complement.
TCACTGCACCCACACTCCCCTGACTGACCGCACTCACTGCACCCACACTCCCCTGACTCGCCGCACTCACTGCACCCACACGCCCCTGACTGACCGCACTCACTGCATCCACACTCCCCTGACTGACCGCACTCACTGCACCCACACTCCCCTGACTGACCGCACTCACTCCATCACACTCCCGTGACTGACCGCACTCACTGCATCCACACTCCCCTGACTGACCGCACTCACTGCACCCGCACTCCCCTTACTGGCAGCACACACTGCACCCGCACTCCCCTGACTGGCCGCACTCACAGCACCCGCACTCCCGTGACTGGCCGCACTCACTGCATCCGCACTCACCTGACTGACCGCACTCACTGCACCTGCACTCCCCTGACTGGCCGGACTCACCGCACTACCCTGACTGGCCGCACTCACTGCACCCGCACTCCTCTGACTGGCCGCACTCACCGCACTCCCCTGACTGACCGCACTCACTGCACCCGCACTCCCCTGACTGGCCACACTCACTGCACCCGCACTCCTCTGACTGGCCGCACTCATCGCACTCCCCTGACTGACCGCACTCACTGCACCCGCACTCCACTGACTGACCGCACTCACAGCACCCGCGCTCCCCTGACTGGCCGCACTCACAGCACCAAAACCTCCCTGACTGGCCGCACTCACTGCCCCCGCACTCCCCTGACTGACCGAACCCACTGCCCCGGACTCCCCTGACAGGCCGGACTCACAGCAGCCGCACTCCCCCGACTGGCCACACTCACTGCACCCGCACTCCCCTGACTGACCGTAATAACTGCACCCGCTCTCCCCTGACTGACCGCACTAACTGCACCCACACTCCCCTGACTGACAACACTCACTGCCCCCGCACATCCCTGACTGACCACACTCACTGCACCCGCACTCCCCTGACTGACCGCACTCACAGCACCCGCACTCCCCTGACTGGCCGCACTCACAGCACCCGCACTCCCCTGACTGGCCGCACTCACTGCACCCGCACTCCCCTGACTGGCCGCACTCACTGCACCCTCACTCCCCTGACTGACCGCACTCACTGCATCCACACTCCCCTGACTGACCGCACTCACTGCATCCACACTCCCCTGACTGACCGCACTCAATGCACCCGCACTCCCCTGACAGGTCGCACTCACTGCATCCACACTCCCCTGACTGACCGCACTCACTGCATCCACACTCCCCTGACTGGCCGCACTCACTGCACCCTCACTCCCCTGACTGACCGCACTCACTGCATCCACACTCCCCTGACTGACCGCACTCACTGCATCCACACTCCCCTGACTGACCGCACTCAATGCACCCGCACTCCCCTGACAGGTCGCACTCACTGCATCCACACTCCCCTGACTGACCGCACTCACTGCATCCACACTCCCCTGACTGACCGCACTCAATGCACCCGCACTCCCCTGACTGGCCGCACTCACTGCACCGCACTCCCCTGACTGGCCACACTCACTGCACCCACACTCCCCTGACTGACCGCACTCACTGCACCCACACTCCCCTGACTGACCGCACTCACTGCATCCACACTCCCCTGACTACCCGCACTCACTACACCCACACTCCCCTGACAGGTCGCACTCACTGCATCCACACTCCCCTGACTGACCGCACTCACTGCATCCACACTCCCCTGACTGACCGCACTCACTGCACCCGCACTTCCCTGACTGGCCGCACTCACTGCACCGCACTCCCCCGACTGGACACAACCACTTCACCCACACTCCGCTAACTGACCACATTCACAGCACCCGCACTCCCCTGACTTGCCGCACTCACTGCATCCACACTCCCCTGACTGACCGCACTCACTGCACCCGCACTCCCCTGACTGACCGCACTCACTGCACCACACTCCCCTGACTGCCCGCACTCACTGCATCCACACTCCCCTGACTGGCCGCACTCACTGCACCCGCACTCCCCTGACTGGCAGCACTCACCGCACCCGCACTCCCCTGACTGGCAGCACTCACTGCACCTGCACTCCCCTGACTGGCCGCACTCACCGCACTCCCCTGACTGGCCGCACTCACTGCATCCGCACTCCCCTGACTGACCGCACTCACTGCACCCACACTCCCCTGACTGGTCGCACTCACTGCACCCGCACTCCCCTGACTGGCCTCAGTCACTGCACACGCACTCCCCTGACTGGCCGCACTCACTGCACCCACACTCCCCTGACTGACCGCACTCACTGCACCCGCACTCCCCTGACTGGCCTCAGTCACTGCACACGCACTCCCCTGACTGGCCGCACTCACTGCACCCACACTCCCCTGACTGGTCGCACTCACTGCACCCACACTCCCCTGACTGGTCGCACTCACTGCACCCACACTCCCCTGACTGGTTGCACTCACTGCACCCACACTCCCCTGACTGACCGCACTCACAGCATCCGCACTCCCCTGACTGGCAGCACTCACTGCATCCGCACTCACCTGACTGACCGCACTCACTGCACCTGCACTCCCCTGACTGGCCGCACTCACTGCATCCGCACTCCCCTGACTGGCCGCACTCACTGCACCCTCACTCCCCTGACTGACCGCACTCACTGCATCCACACTCCCCTGACTGACCGCACTCACTGCATCCACACTCCCCTGACTGACCGCACTCAATGCACCCGCACTCCCCTGACAGGTCGCACTCACTGCATCCACACTCCCCTGACTGACCGCACTCACTGCATCCACACTCCCCTGACTGGCCGCACTCACTGCACCCTCACTCCCCTGACTGACCGCACTCACTGCATCCACACTCCCCTGACTGACCGCACTCACTGCATCCACACTCCCCTGACTGACCGCACTCAATGCACCCGCACTCCCCTGACAGGTCGCACTCACTGCATCCACACTCCCCTGACTGACCGCACTCACTGCATCCACACTCCCCTGACTGACCGCACTCAATGCACCCGCACTCCCCTGACTGGCCGCACTCACTGCACCTGCACTCCCCTGACTGGCCACACTCACTGCACCCACACTCCCCTGACTGACCGCACTCACTGCACCCACACTCCCCTGACTGACCGCACTCACTGCATCCACACTCCCCTGACTACCCGCACTCACTACACCCACACTCCCCTGACAGGTCGCACTCACTGCATCCACACTCCCCTGACTGACCGCACTCACTGCATCCACACTCCCCTGACTGACCGCACTCACTGCACCCGCACTTCCCTGACTGGCCGCACTCACTGCACCGCACTCCCCCGACTGGACACAACCACTTCACCCACACTCCGCTAACTGACCACATTCACAGCACCCGCACTCCCCTGACTTGCCGCACTCACTGCATCCACACTCCCCTGACTGACCGCACTCACTGCACCCGCACTCCCCTGACTGACCGCACTCACTGCACCACACTCCCCTGACTGCCCGCACTCACTGCATCCACACTCCCCTGACTGGCCGCACTCACTGCACCCGCACTCCCCTGACTGGCAGCACTCACCGCACCCGCACTCCCCTGACTGGCAGCACTCACTGCACCTGCACTCCCCTGACTGGCCGCACTCACCGCACTCCCCTGACTGGCCGCACTCACTGCATCCGCACTCCCCTGACTGACCGCACTCACTGCACCCACACTCCCCTGACTGGTCGCACTCACTGCACCCGCACTCCCCTGACTGGCCTCAGTCACTGCACACGCACTCCCCTGACTGGCCGCACTCACTGCACCCACACTCCCCTGACTGACCGCACTCACTGCACCCGCACTCCCCTGACTGGCCTCAGTCACTGCACACGCACTCCCCTGACTGGCCGCACTCACTGCACCCACACTCCCCTGACTGGTCGCACTCACTGCACCCACACTCCCCTGACTGGTCGCACTCACTGCACCCACACTCCCCTGACTGGTTGCACTCACTGCACCCACACTCCCCTGACTGACCGCACTCACAGCATCCGCACTCCCCTGACTGGCAGCACTCACTGCATCCGCACTCACCTGACTGACCGCACTCACTGCACCTGCACTCCCCTGACTGGCCGCACTCACTGCATCCGCACTCCCCTCACTGACCGCACTCACTGCACCCGGACTCCCCTGACTGGCCGCACTCACTGCACCAGCACTCCTCTGACTGGCCGCACTCACCGCACTCCCCTGACTGACCGCACTCACTGCACCCGCACTCCCCTGACTGGCCACACTCACTGCCCCCGCACTCCACTGACTGACCGCACTCACAGCACCCGCGCTCCCCTGACTGGCCGCACTCACAGCACCAAAACTTCCCTAACTGGCCGCACTCACTGCCCCCGCACACCCCTGACTGACCGAACCCACTGCCCCGGACTCTCCTGACAGGCCGGACTCACAGCAGCCGCACTCCCCTGACTGGCCGCACTCACTGCACCTGCACTCCCCTGACTGGCCGCACTCACAGCACCTGCACATCCCTGACTGGCTGCACTCACTGCCCCCGCACTCCCCTGACTGGCCGCACTCACTGCACCCGCACTCCTCTGACTGGCCGCACTCACTGCACCCTCACTCCCCTGACTGACCGCACTCACTGCATCCACACTCCCCTGACTAACCGCACTCACTGCATCCACACTCCCCTGACAGGTCGCACTCACTGCATCCACACACCCCTGACTGACCGCACTCACTGCATCCACACTCCCCTGACTAACCGCACTCACTGCACCCACACTCCCCTGACTGACCGCACTCACTGCATCCACACTCCCCTGACTAACCGCACTCACTGCACCCACACTCCCCTGACAGACCGCACTCACTGCACCTGCACTCCCCTGACTGACCGCACTCACTGCATCCACACTCCCCTGACTAACCGCACTCACTGCACCCACACTCCCCTGACAGACCGCACTCACTGCACCCACACTCCCCTGACAGACCGCACTCACTGCACCTGCACTCCCCTGACTAACCGCACTCACTGCATCCACACTCCCCTGACAGACCGCACTCACTGCACCTGCACTCCCCTGACTGGCCGCACTCACTGCACCCACACTTCCCTGACTGGTCGCACTCACTGCACCCACACTCCCCTGACTGACCGCACTCACTGCACCCACACTCCCCTGACTCGCCGCACTCACTGCACCCACACGCCCCTGACTGACCGCACTCACTGCATCCACACTCCCCTGACTGACCGCACTCACTGCACCCACACTCCCCTGACTGACCGCACTCACTCCATCACACTCCCGTGACTGACCGCACTCACTGCATCCACACTCCCCTGACTGACCGCACTCACTGCACCCGCACTCCCCTGACTGGCAGCACACACTGCACCCGCACTCCCCTGACTGGCCGCACTCACAGCACCCACACCCCCCCCACTGACCGCACTCACTGCATCCACACTCCCCTGACTGGCCGCACTCACTGCACCCGCACTCCCCTGACTGGCAGCACTCACTGCACCCGGACTCCCATGACTGGCCGCACTCACTGCCCTCAATCTCCCCTGCCTGACCGCACTCACTGCACCCGGACTCCCCTGACTGGCCGCACTCACTGCACCCGCACTCCCGTGACTGGCCGCACTCACTGCACCCACACTCCCCTGACTGACCGCACTCACTGCACCCGCACGCCCCTGACTGGCCGCACTCACTGCACCCGCACTCCCGTGACTGGCCGCACTCACTGCACCCGCACTGCCCTGACTGGCCGCACTCACTGCACCCGCACTCCCCTGACTGGCCGCACTCACAGCACCCGCACTCCCCTAACTGGCCGCACTCACAGCACCCGCACTCCCGTGACTGGCCGCACTCACTGCATCCGCACTCACCTGACTGACCGCACTCACTGCACCTGCACTCCCCTGACTGGCCGGACTCACCGCACTACCCTGACTGGCCGCACTCACTGCACCCGCACTCCTCTGACTGGCCGCACTCACCGCACTCCCCTGACTGACCGCACTCACTGCACCCGCACTCCCCTGACTGGCCACACTCACTGCACCCGCACTCCTCTGACTGGCCGCACTCACCGCACTCCCCTGACTGACCGCACTCACTGCACCCGCACTCCACTGACTGACCGCACTCACAGCACCCGCGCTCCCCTGACTGGCCGCACTCACAGCACCAAAACTTCCCTGACTGGCCGCACTCACTGCCCCCGCACTCCCCTGACTGACCGAACCCACTGCCCCGGACTCCCCTGACAGGCCGGACTCACAGCAGCCGCACTCCCCCGACTGGCCACACTCACTGCACCCGCACTCCCCTGACTGACCGTAATTACTGCACCCGCTCTCCCCTGACTGACCGCACTAACTGCACCCACACTCCCCTGACTGACAACACTCACTGCCCCCGCACATCCCTGACTGACCACACTCACTGCACCCGCACTCCCCTGACTGACCGCACTCACAGCACCCGCACTCCCCTGACTGGCCGCACTCACAGCACCCGCACTCCCCTGACTGGCCGCACTCACTGCACCCGCACTCCCCTGACTGGCCGCACTCACTGCACCCTCACTCCCCTGACTGACCGCACTCACTGCATCCACACTCCCCTGACTGACCGCACTCACTGCATCCACACTCACCTGACTGACCGCACTCAATGCACCCGCACTCCCCTGACAGGTCGCACTCACTGCATCCACACTCCCCTGACTGACCGCACTCACTGCATCCACACTCCCCTGACTGTCCGCACTCACTGCACCTGCACTCCCCTGACTGGCCGCACTCACAGCACCTGCACTTCCCTGACTGGCCGCACTCACTGCCCCCGCACTCCTCTGACTGGCCGCACTCACCGCACTCCCCTGACTGACCGCACTCACTGCACCCACAGTCCCCTGACTAGCCGCACTCACTGCACCCACACTCCCCTGAGTGGCCGCACACTCCGCACCCACACTCCCCTGACTGACCGCAATCACTGCACCCGCACTCGCCTGAGTGGCCGCACTCTCCGCACCCACACTCCCCTGACTGACCGCACTCACTGCACCTGCACTCCCCTGACTGGCCGCACTCGCAGCACCTGCACTTCCCTGACTGGCCGCACTCACTGCCCCCGCACTCCCCCGACTGGCCACAACCACTGCACCCACACTCCGCTAACTGACCACATTCACTGCACCCGAACTCCCCTGACTGGCCGCACTCACTGCGCCGGCTCTCCCCTGACTGACCGCACTCACTGCCCCCGCACTCCCCTGACTGGCCGCACTCACAGCACCCGCACTCCCCTAACTGGCCGCACTCACAGCACCCGCACTCCCGTGACTGGCCGCACTCACTGCATCCGCACTCACCTGACGGACCGCACTCACTGCACCCGGACTCCCCTGACTGGCCGCACTCACCGCACTACCCTGACTGGCCGCACTCACTGCACCCGCACTCCTCTGACTGGCCGCACTCACCGCACTCCCCTGACTGACCGCACTCACTGCACCCGCACTCCCCTGACTGGCCACACTCACTGCCCCCGCACTCCACTGACTGACCGCACTCACCGCACTCCCCTGACTGACCGCACTCACTGCACCCACACTCCCCTGACTGGCCACACTCACTGCACCCTCACTTCCCTGACTGGTCGCACTCTCTGCCCCCGCACTCCCCTGACTGACCGTAATTACTGCACCCGCTCTCCCCTGACTGACCGCACTAACTGCACCCACACTCCCCTGACTGACAACACTCACTGCCCCCGCACTCCCCTGACTGGCCGCAATTACTGCACACGCTCTCCCCTGACTGGCCGCACTCACTGCATCCACACTCCCCTGACTGGCCGCACTCACTGCACCCGCACTCCCCTGACTGGCCGCACTCACTGCACCCGCACTCCCCTGACTGGCCGCACTCACTGCACCCGCACTCCCCTGACAGGTCGCACTCACTGCATCCACACTCCCCTGACTGACCGCACTCACTGCATCCACACTCCCCTGACTGACCGCACTCAATGCACCCGCACTCCCCTGACTGGCTGCACTCACTGCACCCGCACTCCCCTGACTGGCCGCACTCACTGCACCCGCAGTCCCCTAACTGGCCGCACTCACCGCACTCCCCTGACTGGCCGCACTCACTGCACCCGCACTCCCCTGACTGGCCGCACTCACCGCACTCCCCTGACTGACCGCACTCACTGCACCCACACTCCCCTGACTGGCCACACTCACTGCACCCGCACTCCCCTGACTGGCCGCACTCACCGCACTCCCCTGACTGACCGCACTCACTGCACCCACACTCCCCTGACTGGCCACACTCACTGCACCCTCACTTCCCTGACTGGTCGCACTCACTGCACCCACACTCCCCTGACTGACCGCACTCACTGCACCCACACTCCCCTGACTGACCGCACTCACTGCACCCACACTCCCCTGACTAACCGCACTCACTGCACCCACACTCCCCTGACAGGTCGCACTCACTGCATCCACACTCCCCTGACTGGCCGCACTCACAGCACCCGCGCTCCTCTGACTGGCCGCACTCACCGCACTCCCCTGACTGACCGCACTCACTGCACACGCACTCCCCTGACTGGCCACACTCACAGCACCCGCGCTCCTCTGACTGGCCGCACTCACCGCACTCCCCTGACTGACCGCACTCACTGCACACGCACTCCCCTGACTGGCCACACTCACTGCCCCTGCACTCCAGTGACTGACCGCACTCACAGCACCCGCGCTCCCCTGACTGGCCGCACTCACAGCACCAAAACCTCCCTGACTGGCCGCACTCACTTCCCCCGCACTCCACTGACTGACCGCACTCACAGCACCCGCACTCCCCTGACTGGTCGCACTCTCTGCCCCCGCACTACCCCGACTGGCCGGACTCACAGCAGCCCCACTCCCGACTAGCCACACTCACTGCACCCGCTCTCCCCTGAATGACCGCACTAACTGCACCCACACTCCCCTGACTGACAACACTCACTGCCCCCGCACACCCCTGACTGGCCGCAATTACTGCACACGCACTCCCCTGACTGGCCGCACTCACTGCACCCGCACTCCCCTGACAGGTCGCACTCACTGCACCCGCACTCCCCTGACTGACCGCACTCACTGCATCCACACTCCCCTGACTGACCGCACTCAATGCACCCGCACTCCCCTGACAGGTCGCACTCACTGCATCCACACTCCCCTGACTGACCGCACTCACTGCATCCACACTCCCCTGACTGACCGCACTCAATGCACCCGCACTCCCCTGACTGGCCGCACTCACTGCACCTGCACTCCCCTGACTGGCCGCACTCAATGCACCCGCACTCCCCTGACTGGCCGCACTCACTGCACCCGCACTCCCCTGACTGGCCGCACTCACTGCACCCGCAGTCCCCTAACTGGCCGCACTCACCGCACTCCCCTGACTGGCCGCACTCACTGCACCCGCACTCCCCTGACTGGCCGCACTCACCGCACTCCCCTGACTGACCGCACTCACTGCACCCGCACTCCCCTGACTGGCCGCACTCACCGCACCCTCACTTCCCTGACTGGTCGCACTCACTGCATCCACACTCCCCTGACTGACCGCACTCAATGCACCCGCACTCCCCTGACTGGCCGCACTCACTGCACCCACACTCCCCTGACTGACCGCACTCACTGCATCCACACTCCCCTGACAGGTCGCACTCACTGCATCCACACACCCCTGACTGACCGCACTCACTGCATCCACACTCCCCTGACTAACCGCACTCACTGCACCCACACTCCCCTGACTGGCCGCACTCACTGCATCCACACTCCCCTGACAGGTCGCACTCACTGCATCCACACACCCCTGACTGACCGCACTCACTGCATCCACACTCCCCTGACTAACCGCACTCACTGCACCCACACTCCCCTGACTGACCGCACTCACTGCACCCACACTCCCCTGACTGACCGCACTCACTGCATCCACACTCCCCTGACTAACCGCACTCACTGCACCCACACTCCCCTGACAGGTCGCACTCACTGCATCCACACTCCCCTGACAGACCGCACTCACTGCACCTGCACTCCCCTGACTGGCCGCACTCACTGCACCCACACTTCCCTGACTGGTCGCACTCACTGCACCCACACTCCCCTGACTGACCGCACTCACTGCACCCACACTCCCCTGACTCGCCGCACTCACTGCACCCACACGCCCCTGACTGACCGCACTCACTGCATCCACACTCCCCTGACTGACCGCACTCACTGCACCCACACTCCCCTGACTGACCGCACTCACTCCATCACACTCCCGTGACTGACCGCACTCACTGCATCCACACTCCCCTGACTGACCGCACTCACTGCACCCGCACTCCCCTGACTGGCAGCACACACTGCACCCGCACTCCCCTGACTGGCCGCACTCACAGCACCCGCACTCCCGTGACTGGCCGCACTCACTGCATCCGCACTCACCTGACGGACCGCACTCACTGCACCCGGACTCCCCTGACTGGCCGCACTCACTGCACCTGCACTCCCGTGACTGGCCGCACTCACTGCATCCGCACTCACCTGACTGACCGCACTCACTGCACCTGCACTCCCCTGACTGGCCGGACTCACCGCACTACCCTGACTGGCCGCACTCACTGCACCCGCACTCCTCTGACTGGCCGCACTCACCGCACTCCCCTGACTGACCGCACTCACTGCACCCGCACTCCCCTGACTGGCCACACTCACTGCACCCGCACTCCTCTGACTGGCCGCACTCACCGCACTCCCCTGACTGACCGCACTCACTGCACCCGCACTCCACTGACTGACCGCACTCACAGCACCCGCGCTCCCCTGACTGGCCGCACTCACAGCACCAAAACTTCCCTGACTGGCCGCACTCACTGCCCCCGCACTCCCCTGACTGACCGAACCCACTGCCCCGGACTCCCCTGACAGGCCGGACTCACAGCAGCCGCACTCCCCCGACTGGCCACACTCACTGCACCCGCACTCCCCTGACTGACCGTAATTACTGCACCCGCTCTCCCCTGACTGACCGCACTAACTGCACCCACACTCCCCTGACTGACAACACTCACTGCCCCCGCACATCCCTGACTGACCACACTCACTGCACCCGCACTCCCCTGACTGACCGCACTCACAGCACCCGCACTCCCCTGACTGGCCGCACTCACAGCACCCGCACTCCCCTGACTGGCCGCACTCACTGCACCCGCACTCCCCTGACTGGCCGCACTCACTGCACCCTCACTCCCCTGACTGACCGCACTCACTGCATCCACACTCCCCTGACTGACCGCACTCACTGCATCCACACTCCCCTGACTGACCGCACTCAATGCACCCGCACTCCCCTGACAGGTCGCACTCACTGCATCCACACTCCCCTGACTGACCGCACTCACTGCATCCACACTCCCCTGACTGGCCGCACTCACTGCACCCTCACTCCCCTGACTGACCGCACTCACTGCATCCACACTCCCCTGACTGACCGCACTCACTGCATCCACACTCCCCTGACTGACCGCACTCAATGCACCCGCACTCCCCTGACAGGTCGCACTCACTGCATCCACACTCCCCTGACTGACCGCACTCACTGCATCCACACTCCCCTGACTGACCGCACTCAATGCACCCGCACTCCCCTGACTGGCCGCACTCACTGCATCTGCACTCCCCTGACTGGCCGCACTCACAGCACCTGCACTTCCCTGACTGGCCGCACTCACTGCCCCCGCACTCCCCCGACTGCCCGCACTCACTGCATCCACACTCCCCTGACTGGCCGCACTCACTGCACCCACACTCCCCTGACTGGCCGCACTCACCGCACTCCTGTGACTGGCCGCACTCACTGCACCCGCACCCCTCTGACTGGCCGCACTCACTGCCCCTGCACTCCAGTGACTGACCGCACTCACAGCACCCGCGCTCCCCTGACTGGCCGCACTCACAGCACCAAAACCTCCCTGACTGGCCGCACTCACTTCCCCCGCACTCCACTGACTGACCGCACTCACAGCACCCGCACTCCCCTGACTGGTCGCACTCTCTGCCCCCGCACTCCCCTGACTGACCGTAATTACTGCACCCGCTCTCCCCTGACTGACCGCACTAACTGCACCCACACTCCCCTGACTGACAACACTCACTGCCCCCGCACTCCCCTGACTGGCCGCAATTACTGCACACGCTCTCCCCTGACTGGCCGCACTCACTGCATCCACACTCCCCTGACTGGCCGCACTCACTGCACCCGCACTCCCCTGACTGGCCGCACTCACTGCACCCGCACTCCCCTGACTGGCCGCACTCACAGCACCCACACTCCCCTGACTGGCCGCACTCACAGCACCCACACTCCCCTGACTGGCCGCACTCACTGCACCCGCACTCCCCTGACAGGTCGCACTCACTGCATCCACACTCCCCTGACTGACCGCACTCACTGCATCCACACTCCCCTGACTGACCGCACTCAATGCACCCGCACTCCCCTGACTGGCCGCACTCACTGCACCTGCACTCCCCTGACTGGCCGCACTCACAGCACCTGCACATCCCTGACTGGCTGCACTCACTGCACCCGCACTCCCCTGACTGGCCGCACTCACTGCACCCGCAGTCCCCTAACTGGCCGCACTCACCGCACTCCCCTGACTGGCCGCACTCACTGCACCCGCACTCCCCTGACTGGCCGCACTCACCGCACTCCCCTGACTGACCGCACTCACTGCACCCACACTCCCCTGACTGGCCACACTCACTGCACCCGCACTCCCCTGACTGGCCGCACTCACCGCACTCCCCTGACTGACCGCACTCACTGCACCCACACTCCCCTGACTGGCCACACTCACTGCACCCTCACTTCCCTGACTGGTCGCACTCACTGCACCCACACTCCCCTGACTGACCGCACTCACTGCACCCACACTCCCCTGACTGACCGCACTCACTGCACCCACACTCCCCTGACTAACCGCACTCACTGCACCCACACTCCCCTGACAGGTCGCACTCACTGCATCCACACTCCCCTGACTGGCCGCACTCACTGCATCCACACTCCCCTGACAGGTCGCACTCACTGCATCCACACACCCCTGACTGACCGCACTCACTGCATCCACACTCCCCTGACTAACCGCACTCACTGCACCCACACTCCCCTGACTGACCGCACTCACTGCACCCACACTCCCCTGACTAACCGCACTCACTGCACCCACACTCCCCTGACTGACCGCACTCACTGCACCCACACTCCCCTGACTGACCGCACTCACTGCATCCACACTCCCCTGACTAACCGCACTCACTGCACCCACACTCCCCTGACTGACCGCACTCACTGCATCCACACTCCCCTGACTAACCGCACTCACTGCATCCACACTCCCCTGACAGACCGCACTCACTGCACCTGCACTCCCCTGACTGGCCGCACTCACTGCACCCACACTTCCCTGACTGGTCGCACTCACTGCACCCACACTCCCCTGACTGACCGCACTCACTGCACCCACACTCCCCTGACTCGCCGCACTCACTGCACCCACACGCCCCTGACTGACCGCACTCACTGCATCCACACTCCCCTGACTGACCGCACTCACTGCACCCACACTCCCCTGACTGACCGCACTCACTCCATCACACTCCCGTGACTGACCGCACTCACTGCATCCACACTCCCCTGACTGACCGCACTCACTGCACCCGCACTCCCCTGACTGGCAGCACACACTGCACCCGCACTCCCCTGACTGGCCGCACTCACAGCACCCGCACTCCCGTGACTGGCCGCACTCACTGCATCCGCACTCACCTGACGGACCGCACTCACTGCACCCGGACTCCCCTGACTGGCCGCACTCACTGCACCTGCACTCCCGTGACTGGCCGCACTCACTGCATCCGCACTCACCTGACTGACCGCACTCACTGCACCTGCACTCCCCTGACTGGCCGGACTCACCGCACTACCCTGACTGGCCGCACTCACTGCACCCGCACTCCTCTGACTGGCCGCACTCACCGCACTCCCCTGACTGACCGCACTCACTGCACCCGCACTCCCCTGACTGGCCACACTCACTGCACCCGCACTCCTCTGACTGGCCGCACTCACCGCACTCCCCTGACTGACCGCACTCACTGCACCCGCACTCCACTGACTGACCGCACTCACAGCACCCGCGCTCCCCTGACTGGCCGCACTCACAGCACCAAAACTTCCCTGACTGGCCGCACTCACTGCCCCCGCACTCCCCTGACTGACCGAACCCACTGCCCCGGACTCCCCTGACAGGCCGGACTCACAGCAGCCGCACTCCCCCGACTGGCCACACTCACTGCACCCGCACTCCCCTGACTGACAACACTCACTGCCCCCGCACATCCCTGACTGACCACACTCACTGCACCCGCACTCCCCTGACTGACCGCACTCACAGCACCCGCACTCCCCTGACTGGCCGCACTCACAGCACCCGCACTCCCCTGACTGGCCGCACTCACTGCACCCGCACTCCCCTGACTGGCCGCACTCACTGCACCCTCACTCCCCTGACTGACCGCACTCACTGCATCCACACTCCCCTGACTGACCGCACTCACTGCATCCACACTCCCCTGACTGACCGCACTCAATGCACCCGCACTCCCCTGACAGGTCGCACTCACTGCATCCACACTCCCCTGACTGACCGCACTCACTGCATCCACACTCCCCTGACTGACCGCACTCAATGCACCCGCACTCCCCTGACTGTCCGCACTCACTGCACCTGCACTCCCCTGACTGGCCGCACTCACAGCACCTCCACTTCCCTGACTGGCCGCACTCACTGCCCCCGCACTCCTCTGACTGGCCGCACTCACCGCACTCCCCTGACTGACCGCACTCACTGCACCCACAGTCCCCTGACTAGCCGCACTCACTGCACCCACACTCCCCTGAGTGGCCGCACACTCCGCACCCACACTCCCCTGACTGACCGCACTCACTGCACCTGCACTCCCCTGACTGGCCGCACTCGCAGCACCTGCACTTCCCTGACTGGCCGCACTCACTGCCCCCGCACTCCCCCGACTGGCCACAACCACTGCACCCACACTCCGCTAACTGACCACATTCACTGCACCCGAACTCCCCTGACTGGCCGCACTCACTGCGCCGGCTCTCCCCTGACTGACCGCACTCACTGCCCCCGCACTCCCCTGACTGGCCGCACTCACTGCACCCACACTCCCGACTGGCCGCACTCTCAGCACCCGCACTCCCCTGACGTGCCGCTCTCACTGCACCCACCCTCCCCTGACTGAACGCACTCACTGCATCCACACTCCCCTGACTGACCGCACTCATTGCTCCCACACTCCCCTGACTGACCGCACTCACAGCACCCGCACTCCCCTGACTGGCCTCAGTCACTGCACACGCACTCCCCTGACTGGCCGCACTCACTGCACCCACACTCCCCTGACTGGTCGCACTCACTGCACCCACACTCCCCTGACTGGTCGCACTCACTGCACCCACACTCCCCTGACTGGTCGCACTCACTGCACCCACACTCCCCTGACTGACCGCACTCACAGCATCCGCACTCCCCTGACTGGCAGCACTCACTGCATCCGCACTCACCTGACTGACCGCACTCACTGCACCCGGACTCCCGTGACTGGCCGCACTCACTGCATCCGCACTCACCTGACTGACCGCACTCACTGCACCCGGACTCCCCTGACTGGCCGCACTCACTGCACCTGCACTCCCCTGACTGACCGCGCTCACTGCACCCGCACTCCCGTGACTGGCCGCACTCACTGCATCCACACTCCCCTGACAGGTCGCACTCACTGCATCCACACTCCCCTGACTGACCGCACTCACTGCATCCACACTCCCCTGACTGACCGCACTCACTGCACCCGCACTCCCCTGACTGGCCGCACTCACAGCACCCGCACTCCCCTGACTGGCCGCACTCACTGCACCTGCACTTCCCTGACTGGCCGCACTCACTGCACCTGCACTCCCCTGACTGGCTGCACTCACTGCATCCGCACTCCCCTGACTGGCCGCACTCACTGCACCCACACTCCCCTGACTGACAACACTCACTGCCCCCGCACATCCCTGACTGACCGCACTCACTGCACCCGCACTCCCCTGACTGACCGCACTCACAGCACCCGCACTCCCCTGACTGGCCGCACTCACAGCACCCGCACTCCCCTGACTGGCCGCACTCACTGCACCCGCACTCCCCTGACTGGCCGCACTCACTGCACCCTCACTCCCCTGACTGACCGCACTCACTGCATCCACACTCCCCTGACTGACCGCACTCACTGCATCCACACTCCCCTGACTGACCGCACTCAATGCACCCGCACTCCCCTGACAGGTCGCACTCACTGCATCCACACTCCCCTGACTGACCGCACTCACTGCATCCACACTCCCCTGACTGACCGCACTCAATGCACCCGCACTCCCCTGACTGTCCGCACTCACTGCACCTGCACTCCCCTGACTGGCCGCACTCACAGCACCTGCACTTCCCTGACTGGCCGCACTCACTGCCCCCGCACTCCCCCGACTGCCCGCACTCACTGCATCCACACTCCCCTGACTGGCCGCACTCACTGCACCCACACTCCCCTGACTGGCCGCACTCACCGCACTCCTGTGACTGGCCGCACTCACTGCACCCGCACCCCTCTGACTGGCCGCACTCACTGCACTCCCCTGACTGGCCGCACTCACTGCACCCACACTCCCCTGACTGACCGCACTCACTGCATCCACACTCCCCTGACTGACCGCACTCACTGCACCCACACTCCCCTGACTGGTCGCACTCACTGCACCCGCACTCCTCTGACTGGCCGCACTCACCGCACTCCCCTGACTGACCGCACTCACTGCTCCCAAACTCCCCTGACTGGCCGCACTCACTGCATCCACACTCCCCTGACTGACCGCACTCACTGCATCCACACTCCCCTGACTGGCCGCACTCACTGCACCCGCACTCCCCTGACTGGCCGCACTCACCGCACTCCCCTGACTGGCCGCACTCACTGCACCCGCACTCCTCTGACTGGCCGCACACACCGCACTCCCCTGACTGACCGCACTCACTGCACCCACACTCCCCTGACTAGCCGCACTCACTGCACCCACACTCCCCTGACTGACCGCACTCACTGCATCCACACTCCCCTGACTACCCGCACTCACTACACCCACACTCCCCTGACAGGTCGCACTCACTGCATCCACACTCCCCTGACTGACCGCACTCACTGCATCCACACTCCCCTGACTGACCGCACTCACTGCACCCGCACTTCCCTGACTGGCCGCACTCACTGCACCTGCACTCCCCTGACTGACCGCACTCACTGCATCCACACTCCCCTGACTGACCGCACTCACTGCATCCACACTCCCCTGACTGACCGCACTCACTGCATCCACACTCCCCTGACTGACCGCACTCACTGCACCCGCACTTCCCTGACTGGCTGCACTCACTGCACCGCACTCCCCCGACTGGACACAACCACTTCACCCACACTCCGCTAACTGACCACATTCACAGCACCCGCACTCCCCTGACTTGCCGCACTCACTGCACCCGAACTCCCCTGACTGACCGCACTCACTGCACCACACTCCCCTGACTGGCCGCACTCACTGCACCCGCACTCCCCTGACTGACCGCACTCACTGCCCCCGCACTCCCCTGACTGGCAGCACTCACTGCCCCCGCACTCCCCTGACTGGCAGCACTCACTGCCCCCGCACTCCCCTGACTGGCCGCACTCACTGCACCTGCACTCCCCTGACTGGCAGCACTCACTGCACCCGCACTCCCCTGACTGGCAGCACTCACTGCACCTGCACTCCCCTGACTGGCCGCACTCACCGCACTCCCCTGACTGGCCGCACTCACTGCATCCGCACTCCCCTGACTGACCGCACTCACTGCACCCACACTCCCCTGACTGGTCGCACTCACTGCACCCACACTCCCCTGACTGGCCGCACTCACCGCACTCCCCTGACTGACCGCACTCACTGCACCCGCACTCCCCTGACTGGCCGCACTCACTGCACCAAAACTTCCCTAACTGGCCGCACTCACTGCCCCCCGCACACCCCTGACTGGCCACACTCACTGCACCCACACTCCCCTAACTGACAACACTCACTGCCCCCGCACATCCCTGACTGACCGCACTCACAGCACCCGCACTCCCCTGACTGGCCGCACTCACAGCACCCGCACTCCCCTGACTGACCGCACTCACTGCACCCGCACTCCCCTGACTGGCCGCACTCACTGCACCCGCACTCCCCTGACTGGCCGCACTAACTGCACCCACACTCCACTGACTGACAACACTAACTGCCCCCGCACACCCCTGACTGACCACACTCACTGCACCCTCACTCCCCTGACTGGCCGCACTCACTGCACCCGCACTCCTCTGACTGGCCACACTCACCGCACTCCCCTGACTGACCGCACTCACTGCACCCACACTCCCCTGACTAGTCGCACTCACTGCACCCACACTCCCCTGACTGACCGCACTCACTGCATCCACACTCCCCTGACAGGTCGCACTCACTGCATCCACACTCCCCTGACTGACCGCACTCACTGCATCCACACTCCCCTGACTGACCGCACTCACTGCACCCGCACTCCCCTGACTGGCCGCACTCACTGCACCTGCACTCCCCTGACTGGCCGCAGTCACTGCACCCGCACTCCCCTGACTGGCCGCACTCACTGCACCCGCACTCCCCTGACTGGCCGCACTCACTGCACCCACACTCCCCTGACTGGTCGCACTCACTGCACCCGCACTCCTCTGACTGGCCGCACTCACCGCACTCCCCTGACTGACCGCACTCACTGCACCCACAGTCCCCTGACTAGCCGCACTCACTGCACCCACACTCCCCTGAGTGGCCGCACACTCCGCACCCACACTCCCCTGACTGACCGCAATCACTGCACCCGCACTCGCCTGAGTGGCCGCACTCTCCGCACCCACACTCCCCTGACTGACCGCACTCACTGCACCTGCACTCCCCTGACTGGCCGCACTCGCAGCACCTGCACTTCCCTGACTGGCCGCACTCACTGCCCCCGCACTCCCCCGACTGGCCACAACCACTGCACCCACACTCCGCTAACTGACCACATTCACTGCACCCGAACTCCCCTGACTGGCCGCACTCACTGCGCCGGCTCTCCCCTGACTGACCGCACTCACTGCCCCCGCACTCCCCTGACTGGCCGCACTCACTGCACCCACACTCCCGACTGGCCGCACTCTCAGCACCCGCACTCCCCTGACGTGCCGCTCTCACTGCACCCACCCTCCCCTGACTGAACGCACTCACTGCATCCACACTCCCCTGACTGACCGCACTCACTGCTCCCACACTCCCCTGACTGACCGCACTCACAGCACCCGCACTCCCCTGACTGGCCTCAGTCACTGCACACGCACTCCCCTGACTGGCCGCACTCACTGCACCCACACTCCCCTGACTGGTCGCACTCACTGCACCCACACTCCCCTGACTGGTCGCACTCACTGCACCCACACTCCCCTGACTGGTCGCACTCACTGCACCCACACTCCCCTGACTGGCCGCACTCACCGCACTCCTGTGACTGGCCGCACTCACTGCACCCGCACCCCTCTGACTGGCCGCACTCACTGCACTCCCCTGACTGGCCGCACTCACTGCACCCACACTCCCCTGACTGACCGCACTCACTGCATCCACACTCCCCTGACTGACCGCACTCACTGCACCCACACTCCCCTGACTGGTCGCACTCACTGCACCCGCACTCCTCTGACTGGCCGCACTCACCGCACTCCCCTGACTGACCGCACTCACTGCTCCCAAACTCCCCTGACTGGCCGCACTCACTGCATCCACACTCCCCTGACTGACCGCACTCATTGCACCACACTCCCCTGACTGACCGCACTCACTGCATCCACACTCCCCTGACTGGCCGCACTCACTGCACCCGCACTCCTCTGACTGGCCGCACACACCGCACTCCCCTGACTGACCGCACTCACTGCACCCACACTCCCCTGACTAGCCGCACTCACTGCACCCACACTCCCCTGACTGACCGCACTCACTGCATCCACACTCCCCTGACTACCCGCACTCACTGCATCCACACTCCCCTGACTGACCGCACTCACTGCACCCGCACTTCCCTGACTGGCCGCACTCACTGCACCTGCACTCCCCTGACTGGCTGCACTCACTGCACCACACTCCCCCGACTGGACACAACCACTTCACCCACACTCCGCTAACTGACCACATTCACAGCACCCGCACTCCCCTGACTTGCCGCACTCACTGCACCCGAACTCCCCTGACTGCCCGCACTCACTGCATCCACACTCCCCTGACTGACCGCACTCACTGCACCACACTCCCCTGACTGGCCGCACTCACTGCACCCGCACTCCCCTGACTGGCAGCACTCACCGCACCCGCACTCCCCTGACTGGCAGCACTCACTGCACCCGCACTCCCCTGACTGGCCGCACTCACCGCACTCCCCTGACTGGCCGCACTCACTGCATCCGCACTCCCCTGACTGACCGCACTCACAGCACCCGCACTCCCCTGACTGGCCTCAGTCACTGCACACGCACTCCCCTGACTGGCCGCACTCACTGCACCCACACTCCCCTGACTGGTCGCACTCACTGCACCCACACTCCCCTGACTGGTCGCACTCACTGCACCCACACTCCCCTGACTGGTCGCACTCACTGCACCCACACTCCCCTGACTGACCGCACTCACAGCATCCGCACTCCCCTGACTGGCAGCACTCACTGCATCTGCACTCACCTGACTGACCGCACTCACTGCACCCGGACTCCCGTGACTGGCCGCACTCACTGCATCCGCACTCACCTGACTGACCGCACTCACTGCACCTGCACTCCCCTGACTGGCCGCACTCACTGCATCCGCACTCCCCTGACTGACCGCACTCACTGCACCCGGACTCCCCTGACTGGCCGCACTCACTGCACCAGCACTCCTCAGACTGGCCGCACTCACCGCACTCCCCTGACTGACCGCACTCACTGCACCCGCACTCCCCTGACTGGCCACACTCACTGCCCCCGCACTCCACTGACTGACCGCACTCACAGCACCCGCGCTCCCCTGACTGGCCGCACTCACAGCACCAAAACTTCCCTAACTGGCCGCACTCACTGCCCCCGCACTCCCCTGACTGACCGAACCTACTGCCCCGGACTCTCCTGACAGGCCGGACTCACAGCAGCCGCACTCCCCTGACTGGCCGCACTCACTGCACCCGCACTCCCCTGACTGACCGCACTAACTGCACCCACACTCCCCTAACTGACAACACTCACTGCCCCCGCACATCCCTGACTGACCGCACTCACTGCACCCGCACTCCCCTGACTGACCGCACTCACAGCACCCGCACTCCCCTGACTGGCCGCACTCACTGCACCCGCACTCCCCTGACTGACCGGAATTACTGCACCCGCTCTCCCCTGACGGACCGCACTAACTGCACCCACACTCCACTGACTGACAACACTCACTGCCCCCGCACACCCCTGACTGACCACACTCACTGCACCCTCACTCCCCTGACTGGCCGCACTCACTGCACCCGTACTCCCCTGACTGGCCGCATTCACCGCACTCCCCTGACTGGCTGCACTCACTGCACCCGCACTCCCCTGACTAGCCGCACTCACTGCTCCCAAACTCCCCTGACTGGTCGCACTCACTGCACCCACACTCCCCTGACTGGTCGCACTCACTGCACCCACACTCCCCTGACTGGTCGCACTCACTGCACCCGCACTCCCCTGACTGACCGCACTCACTGCATCCACACTCCCCTGACTACCCGCACTCACTGCATCCACACTCCCCTGACTGGTCGCACTCACTGCATCCACACTCCCCTGACTACCCGCACTCACTGCATCCACACTCCCCTGACTGGCCGCACACACTGCACCCACACTCCCCTGACTGGTCGCACTCACTGCACCCACACTCCCCTGACTGTCCGCACTCATTGCACCACACTCCCCTGACTGACCGCACTCACTGCATCCACACTCCCCTGACTACCCGCACTCACTGCATCCACACTCCCCTGACTGACCGCACTCACTGCACCCGCACTTCCCTGACTGGCCGCACTCACTGCACCTGCACTCCCCTGACTGGCTGCACTCACTGCACCACACTCCCCCGACTGGACACAACCACTTCACCCACACTCCGCTAACTGACCACATTCACAGCACCCGCACTCCCCTGACTTGCCGCACTCACTGCACCCGAACTCCCCTGACTGCCCGCACTCACTGCATCCACACTCCCCTGACTGACCGCACTCACTGCACCACACTCCCCTGACTGGCCGCACTCACTGCACCCGCACTCCCCTGACTGGCAGCACTCACCGCACCCGCACTCCCCTGACTGGCAGCACTCACTGCACCCGCACTCCCCTGACTGGCCGCACTCACCGCACTCCCCTGACTGGCCGCACTCACTGCACCCGCACTCCTCTGACTGGCCGCACACACCGCACTCCCCTGACTGACCGCACTCACTGCACCCACACTCCCCTGACTAGCCGCACTCACTGCACCCACACTCCGCTGACTGACCGCACTCACTGCATCCACACTCCCCTGACTACCCGCACTCACTACACCCACACTCCCCTGACAGGTCGCACTCACTGCATCCACACTCCCCTGACTGACCGCACTCACTGCATCCACACTCCCCTGACTGACCGCACTCACTGCACCCGCACTTCCCTGACTGGCCGCACTCACTGCACCTGCACTCCCCTGACTGGCTGCACTCACTGCACCGCACTCCCCCGACTGGACACAACCACTTCACCCACACTCCGCTAACTGACCACATTCACAGCACCCGCACTCCCCTGACTTGCCGCACTCACTGCACCCGAACTCCCCTGACTGCCCGCACTCACTGCACCCACACTCCCCTGACTGACCGCACTCACTGCACCACACTCCCCTGACTGGCCGCACTCACTGCACCCGCACTCCCCTGACTGGCAGCACTCACCGCACCCGCACTCCCCTGACTGGCAGCACTCACTGCACCTGCACTCCCCTGACTGGCCGCACTCACCGCACTCCCCTGACTGGCCGCACTCACTGCATCCGCACTCCCCTGACTGACCGCACTCACAGCACCCGCACTCCCCTGACTGGCCTCAGTCACTGCACACGCACTCCCCTGACTGGCCGCACTCACTGCACCCACACTCCCCTGACTGGTCGCACTCACTGCACCCACACTCCCCTGACTGGTCGCACTCACTGCACCCACACTCCCCTGACTGGTCGCACTCACTGCACCCGGACTCCCCTGACTGGCCGCACTCACAGCACCAGCACTCCTCAGACTGGCCGCACTCACCGCACTCCCCTGACTGACCGCACTCACTGCACCCGCACTCCCCTGACTGGCCGCACTCACTGCACCAAAACTTCCCTAACTGGCCGCACTCACTGCCCCCCGCACACCCCTGACTGGCCACACTCACTGCACCCACACTCCCCTAACTGACAACACTCACTGCCCCCGCACATCCCTGACTGACCGCACTCACAGCACCCGCACTCCCCTGACTGGCCGCACTCACAGCACCCGCACTCCCCTGACTGGCCGCACTCACTGCACCCGCACTCCCCTGACTGACAACACTAACTGCCCCCGCACACCCCTGACTGACCACACTCACTGCACCCTCACTCCCCTGACTGGCCGCACTCACTGCACCCGCACTCCCCTGACTGACCGCACTCACTGCACTCCCCTGACTGGCTGCACTCACTGCACCCGCACTCCTCTGACTGGCCACACTCACCGCACTCCCCTGACTGACCGCACTCACTGCACCCACACTCCCCTGACTAGTCGCACTCACTGCACCCACACTCCCCTGACTGACCGCACTCACTGCATCCACACTCCCCTGACAGGTCGCACTCACTGCATCCACACTCCCCTGACTGACCGCACTCACTGCATCCACACTCCCCTGACTGACCGCACTCACTGCACCCGCACTCCCCTGACTGGCCGCACTCACTGCACCTGCACTCCCCTGACTGGCCGCAGTCACTGCACCCGCACTCCCCTGACTGGCCGCACTCACTGCACCCGCACTCCCCTGACTGGCCGCACTCACTGCACCCACACTCCCCTGACTGGTCGCACTCACTGCACCCGCACTCCTCTGACTGGCCGCACTCACCGCACTCCCCTGACTGACCGCACTCACTGCACCCACAGTCCCCTGACTAGCCGCACTCACTGCACCCACACTCCCCTGAGTGGCCGCACACTCCGCACCCACACTCCCCTGACTGACCGCAATCACTGCACCCGCACTCCCCTGAGTGGCCGCACTCTCCGCACCCACACTCCCCTGACTGACCGCACTCACTGCACCTGCACTCCCCTGACTGGCCGCACTCGCAGCACCTGCACTTCCCTGACTGGCCGCACTCACTGCCCCCGCACTCCCCCGACTGGCCACAACCACTGCACCCACACTCCGCTAACTGACCACATTCACTGCACCCGAACTCCCCTGACTGGCCGCACTCACTGCGCCGGCTCTCCCCTGACTGACCGCACTCACTGCACCCACACTCCCGACTGGCCGCACTCTCAGCACCCGCACTCCCCTGACGTGCCGCTCTCACTGCACCCACCCTCCCCTGACTGAACGCACTCACTGCATCCACACTCCCCTGACTGACCGCACTCACTGCTCCCACACTCCCCTGACTGACCGCACTCACAGCACCCGCACTCCCCTGACTGGCCTCAGTCACTGCACACGCACTCCCCTGACTGGCCGCACTCACTGCACCCACACTCCCCTGACTGGTCGCACTCACTGCACCCACACTCCCCTGACTGGTCGCACTCACTGCACCCACACTCCCCTGACTGGTCGCACTCACTGCACCCACACTCCCCTGACTGACCGCACTCACAGCATCCGCACTCCCCTGACTGGCAGCACTCACTGCATCCGCACTCACCTGACTGACCGCACTCACTGCACCCGGACTCCCGTGACTGGCCGCACTCACTGCATCCGCACTCACCTGACTGACCGCACTCACTGCACCCGGACTCCCCTGACTGGCCGCACTCACTGCACCTGCACTCCCCTGACTGGCCGCACTCACTGCATCCACACTCCCCTGACAGGTCGCACTCACTTCATCCACACTCCCCTGACTGACCGCACTCACTGCATCCACACTCCCCTGACTGACCGCACTCACTGCACCCGCACTCCCCTGACTGGCCGCACTCACAGCACCCGCACTCCCCTGACTGGCCGCACTCACTGCACCTGCACTTCCCTGACTGGCTGCACTCACTGCATCCGCACTCCCATGACTGGCTGCACTCACTGCATCCGCACTCCCCTGACTGGCCGCACTCACTGCACCCACACTCCCCTGACTGACAACACTCACTGCCCCCGCACATCCCTGACTGACCACACTCACTGCACCCGCACTCCCCTGACTGACCGCACTCACAGCACCCGCACTCCCCTGACTGGCCGCACTCACAGCACCCACACTCCCCTGACTGGCCGCACTCACTGCACCCGCACTCCCCTGACTGGCCGCACTCACTGCACCCTCACTCCCCTGACTGACCGCACTCACTGCATCCACACTCCCCTGACTGACCGCACTCACTGCATCCACACTCCCCTGACTGACCGCACTCACTGCATCCACACTCCCCTGACTGACCGCACTCACTGCACCCACACTCCCCTGACTGGTCGCACTCACTGCACCCGCACTCCTCTGACTGGCCGCACTCACCGCACTCCCCTGACTGACCGCACTCACTGCTCCCAAACTCCCCTGACTGGCCGCACTCACTGCATCCACACTCCCCTGACTGGCCGCACTCACTGCACCCGCACTCCTCTGACTGGCCGCACACACCGCACTCCCCTGACTAGCCGCACTCACTGCTCCCAAACTCCCCTGACTGGTCGCACTCACTGCACCCACACTCCCCTGACTGGTCGCACTCACTGCACCCACACTCCCCTGACTGGTCGCACTCACTGCACCCGCACTCCCCTGACTGACCGCACTCACTGCATCCACACTCCCCTGACTACCCGCACTCACTGCATCCACACTCCCCTGACTGGTCGCACTCACTGCATCCACACTCCCCTGACTACCCGCACTCACTGCATCCACACTCCCCTGACTGGCCGCACACACTGCACCCACACTCCCCTGACTGGTCGCACTCACTGCACCCACACTCCCCTGACTGGCCGCACTCACTGCACCCGCACTTCCCTGACTGGCCGCACTCACTGCACCTGCACTCCCCTGACTGGCCGCACTCACTGCACCCGCACTTCCCTGACTGGCCGCACTCACTGCACCCACACTCCCCTGACTGGTCGCACTCACTGCACCCACACTCCCCTGACTGGCCGCACTCACTGCACCCGCACTTCCCTGACTGGCCGCACTCACTGCACCCACACTCCCCTGACTACCCGCACTCACTGCATCCACACTCCCCTGACTGACCGCACTCACTGCACCCGCACTTCCCTGACTGGCCGCACTCACTGCACCTGCACTCCCCTGACTGGCTGCACTCACTGCACCACACTCCCCCGACTGGACACAACCACTTCACCCACACTCCGCTAACTGACCACATTCACAGCACCCGCACTCCCCTGACTTGCCGCACTCACTGCACCCGAACTCCCCTGACTGCCCGCACTCACTGCATCCACACTCCCCTGACTGACCGCACTCACTGCACCACACTCCCCTGACTGCCCGCACTCACTGCACCCGCACTCCCCTGACTGGCAGCACTCACCGCACCCGCACTCCCCTGACTGGCAGCACTCACTGCACCCGCACTCCCCTGACTGGCCGCACTCACCGCACTCCCCTGACTGGCCGCACTCACTGCACCCGCACTCCTCTGACTGGCCGCACACACCGCACTCCCCTGACTGACCGCACTCACTGCACCCACACTCCCCTGACTAGCCGCACTCACTGCACCCACACTCCGCTGACTGACCGCACTCACTGCATCCACACTCCCCTGACTACCCGCACTCACTACACCCACACTCCCCTGACAGGTCGCACTCACTGCATCCACACTCCCCTGACTGACCGCACTCACTGCATCCACACTCCCCTGACTGACCGCACTCACTGCACCTGCACTCCCCTGACTGGCTGCACTCACTGCACCGCACTCCCCCGACTGGACACAACCACTTCACCCACACTCCGCTAACTGACCACATTCACAGCACCCGCACTCCCCTGACTTGCCGCACTCACTGCACCCGAACTCCCCTGACTGCCCGCACTCACTGCACCCACACTCCCCTGACTGACCGCACTCACTGCACCACACTCCCCTGACTGGCCGCACTCACTGCACCCGCACTCCCCTGACTGGCAGCACTCACCGCACCCGCACTCCCCTGACTGGCAGCACTCACTGCACCTGCACTCCCCTGACTGGCCGCACTCACCGCACTCCCCTGACTGGCCGCACTCACTGCATCCGCACTCCCCTGACTGACCGCACTCACAGCACCCGCACTCCCCTGACTGGCCTCAGTCACTGCACACGCACTCCCCTGACTGGCCGCACTCACTGCACCCACACTCCCCTGACTGGTCGCACTCACTGCACCCACACTCCCCTGACTGGTCGCACTCACTGCACCCACACTCCCCTGACTGGTCGCACTCACTGCACCCGGACTCCCCTGACTGGCCGCACTCACAGCACCAGCACTCCTCAGACTGGCCGCACTCACCGCACTCCCCTGACTGACCGCACTCACTGCACCCGCACTCCCCTGACTGGCCGCACTCACTGCACCAAAACTTCCCTAACTGGCCGCACTCACTGCCCCCCGCACTCCCCTGACTGGCCACACTCACTGCACCCACACTCCCCTAACTGACAACACTCACTGCCCCCGCACATCCCTGACTGACCGCACTCACAGCACCCGCACTCCCCTGACTGGCCGCACTCACAGCACCCGCACTCCCCTGACTGGCCGCACTCACTGCACCCGCACTCCCCTGACTGGCCGCACTCACCGCACTCCTGTGACTGGCCGCTCTCACTGCACCCGCACTCCCCTGACTGACCGGAATTACTGCACCCGCACTCCCCTGACTGGCCGCACTCACAGCACCCGCACTCCCCTGACTGGCCGCACTCACTGCTCCCACACTCCCCTGACTGACCGCACTCACAGCACCCGCACTCCCCTGACTGGCCGCACTCACTGCACCCACACTCCCCTGACTGGTCGCACTCACTGCACCCACACTCCCCTGACTGGTCGCACTCACTGCACCCACACTCCCCTGACTGGTCGCACTCACTGCACCCACACTCCCCTGACTGACCGCACTCACAGCATCCGCACTCCCCTGACTGACCGCACTCACTGCATCCGCACTCACCTGACTGACCGCACTCACTGCACCCGGACTCCCGTGACTGGCCGCACTCACTGCATCCGCACTCACCTGACTGACCGCACTCACTGCACCTGCACTCCCCTGACTGGCCGCACTCACTGCATCCACACTCCCCTGACAGGTCGCACTCACTTCATCCACACTCCCCTGACTGACCGCACTCACTGCATCCACACTCCCCTGACTGACCGCACTCACTGCACCCGCACTCCCCTGACTGGCCGCACTCACAGCACCCGCACTCCCCTGACTGGCCGCACTCACTGCACCTGCACTTCCCTGACTGGCTGCACTCACTGCATCCGCACTCCCATGACTGGCTGCACTCACTGCATCCGCACTCCCCTGACTGGCCGCACTCACTGCACCCACACTCCCCTGACTGACAACACTCACTGCCCCCGCACATCCCTGACTGACCACACTCACTGCACCCGCACTCCCCTGACTGACCGCACTCACAGCACCCGCACTCCCCTGACTGGCCGCACTCACAGCACCCACACTCCCCTGACTGGCCGCACTCACTGCACCCGCACTCCCCTGACTGGCCGCACTCACTGCACCCTCACTCCCCTGACTGACCGCACTCACTGCATCCACACTCCCCTGACTGACCGCACTCACTGCATCCACACTCCCCTGACTGACCGCACTCAATGCACCCGCACTCCCCTGACTGGTCGCACTCACTGCACCCACACTCCCCTGACTGACCGCACTCACAGCATCCGCACTCCCCTGACTGGCCGCACTCACTGCACCCGGACTCCCGTGACTGGCCGCACTCACTGCATCCGCACTCACCTGACTGACCGCACTCACTGCACCCGGACTCCCCTGACTGGCCGCACTCACTGCACCTGCACTCCCCTGACTGACCGCGCTCACTGCACCCGCACTCCCGTGACTGGCCGCACTCACTGCATCCACACTCCCCTGACAGGTCGCACTCACTGCATCCACACTCCCCTGACTGACCGCACTCACTGCATCCACACTCCCCTGACTGACCGCACTCACTGCACCCGCACTCCCCTGACTGGCCGCACTCACAGCACCCGCACTCCCCTGACTGGCCGCACTCACTGCATCCGCACTCCCCTGACTGGCCGCACTCACTGCACCTGCACTTCCCTGACTGGCTGCACTCACTGCATCCGCACTCCCCTGACTGGCTGCACTCACTGCATCCGCACTCCCCTGACTGGCCGCACTCACTGCACCCACACTCCCCTGACTGGCCGCACTCACTGCGCCCACACTCCCCTGACTGACCGCACTCACTGCGCCCACACTCCCCTGACTGACCGCACTCACTGCACCCGCACTCCCCTGACTGGCCGCAGTCACTGCACACGCACTCCCCTGACTGGCCGCACTCACTGCACCCGGACTCCCCTGACTGGCCGCACTCACTGCACCCGGACTCCCGTGACTGGCCGCACTCACTGCATCCGCACTCACCTGACTGACCGCACACACTGCACCCGGACTCCCCTGACCGGCCGCACTCACAGCACCTGCACTCCCCTGACTGGCCGCACTCACCGCACTCCCCTGACTGGCCGCACTCACTGCACACGCACTCCCCTGACTGGCCACATTCACTGCCCCCGCACTCCACTGACTGACCGCACGCACAGCACCCGCGCTCCACTGACTGGCCGCACTCACTGCACCCGGACTCCCGTGACTGGCCACATTCACTGCCCCCGCACTCCACTGACTGACCGCACTCACTGCACCCGGACTCCCCTGACTGGCCGCACTCACCGCACTCCCCTGACTGACCGCACTCACTGCACCCGCACTCCCCTGATTGACAACACTCACTGCACCCGCACTCCCCTGACTGACAACACTCACTGCCCCCGCACTCCCCTGACTGACAACACTCACTGCCCCCGCACTCCCCTGACTGGCCACACTCACTGCACCCGCTCTCCCCTGACTGACAACACTCACTGCCCCCGCACTCCCCTGACTGGCCGCACTCACTGCACCCGCACTCCCCTGACTGGCCGCACTCACCGCACTCCCCTGACTGGCCGCACATACTGCACCCGCACTCCGCTGACTGGCCGCACTCACTGCACCCGCACTCCCCTGACCGGCCGCACTCACTGCCCCCGCACTGTCCTGACTGGCCGCACTCACCGCACTCCCCTGACTGACCGCACTCACTGCACCTGCACTCCCCTGACTGGCCGCACTCACTGCATCCACACTCCCCTGACTGACCGCACTCACTGCTCCCACACTCCCGTGACTGAACGCACTCACTGCACCCACACTCCCCTGACTGGTCGCACTCACTGCGCCCACACTCCCCTGACTGGCCGCAGTCACTGCACACGCACTCCCCTGACTGGCCGCACTCACAGCACCCGCACTCCCCTGACTGACCGCACTCACTGCATCCACACTCCCCTGACTGACCGCACTCACTGCTCCCACACTCCCGTGACTGAACTCACTCACTGCACCCACACTCCCCTGACTGGTCGCACTCACTGCGCCCACACTCCCCTGACTGGCCGCAGTCACTGCACACGCACTCCCCTGACTGGCCGCACTCACTGCCCCCGCACTCCCCCGACTGGCCACACTCACTGCACCCGCACTCCCCTGACTGACCGTAATTACAGCACCCGCTCTCCCCTGACTGACCGCACTAACTGCACCCACACTCCCCTGACTGACAACACTCACTGCCCCCGCACACCCCTGACAGACCACACTCACTGCACCCACACTCCCCTGACTGGCCGCACTCACTGCACCCGCACTCCCCTGACTGACCGCACTCACCGCACTCCCCTGACTGGCCGCATTCACTGCACCCGCCCTCCTCTGACTGGCCGCACTCACCGCACTCCCCTGACTGACCGCACTCACTGCACCCACACTCCCCTGACTAGCCGCACTCACTGCACCCACACTCCCCTGACTGACTGCACTCACTGCACCCACACTCCCCTGACTGACTGCACTCACTGCACCCACACTCCCCTGACTGACATCACTCACTGCACCCGCACTCCCCTGACTGGCCGCACTCACTGCACCCGCACTCCCCCGACTGGCCACAACCACTGCACGCACACTCCGCTAACTGACCACATACACAGCACGCGCACTCCCCTGACTGGCCGCACTCACTGCACCCGAACCCCCCTGACTGGCCGCACTCACTGCGCCCGCAGTCCCCTGACTGGCCGCACTCACTGCACCCGCACTCACTGCGCCCGCAGTCCCCTGACTGGCCGCACTCACTGCACCCACACTCACTGCACCCGCACTCCGCTGACTGGCCGCACTCACTGCACCCGCACTCCCCTGACTGGTCGCACGCACTGCACCCGCACTCCCCTGACTGGCCGCACTCACTGCACCCGCACTCCTCTGACTGGCCGCACTCACCGCACTCCCCTGACTGACCGCACTCACTGCACCTGCACTTCCCTGACTGGCCGCACTCACTGCGCCCGCACTCCCCCGACTGGCCACAACCACTGCACCCACACTCCGCTAACTGACCACATTCACTGCACCCGAACTCCCCTGACTGGCCGCACTCACTGCGCCCGCACTCCCCTGACTGACCGCACTCACTGCACCCGCACTCCCCTGACTGACCGCAGTCACAGCACCCGCAATCCCGACTGGCCGGACTCACAGCACCCGCACTCCCCTGACGTGCCGCACTCACTGCACCCACACTCCCCTGGCTGACCGCAATCACTGCATCCACACTCCCCTGACTGACCGCACTCACTGCTCCCACACTCCCCTGACTGACCGCACTCACTGCACCCGCACTCCCCTGGTCGCACTCACTGTGCCCACACTCCCCTGACTGGCCGCACTCACTGCGCCCACACTCCCCTGACTGGTCGCACTCACTGCGCCCACACTCCCCTGACTGGCCGCACTCACTGCACCCACACTCCCCTGGTCGCACTCACTGTGCCCACACTCCCCTGACTGACCGCACTCACTGCGCCCACACTCCCCTGACTGACCGCACTCACAGCACCCGCACTCCCCTGACTGGCCGCACTCACTGCACCTGCACTCCCCTGACTGGCCGCACTCACTGCACCTGCACTCCCCTGACTGGCCGCACTCACCGCACTCCCCTGACTGGCCGCACTCACTGCACCCGCACTCCTCTGACTGGCCGCACTCACCGCACTCCCCTGACTGACCGCACTCACTGCACCCGCACTCCCCTGACTGGCCGCACTCACTGCACCCGCACTCCTCTGACTGGCCGCACTCACCGCACTCCCCTGACTGACCGCACTCACTGCACCCGCACTCCCCTGACTGGCCGCACTCTCTGCCCCCGCACTCCCCCGACTGGCCGGACTCACAGCAGCCCCACTGCCGACTGGCCGCACTCACTGCACCCGCACTCCCCTGACTGACCGTAATTACTGCACCCGCACTCCCCTGACTGGCCACACTAACTGCACCCACACTCCCCTGACTGACCGTAATTACTGCACCCGCTCTCCCCTGACTGACCGCACTAACTGCACCCACACTCCCCTGACTGACAACACTCACTGCCCCCGCACACCCCTGACTGACCACACTCACTGCACCCGCACTCCCCTGACTGGCCGCACTCACTGCATCCACACTCCCCTGACTGGCCGCACTCACTGCATCCACACTCCACTGACTGGCCACACTCACTGCACCCGCACTCCTCTGAGTGGCCGCACTCACTGCACCCACACTCCCCTAACTGGCCGCAGTCACTGCACACGCACTCCCCTGACTGGCCGCACTCACTGCCCCCATACTCCCCTGACTGGCCGCAATCACTGCCCCCGCACTCCCCTGACTGGTCGCACTCACAGCACCCGCACTCCCCTGACTGGCCGCACTCACAGCACCCGCACTCCCCTGACTGGCCGCACTCACTGCCCCCACACTCCCCTGACTGGCCGCAATCACTGCCCCCGCACTCCCCTGACTGGTCGCACTCACAGCACCCGCACTCCCCTGACTGGCCGCACTCACAGCACCCGCACTCCCCTGACTGGCCGCACTCACTGCATCCGCACTCACCTGACTGACCGCACTCACTGCACCCGGACTCCCGTGACTGGCCGCACTCACTGCATCCGCACTCACCTGACTGACCGCACTCACTGCACCCGCACTCCCCTGACTGGCCGCACTCACTGCATCCGCACTCACCTGACTGACCGCACTCACTGCACCCGGACTCCCGTGACTGGCCGCACTCACTGCATCCGCACTCACCTGACTGGCCGCACTCACTGCACCTGCATTCCCCTGACTGGCCGCACTCACCGCACCCGCACTCCTCTGACTGGCCGCACTCACCGCACTCCCCTGACTGACCGCACTCACCGCACTCCCCTGACTGGCCGCACTCACCGCACTCCCCTGACTGGCCACACTCACTGCACCCGCACTCCTCTGACTGGCCGCACTCACCGCACTCCCCTGACTGGCCGCACTCACTGCACGCACACTCCCCTGACTGACCGCACTCACTGAATCCACACTCCCCTGACTAACCGCACTCACTGCACCCACACTCCCCTGACAGGTCGCACTCACTGCATCCACACTCCCCTGACTGACCGCACTCACTGCATCCACACTCCCCTGACTGACCGCACTCACTGCGCCCACACTCCCCTGACTGACCGCAGTCACAGCACCCGCACTCCCCTGACTGGCCGCACTCACTGCACCCGCACTCCGCTGACTGGCCGCACTCACTGCACCCGCACTCCCCTGACTGGCCGCACTCACTGCCCCCGCACTGCCCTGACTGGCCGCACTCACTGCACCCGCACTCCCCTGACTGGCCACACTCACCTGACTGGCCGCACTCACTGCACCCGCACTCCTCTGACTGGGCGCACTCACCGCACTCCCCTGACTGACCGCACTCACTGCACCCGCACTCCCCTGAGTGGCCGCACTCACCGCACCCACACTCCCCTGACTGACCGCACTCACTGCCCCCGCACTCCCCCGACTGGCCACAACCACTGCACCCACACTCCGCTAACTGACCACATTCACTGCACCCACACTCCCCTGACTGGCCGCACTCACTGCGCCCGCACTCCCCTGACTGACCGCACTCACTGCATCCACACTCCCCTGACTGACCGCACTCACTGCTCCCACACTCCCCTGACTGACCGCACTCACTGCACCCACACTCCCCTGACTGGGCGCACTCACTGCGCCCACACTCCCCTGACTGGGCGCACTCACTGCGCCCACACTCCCCTGACTGACCGCACTCACAGCACCCGCACTCCCCTGACTGGCCGCACTCACTGCACCCACACTCCCCTGACTGGTCGCACTCACTGCGCCCACACTCTCCTGACTGACCGCACTCACAGCATCCGCACTCCCCTGACAGGCTGCACTCACTGCGCCCACACTCCCCTGACTGACCGCACCCGCACTCCCCTGACTGGCCGCAGTCACTGCACACGCACTCCCCTGACTGGCCGCACTCACTGCATCCGCGCTCACCTGACTGACCGCACTCACTGCACCCGGACTCCCGTGACTGGCCGCACTCACTGCATCCGCACTCACCTGACTGACCGCACTCACTGCACCCGGACTCCCCTGACTGGCCGCACTCACTGCACCTGCACTCCCCTGACTGGCCGCACTCACTGCACCCGCACTCCTCTGACTGGCCGCATTCACCGCACTCCCCCGACTGACCGCACTCACTGCACCCGCACTCCCCCGACTGACCGCACTCACAGCACCCGCGCTCTCCTGACTGGCCGCACTCTCTGCCCCCGCACTCCCCCGACTGGCCGGACTCACTGCAGCCCCACTCCCGACTGGCCACACTCACTGCACCCGCACTCCCCTGACTGACCGGAATTACTGCACCCGCTCTCCCCTGACTGTCAACACTCACTGCCCCCGCACACCCCTGACTGACCACACTCACTGCACCCGCACTCCCCTGACTGGCCGCACTCACTGCACCCGCACTCCCCTGACTGGCCGCACTCACCGCACGCCCCTGACTGGCCGCATTCACTGCACCCGCCCTCCTCTGACTGGCCACACTCACCGCACTCCCCTGACTGACCGCACTCACTGCACCCACACTCCCCTGACTAGCCGCACTCACTGCACCCACACTCCCCTGACTGACTGCACTCACTGCATCCACACTCCCCTAACTGACCGCACTCACTGCACCCACACTCCCCTGACTAGCCGCACTCACTGCACCCACACTCCCCTGACTGACCGCACTCACTGCATCCACACTCCCCTGACAGGTCGCACTCACTGCATCCACATTCCCCTGACTGACTGCACTCACTGCATCCACACTCCCCTGACTGACCGCACTCACTGCACCCGCACTCCCCTGACTGGCCGCACTCACAGCACCTGCACTCCCCTGACTGGCCGCACACACTGCATCCGCACTCCCCCGACTGGCCACAACCACTGCACCCACACTCCGCTAACTGACCACATACACAGCACCCGCACTCCCCTGACTGGCCGCACTCACAGCCCGCGCACTCCCCTGACTGACCGCACACACTGCACTCCCCTGACATGTGTGTGTGAGCGTGTGTGAGTGTGTTTGTGTGTGTGAGTGTATTTTTGTGTGTTATTCTCAGTGTGTGTGAGTGCATGATGTGACAGAGGCTGTGTGAATGTGTGTGTGTGTGACAGTGAGCATGTGTGAATGAATGAGAGACTGAGTGAGAGAGAATATGTATATATCTGTGTGTAAGTCAGAAAGTGTGAGTGGCGTGTTACCTCCCCTGGAACCAAGGAGCACCGTCTGCGCGATTCCTCCCATAACCGAATAGCACCATCTGCATGATTCCTCCCGTAGCCGATGAGCACCGTCTGCGTGATTCCTCCTGTAGCCGATGAGCACCGTCTGCGCGATTCCTCCCGTAGCCGATGAGCACCGTCTGTGCGATTCCTCACGTAGCCGATGAGCTCCATCTAGGAACACAGGAACATAATAAGAGGAGTTGAGCATTCAGCCCCTCGATCCCGCTCTGCCATTCAATAAGATCATGGCTGATCTGTGTCCTGACCCCATGTACCTGCCCTGGGCCCATATCCCTTGATCCCCCTGCTCAATAAAAATGTGTCTGTCTCAGACTGAAAGCTCACAATTGAAGCAGCATCCAGCGGCGTTTGAGGAAGAGAGTTCCAACCCTCCTCCAGTCTCTGTGGGTAGAAGTGTTTCCCAACAACTCTCCGCAATGGCTTGGCCCCAACTCGTGGCAACAGTTTCTCCTGATCCACCCTGTCCTTCCCTGGAAATATTTTGTAGATTTCTATCAGATCACCCCTCAGCCTTCCGAATTGGAGACAATAAAGGGCTAATTTGTCTAATCTCTGCGTGGAACTGAACCCCTGAAGTCCAGGGATGATTCTTGTCAACCTGCGTTGAGCTCCCTCCAGGGTTGAACCATCCTTCCTAAGGTATCCTGTCCATCCCGGCTCACAGGATTCTCAGTGGCCTCTAACTCGGGGTTTGAACAACTGCAGCATAACATCTGCATCCCGATACTCCAGCCCTTTCGATATGAAGGGCAGCATTCCTTTGGCCTTCTGGACTATTTCTGCTCCTGTTTGTGGCATTTTAAGGAGCTCTGCACCTGAACCCCCAAATCTTACCCACTGAGCTGCTGCTCCGGTTCCCACCCTCCTGCCTGATTCCTCTGGGAGCCGATGAGATCCATCTGTGTGATTCCTCCCTCAGCCGAACAGCTGGTTCAGTGTGATTCCTCCCTCAGCCGAACAGCTGGTTCAGTGTGATTCCTCCCTCAGCCGAACAGCTGGTTCTGTGTGATGCCTCCCTCAGCCGAACAGCTGGTTCTGTGTGATTCCTCCCTCAGTCGATGAGCTGGTTCTGTGTGATGCCTCCCACAGCCGATGAGCGACGCCTCCCTCACGCCCCTGTTGAGGCCTGGGCCCCGCCCCTAGGTGACTGCGCAGGCGCCAGTGCCGGATGCCGGCTTTTTCCTCCTGTGATTGCCTGATGACGACACAGAGCCGCAGCCTGATGACGACACAAACCCCGCCCACTGGTCACGGCTAGGCCCCGCCTACTGCTGACTGCAAGCCACGCCTCCTGATGACGACTCAGAGCATGTGATGCCGCAGCTTCCGTGGGGTTGGTGGCAAGGGTGGGTTTAAGGCCCCGCCCATGTTTCCGCGCTGCGCATGCGGCCCTCCATGCACGGACTGCGCACGCGCCCCTTCTTCTCCCGCACTCCGCATGCGCATCCTGCCATTCCAGCTCAGCTGTCCAATGGAAAGAACAATATTTCCAAAGCAGCAACATTAATGGCAGCAGAAAATATTGGGATGTTTTTACAATGCAGCAAAGGACCAGGAACAAGGATTCAAAGGGGAAAGTGTCCAATTAGAGAAATCTCTCAGCAATTAGAAACACTCACAGTAAAAGCTTCAACAAGTCTATTAAACAGGAAGAGAGGAGACAAAAGCAATGTGTGTTAGAGGGAGAGAGTGGGGAATTCATCATGGCAAACAAGGAGATTGAAAAGATTCTGAAAAAGTGTTTCCGAGCAACCGGCACAGGAGAAGAAACAACAAAATCACAAGAATAGTCAAAAGAAATGAAAGTCAGCAACTTAAAGTGAACCCCATCACCGACCCCTCGATTTGATGGGAACTCCACAGCTAATGATGCCCCTACCTTTTCCTGCACCCCCTGCCTTCAGGCAGATGAACTCCAAACATTGTCTCTATTCCCTCCCCACAGATACTGTCAGACCCGCTGAGACTTCCAGCATTTTCTGTTTGTGTTTCAGATTCCAGCATCCACACTCATTTCCTTTTATCTTCATCAATAAATTATAACTTTCACCCAGCTTTTTTGTTGATGCCGTGGTTTATTTGGTAAAAGCGCTTGCCTGGTAAAGAGGAGATTCTGAGAACTCAGCGGTGCCTTGATCTGTGTTCCATACTGGACTTTGTGTTTATCCACCGAATGTGCGAGGAATGAGCGGGTTCTCTCATGAGTTTGGATTGGACAGACTGGGCTTCTTTCAGCTGGAGTTTAGGAAAGTGAAGGGGTGACTGGATTAAAGTTTCTAAGACCTCTTCGCACCGGTCTCTTTCAAATTATACTTTCCCGTCACACAGTTCTCGAGCAGGAAAAGAAGCCCAGAGGCCCATTTTGTCTGCTCCGGCCATCAAACACCTATTAAAATGGATGAATGTTGCTGCCGGCGACTCTTGGAATTGTCAATCGCGTGTGAGGAATTTGTTAAAGGACATCTGTTCATCTATTTTGAAACACATCTCAAACAATTGCGTTCAGGGCGGAAGAAAAGCAAAACCCAAACAGTGACTTGACCCCTGGACCCTCAAATTAGAATTCCAATGCTTTTCTGACTGTACTATCCAAGCTTCCCAGCATGTATGTTTTTCCTGCCTTGAGCTAGCTGACTTTCACAGTGAGCTCGAGCGCAAACTATGAGAGGGAGTTGATTTTAATGGGGGTGGGGAAGTGTGATATTATCCACTTTGAGATCAAGATGATTGTTTGTTGTAACTTTCTAAATATCCAAAAGTCAAATCGATTTGAGCATTTCATCATTTGGAAGAACCAGGACCTCATGAAATCACCCACTTTAGATCCTCTCTCATTCCTATTATGAGTCCAACAGTAAGTCAACTGTTTGTGTTGATGTCATGTTGGAGTTGTATAGAACTTTGGTGAGGCCACAGCTGGAGTACTGTGTGCAGTTCTGGTCACCACATTTTAGGAAGGATGTGATTGCACTGGAGAGGGTGCAGAGGAGATTCACCAGGATGCTGCCTGGGACGGAGCATTGAAGTTATGAAGAGAGTTTGCGGAAGCATGGATTATTTTCGTTGGAGCAGAGAAGACTGAGGGGCGACCTGATTGAGGTGGACAAGATTATGAGGGGCACGG
Organism: Mustelus asterias; assembly: GCF_964213995.1. Classification (NCBI taxonomy): domain Eukaryota; kingdom Metazoa; phylum Chordata; class Chondrichthyes; order Carcharhiniformes; family Triakidae; genus Mustelus; species Mustelus asterias. The sequence continues at coordinate 87,574,767 of NC_135816.1, read as the reverse complement.
ACAGAGTGGATAAGGAGCAGCTGTTCCCCAGATGTGAAGGGTCAGTGTTCAATTCTTTGGTCTTCAGCTGTTTTATACAACTCCATCATAGCCAATCTGCTCTTATATTCTATGTCTTGGCTATAAAGACAAGTGTCCCTTGAGCTTAGTTCGCCACCTTATTATCGATCTTTCCACTTTCAGGGATATATGGACATGAACCCAAGTCTCTCAGATCCTCTGCATTTGTTAGCATCTGACTATTCAAAGGACAAGTCACTGTGAAAGAACAGCGAATTCAAGGCAGTTCCATTGCTCTCTGGGTATAGGAACAAAATACCACTGGCTCCACTGGGCTTCGAACCCAGGACCTTCTGCGTGTAAGGCAGATGTGATAACCACTACACTATGGAACCACATGACTGTGAATGTAACTGAGCTGGAGGCAGTTCATGGTCGGGGGGCGGTGGGTGGTTACTGGATTGCTCCCTGGAATGAGCAGGTTTTCTCATGAAGTTGGATTGGACAGACTGGGCTTCTTTCAGCTGGAGTTTAGGAAAGTGAAGGGGTGACTGGATTAAAGTTTCTAAGATGCTGAACGGTCTTGGGAAGGTGGAGGTGGAAAAGATGTTTCCTCTTGTGGGTGAGGCCAAAACAAGGGGGCGCTGTTTGAACATTAGGGGGCGCCCTTTTAGGTCAAGAGATGATTAGATTTGTTTTCTCTCAGAGGCTTGTGCCACTTTTAAACTCTGCCTCAGAAGGTGCTGGAGGACGGGGTCACTGAATATTTTCCTGGCGGAGGGAGTTCGATATTTGTTGAGTGAGAGAATTAAAGATTATCGGGGAGGGGGAGGGGAATATGGAGAATGTGGAAGCCAACAGAAAGGGATCAGCCATGGCCTTAGTAAATAGTGAAGCAGCACGAAGGACCAGATGGTTTCAGGTTGCAGCATCCACAGGATTTTCCTTTTAATTTTATGACAAATTATAACATTTGTTTTCTGTAGGTGTCGTGGCTTAGTTGGTTAAAGCACCTGTCTAGTAAACAGGAGATCCTGAGTTCAAATCTCAGCGGTACCTTTGTGCATGTTGCATTTTGCAACTCTGAGAAATTCACTCTTGGGTCAGTACTGAGGGAGTGCTGCACTGTCAGAAGGTCAGTACTGAGTGAGTGCGGCACTGTCAGAGGGTCAGTACTGAGGGAGTGCTGTACTGTCAGAGGGTCAGTCTTGAGTGAGTGCCGCACTGTCAGAGGGTCAGTGCTTAGGGAGTGCCACACTGTCAGAGGGTCAGTGCTGAGGGAGTGGTGTACTGTCGGAGGGTCAGTCTTGAGTGAGTGCCGCACTGTCAGAGGTTCAGTCCTGAGGGAGTGGTGTACTGTCGGAGGGTCAGGACTGAGGGAGTGCTGCACTGTCAGAGGGTCAGTGCTGAGGGAGTGCTGCACTGTCAGAGGGTCAGTGCTGAGGGAGTGCTGCACTGTCAGAGGGTCAGTCTTGAGTGAGTGCCGCACTGTCAGACGTTCAGTCCTGAGGGAGTGGTGTACTGTCGGAGGGTCAGTACTGAGTGAGTGCCGCACTGTCAGAAGGTCAGTACTGAGTGAGTGCCGCACTGTCAGAGGTTCAGTACTGAGGGAGTGCTGTACTGTCAGAGGGTCAGTGCTGAGGGAGTGCTGCACTGTCAGAAGGTCAGTACTGAGTGAGTGCCGCACTGTCAGAGGTTCAGTACTGAGGGAGTGCTGTACTGTCAGAGGGTCAGTACTGAGTGAGTGCCGCACTGTCAGAGGTTCAGTACTGAGGGAGTGCTGTACTGTCAGAGGGTCAGTACTGAGTGAGTGCCGCACTGTCAGAGGTTCAGTACTGAGGGAGTGCTGTACTGTCAGAGGGTCAGTGCTGAGGGAGTGCCGCACTGTCAGAGAGTCAGTACTGAGGGAGTGCTGCACTGTCAGAGGGTCAGTACTGAGGGAGTGCTGCACTGTCAGAGGGTCAGTACTGAGGGAGTGCTGCACTGTCAGAGAGTAAGTACTGAGGGAGTGCTGTACTGTCAGAGGGTCAGTACTGAGGGAGTGCTGCACTGTCAGAGGGTCAGTACTGAGGGAGTGCTGCACTGTCAGAGGGTCAGTTTTGAGGGAGTGCTGCACTGTCAGAGGGTCAGTACTGAGGGAGTGCTGCACTGTCAGAGAGTAAGTACTGAGGGAGTGCTGTACTGTCAGAGGGTCAGTACTGAGGGAGTGCTGCACTGTCAGAGGGTCAGTTTTGAGGGAGTGCTGCACTGTCAGAGGGTCAGTACTGAGGGAGTGCTGCACTGTCAGAGGGTCAGTTTTGAGGGAGTGCTGCACTGTCAGAGGGTCAGTTTTGAGGGAGTGCTGCACTGTCAGAGGGTCAGTACTGAGGGAGTGCTGCACTGTCAGAGGGTCAGTTTTGAGGGAGTGCTGCACTGTCAGAGGGTCAGTACTGAGGGAGTGCTGCACTGTCAGAGGGTCAGTGCTGAGGGAGTGCTGCACTGTCAGAGGGTCAGTACTGAGGGAGTGCTGCACTGTCAGAGGGTCACTGCTGAGGGAGTGCGGCACTGTCAGAGGGTCAGTGCTGAGGGAGTGCTGCACTGTCAGAGGGTCACTGCTGAGGGAGTGCGGCACTGTCAGAGGGTCAGTGCTGAGGGAGTGCTGCACTGTCAGAGGGTCAGTACTGAGGGAGTGCTGCACTGTCAGATGGTCAGTGCTGAGGGAGTGCTGCACTGTCAGAGTGTCAGTACTGAGGGAGCGCTGCACTGTCAGAGGGTCAGTTTTGAGGGAGTGCTGCACTGTCAGGGGGTCAGTACTGAGGGAGTGCTGCACTGTCAGAGGGTCAGTTTTGAGGGAGTGCTGCACTGTCAGAGTGTCAGTACTGAGGGAGCGCTGCACTGTCAGAGGGTCAGTTTTGAGGGAGTGCTGCACTGTCAGGGGGTCAGTACTGAGGGAGTGCTGCACTGTCAGAGGGTCAGTTTTGAGGGAGTGCTGCACTGTCAGAGGGTCAGTTTTGAGGGAGTGCTGCACTGTCAGAGGGTCAGTTTTGAGGGAGTGCTGCACTGTCAGAGGGTCAGTTTTGAGGGAGTGCTGCACTGTCAGAGGGTCAGTACTGAGGGAGTGCTGCACTGTCAGAGGGTCAGTTTTGAGGGAGTGCTGCACTGTCAGAGGGTCAGTTTTGAGGGAGTGCTGCACTGTCAGAGGGTCAGTTTTGAGGGAGTGCTGCACTGTCAGAGGGTCAGTACTGAGGGAGTGCTGCACTGTCAGAGGGTCAGTGCTGAGGGAGTGCTGCACTGTCAGAGGGTCAGTGCTGAGGGAGTGCTGCACTGTCAGAGGGTCAGTACTGAGGGAGTGCTGCACTGTCAGGGGGTCAGTACTGAGGGAGTGCTGCACTGTCAGTGGGTCAGTGCTAAGGGAGTGCCGCACTGTCAGAGGGTCAGTTTTGAGTGAGTGCTGCACTGTCAGAGGGTCAGTACTGAGGGAGTGCTGCACTGTCAGAGGGTCAGTACTGAGGGAGTGCTGCACTGTCAGAGGGTCAGTGCTGAGGGAGTGCTGCACTGTCAGAGGGTCAGTACTGAGGGAGTGCTGCACTGTCAGAGGGTCAGTGCTGAGGGAGTGCTACACTGTCAGAGGGTCAGTACTGAGGGAGTGCTGCACTGTCAGAGGGTCAGTACTGAGGGAGTGCTGCACTGTCAGAGGGTCAGTACTGAGTGAGTGCTGCACTGTCAGAGGGTCAGTACTGAGGGAGTGCTGCACTGTCAGAGGGTCAGTACTGAGGGAGTGCTGCACTGTCAGAGGGTCAGTGCTGAGGGAGTGCTGCACTGTCAGAGGGTCAGTACTGAGGGAGTGCTGCACTGTCAGAGGGTCAGTACTGAGGGAGTGCTGCACTGTCAGAGGGTCAGTACTGAGGGAGTGCTGCACTGTCAGAGGGTCATTGCTGAGGGAGTGCTGCACTGTCAGAGGGTCAGTACTGAGGGAGTGCTGCACTGTCAGAGGGTGTAAGGGAAATTGTACTGGATATTGTATGAGTTTAGTATGGAATTCAGATTCACAGGTTTTAGTAAAATGATATAGCAGATTTAGGTGAGTAGTGAGATGGGTATATAACCTAAAGTAACTTCGTGTGACCCGACCTAATATAATCAAGTGGTGGTTCAACTTAATAGTGGACCATAAGTCAGCAGAGAGAGTGTCTTTTCTTCTAAACACATTAGTGGACCATAAATCAGCAGGGGGGATGTCTTTTCTTCTAAACACATTCGGCCTTAGCCTGCAAAACCACGATTATTATACAAACAGAAAAGTTCAGATAAGAGCAAGAGTTATAACCACCATGGTTTAAGAGACAAAGAGATATAACAGGGAGCGACCAATTGCAAAGAAAACAGATAAAGGGTCAACTAAAACTAATGGTGGCCAAAGAAAGGTCGGGCTGTAGGGTAAGATAACAACCAAGGACAGGCTGTAAAAGGGAGAGGAGGATCTTGAGATATGAGGCTGAAATGTACATAAAAGAGTGTAAGCCCAAGGGCTCTTTGGAGTGTTCCGGACGTTCCCGGCTTTATCGCTTGTGCTGAGAAATAAAGTCTATTGCTTGGAAGATCGCTGCTCAGACTCTCTGTTTTAAACCGATGTGAACGAATTGTCGTCCTGGGGAACCACGACAAAATTGGCGCTGCTTAGCAGGGTTGGTGAGAGATCGCCCAGAAAAGCATCTGGAAGGAGTAGCGGAGACGGTGGTCCGACCGGAACCGAGAAGTCCCCAGCCGGCCTTCTGTCAACAAGGTAAGCAGACTTGCATGCATGTAAATCCTTGTTGTCAGAAAGGGGTTTTCTCGAGGCCCGGTGCGCCCGGCTCTCTGCTGGTCCTGGATCTCCCCAACCCAAAAAGATATCCTGCATAGGTAAAACCAAATTGTGTAAAAATTTTTGAGAGACTGAGTCTGATCTGAAGAGCAGAATTTTTGCATGCAAAAGCGCGCTGCGAATACTGTATTGTCTGTGAATGGGTAAAAAGTGAGACGGGAAAAAGGCTGAAAGCTAAAGTAATGCAATTAGGTTAAGTCGAGCGGTTTGGAGCGGGTTTTTCAGGTCACGACTTGCCCAGAAGAGAGTAAGTGTGGGAAAACCTGCCAGTCCAAACCTACCCAGGACCTCGGGTAAGGGACGTCAACCGAGAGGGAGAGAGATCAGTGAGAGATCGCTCTCTGACCTAATACAGTAGTCAAAAGCACAGGAGTGGATTTTAACCACAGGAAAGGGGAGTAGCAGCTAGAATAGAGGAAGTAAAAGACCAATTTGAACAAACTGGTCTGAGACAACAGCGTGAAGGACAGAAATAAGAGAGAGAGTCGGAATATAGGTAGGGTAATAACTAACAACTTGAAAAATTACCCTGACAAAACTGCCTGGTGACAAGATTGAAAATAACTAATCTTTGAATAATAACAAAAACGGAAGCAACACTGGATTGGAAAAAGATTACACACATAATTAACTTAGAGGAGATAAAGAATGAGTGGCCGTATGTAAATTGGGAAAGAGTAGTCGATAGGAATTGGATAGACGAAATAAAATTGGAAACCCTAGAGAAATTAATAAAGGGATCTGACCAATACAGGATTTTTATACACATAGACGAGCAAGTGAAAACCTACTACCCTCTGGCCCGGGAGAGGAAGATAGTGCTGGGACAGGGGACTACGGGGAAGTGGATATCAGGACCCCGGTTAGAATTACAGATAGTGGCAAAAGAAATCCAAAGGAAAGGTAAACAGGGGACTGAGCACGGAAAAACAATACAGCAAGTAATAATCACTGTAATACCTAACTCTGACGGACTAAGTGACAAAAATTGCGACAGTGATCCAAAAAGACGAGTAATGGCGCACCAAGTTAAGACACCAGTGGAGATATTAGGGGATAAGTTCCCAGCCCTTAGGGGAGATATAGAACACGTCTCTAAAAAATGGGCCAAAAGAACAAATAAGACCAATACACAGTGGCCGGAGGAAGGCACATGGTCCATAGAGAGGTGTGAGGACCAGAAGGGAATGATAAAGAACTATAAGATTAAGGATAAATCGAGCAAAAGAAGGGAGAAGCGAGAAAAGGAGTTAGAGATATTAGCCCTATTCCAACAAGAAGGGAAAGAGAGAAGAGGGGTGTGGAGAGGAGGAGAATGCAGCTGTGTATGTGGAGAATCAATTAAAAAGGTGGAGAAGGGACACGGAGAGGGACATTCTAATAGACCCACTGGCCAACTCCATGTTCCGGGCTGCAATCCTAGAGGGCTTGCCAGCCCCAGCTAAGACAAGGCTGGAGGAAGTGGTGGGCTTGGACTCAAAAAATTACCGAGAGTTTGTGGATTATGTTGCCCATGCAGTAGAGAGACATCGCAAAGATGAAAAGAATGCAGACAAACAGCTGAAGGAGGTACAACGTAAACTCCTTCAGGCACAGTTGGAGGAGATCAAAAGCAAGGATAAACTGAAGGCAAAAGAGGATCTCGCACCCAGAAAAATAGCACCAATGATGGTGGAGCAAAAGCCAGAGGAAATACCTGCACTAATCAAAGGGGGGAGCGGAGATGGAGGCCAGCCCGTCATAACCTATAACATTTCTGCCTTCCCACTGTCCATGAACCCAGGAGCCTATGGCCTAAATTATCAAAACCCATACGCCCTGCAAAGTCAGACTGACTGGAATAGAAATGGGAAAGGACAGGGAGGTGGTAGGTCACCCTATCAGAATCAGAGAGGACAGGGACAGGTTAATCATCAGACTCCGAGACAGGGACCACTGCCTGGCCCTTCAGGTGTGTGTTGGGGGTGCGGGGAGGCAGGGCACATAAAAAGGAATTGCCCGCGGAATTTCCCCAGACAGGGAGAAAACCAGCAGCAGACAGGCCAACAACTGATCCAAGGATCGCCAAACAGCATCCCGATGTTTCAAGGGCCGGTAAACCATCAGAATTCCCCATAGGGAGGCCCAGAGAACCCCGAAATGGTAGGACAGCACGTACAGATAACAGAAACTGCAGAGCAGGAACCTATAGTTAACGTTAGAGTAGGAGGGATCGAGGTCCCCATGATGATAGACACCGGCGCCACATGTACGTGCATGCAAACGAAATATGCGGATCACTTACCATTGTCAAACCAGTTTGTAAAAACTGTGGGGTTCTCGGGGAAAGTAACATTAGCTCGAATGACGACGCCGGTGCCTGTTACCATTGGAAATAAGACAACCCATGTACCTATTTTAGTATGTGATAAAACTCCTTTAAATCTATTGGGAAGGGATGCAATCCTAGGTTTAGGACTGAAATTAGAATGCACTGAACAAGGAATTGATTTGATGGGAATGTATCCACTTGAAATACCAGGAAAGGAAGGGGTTAATGTATATTGGTTGGGAGATATAGAGGAACAAGTTAAAAAACAGATATGGGAAGTTTGGGGAAAGCTTATAAACACTTGGGTTCCACAAGCCAAATGGCCAAGAACAGAATTACACAGTACAATGATATTTGATGAAGGGCAGGAACCTGAGATACAGGAGAAATGGGAAAGGGAGGCAGGACGAGAACAGGAAATAAAGTCAGGAAGTATTTTAATCGGACTAGAGGGAGTAGCCCTCACCATTGTTAGGAATGAATGGGTTAACAAATGGTTCTCTGTATCTGGGGCGGAGCCACATGTCACATTGAAAGTGAATCCGGGATACAGATCAAAAGACCTAGGACCAATGGTGTTGAGAGCACAAGATTTAGAATTTGTCCAGACAGACAATGTAGATATTTGGACGTCCAGCAATGGACAAATGACGAAAATAATTTTGGATGTTAAGATGCTTGGGAAACCGAAGCAGATAACAATAGGAGTGCAAATTGAGAAACAGGAACTGGAGTGGAGAGAGAGGTTAGAGCAGGATTTGAACTCCCTCCCGCAGGAGTTGTGGTCCAGACAGGACACGGATGTAGGGAGGGTCAAAAACGCTAATCCAGTTGAAGTCAGATTAAAGATAGGACGTCAGGGGCCGTATAGGCCGCAATACCCAATCAAGACAGAAGCAATTGAAGGAATTAGAGGGACAATTAAGGGATTGATAGAAGCAGGGGTATTAAAAGAAACCCGGAGCAGGTGTAATACACTGCTACTACCAGTGAAAAAGGCGGACGGAGAAAAATGGAGATTGGTGCATGATCTAAGGGCAATTAATGAGGTAGTGGAAGATATGCCGGTAGAAGTTCCAAACCCTTATACCTTGTTGACAAATATACCACCTGAAAGTAGATGGTTTACTGTAATAGACCTATGTTCGGCATTTTTTAGTGTGCCACTAGCTCAAGAAAGTCAGTATCTCTTTGCATTTACGTACGAGGGGAAACAATACACATACAATAGGATGCCCCAAGGATTTAAACATTCCCCACATGTATTCAATCAGGTGTTGAGAGCAGATTTAGAAGGAATACAGTTGGAAGGAACACTGATACAATATGTGGATGATTTATTATTATGCACAGAAACACAAGAACAATGCAGGAAGGATAGTTTAAAGCTATTGAAAAGACTAGCAGAAGGGGGCCATAAAGTTTCCAGGAAAAAGCTGCAGCTGTGCCAGAAAAAGGTAGAATACTTGGGAAGAGAAATATCAGCAGGACAGAAGGAGATAGCTTCACAGCAAATAGAAGCAGTACTGCAAGTTCCGAAACCACGGACGGTGGGACAAATGATGACATTTTTGGGAATGACAGGATTCAGTTCAGAATGGGTGGAAAGCTATGCCGAAAAAACGCAGGCACTACGAAAGATAATGAAGGAGGCAGGGTGTGACGAATTAAAAGCCAAACTAAAATGGGATAAAGATGCTTCAGACGCATTTGAAAACGTGAAAAGAGAAATGGCACAGGCACCAGCATTGGCCTTACCGACCTATGACAAGCCCTTTGACTTATTTGTGAGTAACAGAGAAGCCGGATTTGCTACAGCAATGTTAATGCAGGAAAATTGCAAGGGTAGACGAAGGCAGGCTGTAGCATATTACAGTACCAAGCTAGACGACGTAGCAATGGGATACCCTCCGTGCTATCAAGGTCTGGCAGCAGCTTGGTGGGCGTACGAAAAGGCAGCTACGGTCACAATGGGATATCCGATAAACATACATGTATACCATAAGGTAGCTGAATTGATTGAGCAAGGAAAATTTGTGCTGACACCTGCTAGGATCCATCATTATCGAATGCTAACCACATTTCCAGATATCACGATTATAAAGTGCAACAGAGTAAATCCAGCTGATTACATGCCATTACCTCATGAAGGAGAAGAACATGAATGCTTAAGAGAAGCAAAAACATTTATGAAACTGAGAAAAGATTTAAGAGCAGAGGGACTAGTGACAGAAGGGAAAAGGATACTATATGTAGATGGCTCATGTTACAGGGATCACTTAGGAAACCACGCAGGCTATGCCATAGTCGAACAGAAAGGGGAAACACTTGAAGTCATAGAAGCAGAGAAATGTGAACAGCCCTGTTCAGCCCAACTGGCAGAACTTAAAGCATTGACCAGAGCATGTGAGCTAGCAAACGGGGAAGCATTGGAAATTTATACTGATTCGGCCTATGCCCACGGGGTCTGCCATCTGTTCGGGGCAATATGGAAGCAAAGGGGATTTATGAAAAGCGGAGGAGGACCAATACAACACGAAGGTCAAATCAGGGCTTTAATAAGGGCCATGATGGGTCCAAGGGAATTAGCCATAATTAAGTGTCAGGCGCATAAAAAGGGAGCAGACAGCGTCACACAGGGAAACACCAAAGCCGACAAGGCAGCTAAAGAAGCGTCAGGATGCATTGAGGCTACGATAGCCCCAGTAGAAATAGCAAGGCCGCACCCAGGGCCAGGTACGGGGGATATCGAACCTCATATCACATTAGAGGATGTAGCACAATTACAGGAGGAAACCTCTGTAGCTGAAAAGGCAATGTGGAAAGATAGAGGAGCACTACAGGGACAACAGGACAGGATATGGAGAAATGGGGAGGGATTGGTCATAGCACCCACATCATTACTAACCGTACTAATTAGCGAAGCGCATGGAGTGGACCACTGTGCAAGAGGAGAAGTGGCTAGGAAGATCAAGAAGGAAGGATTCTGGTCACCATACCTGCAAAACTCGATTGACTACATACTAAGTCAGTGTAAGGTGTGTGCTCAGAATAACATCAGGAAGGGCATTACTGCCCCAATAGGGCATATACCCATTCCTGAAGGACCATTTAAACATCTATGCATGGACTATGTGGATATGGGAAAGGTGGTAAGAGGGAAAAGATACATGCTAGTGATTATTGATAGATTCAGCAGATGGATAGAAGCAACGCCATCCAAAGATCAAGGATCTGGAACGGTGATTAACTTCCTGTCAAAAGAAATTATCCCAAGATTTGGCATACCCACGCAATTAAGTTCAGACAATGGATCTGCTTTTATAGGAAGGGCACTGAGAGAGACACTCTCGGCACTCCGAATAAAGCAGAAGTTTGGATGCGTATATCACCCTCAATCCCAAGGAATGGTGGAGAGAGCAAACGGGACCCTTAAGGCTAAAATAAGCAAAATTTGCAATGAAACAGGGAAAAACTGGATAGATGCTCTGCCATTGGCTCTAATGCAATACAGGAGTCAGGAAAACAGAATCACACATTTGAGCCCACATGAAATGATGACAGGAAGAGTAATGCCGGTACCTAAGATCAGGGGATCAGGAGGTCCTACGCTAGAATGTTTAGATCAAAGCACAAAAGAATATATACAACAATTAACTGTTATACATAGAACTATATTTGAACAGGAAAAAGCCAAGGAGGAGGAGAATCCGGTAACAGAACATCAGATCAAGCCTGGAGATCGAGTATACATCAGAAAGTTCCGGAGACGTTGGAACGAACCGAGACGAGAAGGACCGTTTGAAGTCACCAAAGTGTCTCCCACGGCGTTGCAAGTAGAAGGCAGTACACTGTGGTATCACTTGAACCATTGTACCAGAACGGTACCAGGGGTGGGGGAGAGAAGGGAAATTGAAGAAGTGCACAGAGTGGATAGAGGTGATAGCGAGGAAGAAATAGAAATACACGGGGAGAATCGTGGGGAGGAGGAACAGAGCCAAGGAAGAACAAAAAGAATAGAGGATGATGAAAGTAGTTCTGTACCTGAGCTGGCTGATGATACAAATGCCCAGCCTGAGCATATTAGTCAAGGTGCCGAGGGAGGTGAGGACAGGGAAGGGGCCCCATTCCCCACCTGGGACTTGGAAAATATTTCCCTTAGGGACTTCAGTGACCCATAGAAAAGGAGAATGGGATACAGAAGACATAAGGGTGCAGAATCAGGAAGATAGAGTATTAAGACGAACAAAACGTGAACGATTAGTGAGCACAAATACTATTTGGGAGAAAGCGCAGAAAAACAAATGGTGGAAATGGGCTAAGTATACAGGTCAGAGAAACAGTGATGGGAAAGAGTGTGTAGTATGTGCATCAGAGAAACCTAACACCCAAGTAACTGATATACCATGGGGATCAGGAGACTGTAGAACCAGGAAACAAAGCTGGAGAAAGGAAAATTGCCGTCCATATACCACATATATACGGTATCATATGATAGGGAATCGGAACTACTCGTATGAGATGATAAACTGTTCCGGATCTGCACGTGCTAACCTTTGTAAAGGTAAGCCGCCGTTGTGTCAATACCACTGCATCCTGTTTGCTGGGGTAAAAAAGGGCATCTACAACTTGACCCACAGATGTCCAAAGTGGCCAAAAACGGCAGTGGACGCGGTCCCAAAGGAATGGAGTGTAGAGCCCAACTTACAAATCCAAGATTGCTATTGGAGGGAAAGTAGCACAGGAAGTAGTGTGGGAAATTACACAGGAGAGTGTGAAAGGATTTGGAATATAACCGATGTTCTTAGTCTGATCATCTCAGAAGGGGGATGGACACCCCCTCCTTATGTGTGAGACTATCAAGAAAATCAACTGGCCGATCTCTGGTGGCTTTGTGGCCCGGAGAAAGGGCTATTGGCAAAATTACCACAGAATTGGAAGGGACTATGTGCTCGAGTTATGCTTGCCCAGAGCATTGTGATACTACCGGTGGAAAGAAAAATTAAATCACAAAAAGTTAAGAGGGCATATACCCCTGACCCTACGATAAAATTGGACGCAATCGGACAGCCCCGCGGCATCCCGAATGAGTTCAAAGCTAGGAACGAAATAGCTGCAGGGTTTGAATCCCTCTTTGTTTGGATCACACCCAGCAAGAATACTGAGTGGATCAATTACATCTATTATAATCAGCAGAGGTTTATTAATTATACGAATGATGCCCTGGAGGCCTTAGGAGAGCAGTTGGATGCGACCAGCAAAATGGCGTGGCAAAATCGACAGGCGTTAGATTGGCTCCTGGCAGAGAAAGGAGGGGTGTGTGTTATGTTTGGGGATCAGTGCTGCACATTTATCCCTAATAACACTAATCCAGAAGGGTCATTTACACAAGCCATGAATAAGTTAAAAAATCTTAAGAAAGAAGTGAAAGAAAATGCTGGGTTTGGGCATGAGGTATGGAGTTGGCTGGACAGAATATTAGGAAGATGGGGGGCGTGGTTTGCCAAAGCTGGAGCTGTAGCAATCGCAACAATAATCATTCTGGGATTGATATTTTGTTGTTTTTTACCCGCCCTGAGATCCTTCCTTACCAGAGTGGCAGCGCGGCAGATGGTGACGCGGGTGCTAAGCAGCTCACGCTCAAGAGAAAAAACAGAGGAATGGGAAAATCTTGAGCCGCCCCCGCTGAGTGGATTCACAATGACCTTGGTCGAAGTTGCAACTCGTCACTCTGTAAAATAACTACAATAGTGAAAGATCACCTTGTGGAAACAACAGCACCTTGCTGAAGTCCGCACGAAACCAGGAGAACTTAGTCTGTACACAGGAATCAGTCTTTTTCCCTTCCCTAGACAAGAGTGGGAAGGTTTTTTGGCTGATGACTGTCAGGGGCAGGCAATCTGGAGGAGCAACCCAAAAATCAGAACCGGGATAGACAAATTATGATAAAGTTAGAATAGGGACACTGATCCCTGACCAAAATAGTCGGCTCCTCCACATCGCCTGGGAAAAGTGATTAAAATAAAATACAAATGGGATTGAGCAAGGGGATTATTTGAACTTGATAATTGGGATGAGGCTAGGGAAGCCTCAAAGGGGGGATTGTAAGGGAAATTGTACTGGATATTGTATGAGTTTAGTATGGAATTCAGATTCACAGGTTTTAGTAAAATGATATAGCAGATTTAGGTGAGTAGTGAGATGGGTATATAACCTAAAGTAACTTCGTGTGACCCGACCTAATATAATCAAGTGGTGGTTCAACTTAATAGTGGACCATAAGTCAGCAGAGAGAGTGTCTTTTCTTCTAAACACATTAGTGGACCATAAATCAGCAGGGGGGATGTCTTTTCTTCTAAACACATTCGGCCTTAGCCTGCAAAACCACGATTATTATACAAACAGAAAAGTTCAGATAAGAGCAAGAGTTATAACCACCATGGTTTAAGAGACAAAGAGATATAACAGGGAGCGACCAATTGCAAAGAAAACAGATAAAGGGTCAACTAAAACTAATGGTGGCCAAAGAAAGGTCGGGCTGTAGGGTAAGATAACAACCAAGGACAGGCTGTAAAAGGGAGAGGAGGATCTTGAGATATGAGGCTGAAATGTACATAAAAGAGTGTAAGCCCAAGGGCTCTTTGGAGTGTTCCGGACGTTCCCGGCTTTATCGCTTGTGCTGAGAAATAAAGTCTATTGCTTGGAAGATCGCTGCTCAGACTCTCTGTTTTAAACCGATGTGAACGAATTGTCGTCCTGGGGAACCACGACAAGGGTCAGTACTGAGGGAGTGCTGCACTGTCAGAGGGTCAGTTTTGAGTGAGTGCTGCACTGTCAGAGGGTCAGTACTGAGGGAGTGCTGCACTGTCAGAGGGTCAGTACTGAGGGAGTGCTGCACTGTCAGAGGGTCAGGACTGAGGGAGTGCTGCACTCTCAGAGGGTCAGTACTGAGGGAGTGCTGCACTGTCAGAGGGTCAGTGCTGAGGGAGTGCTGCACTGTCAGAGGGTCAGTGCTGAGGGAGTGCTGCACTGTCAGAGGGTCAGTTTTGAGTGAGTGCCTGTAGTAGGTAAATAAAATACCTCTGAGGCTGGTCTGAGTGAAAATCGAGTAGGCTTTATTCTCACAAGCTTGCGGGAGGACTTGACCCCTTGAAAGCGGAAGCCAAAGTTCTCCCTGAACACAGAAAAGTGGGGATATATATATACATTATGGCTCCCAGCACCAGTCACGACACAAACCCTGGTCTGGTCATGAATCAAAGTCCATACAACAGTCCTTGATCACGAAGCAGCCGTTCTGTGGCCGCTGTAGTCACGATACAGTCTGAGGTTTCCTGCTCTTCCACGCCCCTCCCTTTGAAGTTACCGACACAATTGTCGCTGGCCCAGCGGGAGTCCTCCTTTAAAGGGCTGTTATCATGCTCCACATCTTGTAATGCTTTCTTCCGTTTACATTTACCACGCAAGCCTGGAGAAAAGGTAAGATTTGCATGTCTGCAAACACATTCACATTTACATTTGACTGTCTATTGTTCTAAGAATAAAAGTTAATTTGTATTAATGTCAGAAGCAGTATAAACAAGGGGATTAGCCATAATGAAGGGTTATGCTTGTGATACATTCTAAGTACAAAGATCAACCTTTTAGGTACAAAAAACATTAACCCTTTCCCTTCTTCACTTGATCACTGGGAGAGAACACAACTCTAAAAGGAGAGTATTTATTCCAGGAGAACGAGTACAAGCAACAAGCGACACGACCAATGAAAAATGACATCCGCTGTTATCTGAGCAAAAACAGGTCCAATATCTTACACCGGACAGACAGCTGATGAGAGAGTTTGGCCAGATCAAACTGAGCAGGTATTAGCCTCAAGAAGTGAAATCACTGAAGCTTCAGCAGAAATATTGACATCAGAAATGTTAAACAGCGAAACATCTGAACAGAGACTGACCACAAAGACAAATTCAGCTGCTGCTTTTGAAGAACCTTCAACACCGCTGGAAACTGGGACTGAAATAGTTTCACATGAAGAATTACCAACAGGACAGGTTGGGTGGATTGGCCGTGCTAAATTACAAAGAACAAAACACAATACAGCACAGGAACAGGCCCTTCAGCCCTCCAAGCCTGCGCCGCTCATGTGCCCAACTAGACCATTCTTTTGTGTCCCTCTATTACCAGTCTGTTCATGTTGTTATCCAGATAAGTCTTAAATGATCCCAGCGTGTCCACCTCAATCACCTTGCTTGGCAGTGCATTCCAGGCCCCCACCACCCTCTGTGTAAAATACGTCCCCCCTGACATCTGTGTTGAACCTTGCCCCCCTCACCTTGAACCTGTGACCCCTTGTGTTCGTCACCACTGACCTGGGAAAAAGCTTCCCACTGTTCACCCTATCTATGCCCTTCATAATTTTATACACCTCTATTAGGTCGCCCCTCATCCTCCATCTTTCCAGGGAGAACAACCCCAGTTTACCCAATCTCTCCTTAGAGCTAAGACCCTTCATACCAGGCAACATCCTGGTAAACCTTTTCTGTACTCTCTCCAAAGCCTCCACGTCCTTCTGGTAGTGTGGCGACCAGAACTGGTCGCAGTATTCCAAATGTGGCCTAACCACGTTCTATACAGCTGCAACATCATATGCCACCTGTTATATTCTATGCCCTGTCCAATAAAGGCAAGCATGCCATATGCCTTCTTCACCACCCTCTCCACCTGTGCTGCCACCTTTAAGGATCTGTGGACTTGTACACCCAGGTCCCTCTGTGTGTCTATACTCCTGATGGTTCTGCCATTTATTGTATAGCTCCCCCTTACATTAGATCTACCGAAATGCATCACTTTGCATTTATCTGGATTAAATTCCATCTGCCATTTCTCCGCCCAATGATCCAGCCTGTCTATACCCTGCTGTATTCTCTGACAATGTTCATCACTATCCCCAACTCCAGCAATCTTTGTGTCGTCCGCAAACTTACTAATCAGACCAGCTACATCTTCCTCCAAATCATTTATATATATCACAAACAGCAGAGGTCCCAGTACAGAGCCCTGCGGAACACCACGAGTCACAGACCTCCAAACGGAAAAAGACCCCTCCACTGCTACCCTCTGTCTTCTATGGCTAAGCCAGTTCTCCACCCATCTAGCTAGCTCACCTTTTATCCCGTGCGATTTAACCCCAGGGTTAAACTCCATTTGCCATTTTTCAGCCCAGCTCTGCATCCTATCTATATCTCTTTGCAGCCTACAACAGCCCTCCACCTCATCCACTACTCCACCAATCTTGGTGTCATCAGCAAATTTACTGATCCACCCTTCAGCCCCCTCCTCCAAGTCATTTATAAAAATTACAAAGAGCAGAGGACCAAGCACTGATCCCTGTGGCACTCCGCTGGTAACCGGTTTCCAGTCCGAAAATGTTCCATCCACCACCACCCTCTGTCTTCTGTTAGAAAACCAGTTACCTATCCAATCGGCCAAATTTCCCTCTATCCCACACATCCTTACTTTCTTCATAAGCCGACCGTGGGGGACTTTATCAAACGCCTTACTAAAATCCATGTATATGACATCAACTGCACTACCTTCATCTACACACTTAGTTACCTCCTCAAAAAATTCTATCAAATTTGTGAGGCAAGACTTGCCCTTCACAAATCCGTGCTGACTATCCCGGATTAAACTGCATCTTTCTAAATGGTCGTAAATCCTATCCCTGAGGACCTTTTCCATCAACTTACCAACCACCGAACTAAGACTAACCGGCCTATAATTACCAGGGTCATTTCTATTCCCTTTCTTAAACAGAGGAACCACATTCGCCATTCTCCAGTCCTCTGGCACCACCCCGGTGGACAGTGAGGACCCAAAGATCAATGCCAAAGGCTCTGCTATCTCATCCCTTGCCTCCCAAAGAATCCTAGGATATATTTCATCAGGCCCAGGGGACTTATCAACTTTCAGTTTATTCACAATTGCTAGTACATCTTCCCTCCGAACATCTACTTCCTCCAGCCTATCAGCCTGTGACACCTTCTCTTCCTCAAAAACATGGCCCCTCTCCTTGGTGAACACCGAAGAAAAGTATTTATTCATCACCTCTCCTATCTCTTCTGACTCCATGCACAAGTTCCCACTGCCGTCCTTGATCGGCCCCAGCCGCACCCTGGTCATTCTTTTATTCCTCACATAAGAGTAAAAAGCCTTGGGGTTTTCCTTGATCCGACCCACCAAGGACTTCTCATGCCCCCTCCTAGCTCTCCTAAGCCCCTCTTTCAGCTCATTTCTTGCTAACTTGTAACCCTCCATCGAGCCAACTGAACCTTGTTTTCTCAACCTTACATATGCTTCCTTCTTCCTCTTGACAAGACATTCCACCTCTTTTGTGAACCATGGTTCCCTCACTCGGCCATTTCCTCTCTGCCTGGCAGGGACATACCTATCAAGGACACGCAGTATTTGTTCCTTGAAAAAGTTCCACTTATCATTAGTGCCTTTGCCTGACAATTTTTGTTCCCATCCTATGCTTCCTAATTCCCGCTTGATTGCATCATAATTACCTCTCCCCCAATTGTAAACTATGCCCTGCTGTATGGCCCTCTCCCTCTCCATTGCAATAACAAAAGACACCGAATTGTGGTCACTATCTCCAAAGTGCTCTCCCACAACCAAATCTACACTTGGCCCGGCTCATTTCCCATTACCAAATCCAATGTGGCCCCACCTCTTGTCGGCTTATCCACATTTTGTGTCACCCCTCCTGCACACACTGCACAAAAACTGCCCCATCCGAACTATTCGACCTATAAAGGTTCCAATCAATATTAGGAAGGTTAAAGTCCCCCATGACAACTACCCTGTGACCTCCACACCTATCCATAATCTGCTCAGCAATTTCTTGCTCCACATCTCTATTACTATTTGGGGGCCTATAGTAAACTCCCAACAACGTGACCGCTCCTTTCCTATTCCTAACCTCAGCCCATATTACCTCTGTAGGCAGATCCCCTTAGAAATGCCTTTCTGCAGCCGTTACACCTTCCTTGATTAACAGTGCCACTCCTCCACCTCTTTTACCAGCTACCCTACACTTACTGAAACATCCATACCCCGGAACTTCCAACAACCATTCCTGTCCTTGTTCTACCCATGTCTCCGTAATGGCCACAACATTGTAGTCCCAAGTGCCAATCCACGCCCCAAGTTCATCTACCTTGTTCCGGATGCTCCTTGCATTGAAGTAGACACACTTCAACCCACCTTCTTGTCAGCTGGTACCCACCTTTGACCATGATACCCTTCCCAGTACCTCACTACACTCACTGACCTCTGGACTACAACTCCTTTTCCCATCCCCCTGACAAATTAGTTTAAATCCCCCCGAAGAGCTGTAGCAAATTTCCCTCCCAGGATATTGGTGCCCTTCTGGTTCAGGTGCACCCTGTCCTGTTGGTACAGGTCCCACCTTCCCCAGAAAGTGTTCCAATTATCCACATAGCTGAAACCCTCCCTCCTACACCATCCCTGCATCCATGTGTTTAACTGCACTCTCTCCCTGTTCCTCAATTCGCTATCCCGTGGCACCGGCAACATACCAGAGATGACAACCTGTTTTGTCCTGGCTCTCAGCTTCCACCCAAGCTCCCTGAATTCCTGTTTTAAGTCCCCGTCCCCTCTCTTACCTATGTGAAATAGCGAAACATCTGAACAGAGACTGACCACAAAAACAAATTCAGCTGCTGCTTCTGAAGAACCTTCAACACCGCTGGAAACTGAGACTGAAATAGTTTCACATGAAGAATTACCAACAGGACAGGTTGGGTGGATTGGCCGTGCTAAATTACCCCGAGAACGCGCAGCAAACTCACTTTCTGATTAACTCGCAAGGTGAGTGTTTCTCACATTGAAAACCAGGGGAGTGTTCACAACTTCCCAGCCCGCGCCTGTGCCCAGAGAGACACAATATCATTCTTCAGTGTCCAGTCTGCTTGTTTCCCATTATTAATTCCCCAATCTCACTCACTCACACACATTGCTTTTCTCTACTCTCTCTACCCCCTGTTTGCTGCTTCTACTGTCTGTATTTAAAATATTTCCCACTTATCTCTCATGCTCCAGTTTCTCCCTGGGGAATTATTTTTCCACATCCTTTGCTGCATTCTAAGCTGCTCCCAATATTCTGCCCTTCCATTAATCTTTGCAGCTTTCTCCATTCTCCCCTCAGCCACTGAAAGGGCAGCAAAGCGCATGCCATGCACTCAGTCAGTGCAGCCTGCACATGCGCAGCGCGGGAGGGAGTCAAACCCGCCCCCTTCTGCCAAGCCCCGCCCCCTGCTCAATGATTGGCACAGTGACGTCATCAGAGGGCGGGGCCTAGCCGTCATCTGAGAGAGGAACTTTGTCTTCACCAGGGGGGTGGACCCTGTGTCCTTATTAGGAGTGTCAATTGTGCTGTCATCAGGGGGTGGGCCTTGTTTCCTTATTCGGAGTGCCCATTTCGCTGTCATCAGGGGGTGGGCCCTGTGCCCTTATTAGGAGTGTCCATTGTGCTGTCATCAAGGGGTGGGCCCTGTGTCCTCATTAGGAGTGTCAATTGTGCTGTCATCAGTGGGTGGACCCAGTGCCCTTATTAGGAGTGACCATTGTGCCGTCCTCAGGGATCCGGGTGGTTATTAGGAGGGATCCGCGCTCTCTGAGAGTCAATCACATTGCCTTGGCTCTGAGTCACATGGAGACCAGACTGGGGAAGGGCAGCAGGACGGGGAGACGATGCAGAGGGAGAGACTGCGGGGAGACGGCGCAGAGGGAGAGACTGCGGGGAGACAGCGCAGAGGGAGAGACTGCGGGGAGACGACGCAGAGGGAGAGACTGCGGGGAGACGGCGCAGAGGGAGAGACTGCGGGGAGACGGCGCAGAGGGAGAGACTGCGGGGAGACGGCGCAGAGGGAGAGACTGCGGGGAGACAACGCAGAGCGAGAGACTGCGGGGAGATGGGCCCATGCTAAATGGGATAGACTTGGAACAGTGCCATACTAAGACATTTCAAACAGTGCCATACTAAGACATTTCGAACAGTGCCGTACACTAAAGACATTTCGAACAGTGCCATACTAAGACATTTCGAACAGTGCCATACTAAGACATTTCGAACAGTGCCATACACTAAAGACATTTCGAACAGTGCCGTACACTAAAGACATTTCGAACAGTGCCGTACACTAAAGACATTTCGAACAGTGCCGTACACTAAAGACATTTCGAACAGTGCCGTACACTAAAGACATTTCGAACGGTGCCGTACACTATATTTAGGTATGACTTTCGGATCTCTATTTAGTATATGGCACTGTTTAAATGGTGCGAGACACTGAACAGATTACGGCACTGTTTAAAAATCTGTTTGTTGTACAGCACTGTTCCAAGTCTATCCCATTCAGCACGGGCCCACTGCGGGGACACAATGCAGAAGGGGAGGCTGCGGATCTATGGAAAATCAATGCAGAGGAAGAGGCGGTGCAGAGGGAGCGACTGCGGGGAGACGGTGAAGAGGGAGAGACTGCGGGGAGACGGCGCAGAGGGAGAGATTAGGTCGACTCTACTTTATATACAACTTGCAGTGTTCCTCTGCACTCCTGAAGGTAGACTGCCAACTGACAGAACTCTGTATACTGCTGTTGGAATTGTAAATAAAGGCATTCTGATGAAGGGACTTCTGCCTCCGTGAATTTCTGACACATGGCTGATCATCAAATTCAATATACAACTCCAACATGACTTTCCTGCTTGTGTAATCTGTACCTCAATTGGCCTTTTTCACCAACTAACATGCCCTTCCACCTTTTCTGAATCTACCCTGTCGAACACAATTAGAATTTTATAAGTTTCTATGAGATTCCCTCTCACTCTTCTAAACTCCAGTGAAACTAAAAACAAAGTTTCCCTGTGGCCCTGATTGAGATGCGAGAGCTGGAGGTTTTATGGCTGTGAATGGTCACACAAACTCACTTCTAAACTCCAGTGAATATAATCCTCATCTTTCCTCATATGACAGAGCTGCCACCCCAGCAATCAGCCTGGTAAACCTTCACTGCAGTCCCTCTATAGCAAGGACATCCTTCCTCAGATAAGGATAGTGAAACAGCTCACAATACTCCAGGTGTGGCCTCACCAACACCCGATACAACTGCAGTGAATCCCTGTGCCCAGACGCACACCTCAATGGACATGTTGGGGTGGGTGTAGCACTTTACCCTGAGCTGCTTCGGAAGCAGCTCCCGGTGTCACAGGAGCAGCGGAGGCTCGGGATGTCACCAGTCCCGCATAGGTGACCCTGGAGGGCCCTGCCACCGGCCAAGCTGGTGCAGCCACCGTCTGGGTGGTGATGCACCCACCCCAAGCAGGTTTGTACAGTGTAATGTGGAGAGGGGGGAGCAGTCTCAGGCCTGCTCACTCTGAGGTGTAAGGTGGCTGGGAGCGAAGGGGGAAAAGAGGAGAAGGAGAGAGGAAAGAGCAGGAGGCACAGGAGGGAGAACAAGGGGTCGGCAAGGTGGGCAGCTGCCCCATTTCAGCAGGAGGAGAAGGAGGGGGTGGGGGGGGTAAGGTGTTCCTCAGTTGGGTCGGAGAACCTGATATCTTTAGCCCAGGAAGGGCCGAACAAAGTCCAATAATCTCTCTGCACCTCCTCCCTCTGGAGTTTCCATTGATGAAACCTTCCCCCTCCTCCAGCAGCAAGTTGTTAAAGTGTCAGCATGCAGACCCCACCCAGCCGCGAGACAGGATGAGATCTGCCCACAGCAGGTGGTGGCCCGAGCACGGTACCTGCTGCACAGAGGCTGCTGGAGCGTCTGACACCTACACCCTCGAAATGTCAAGGTGGTTGAGTCCGAACGCTCCAACTCTAGGCCTTGCATTAATGAAGACACCGGAGCCAGCATGGAGATCTCTCCAGACGTCTACCACCAGGCGTCCTTGCATGTGGCACAAGGGGGCTGGTGCAGTCCCGGGCCCTGAGGGTGCAGTTAAAATCCCACCGCTCCGCCCCGAGGACGATGCATTCGCCTGCATTGATGGTGCCAAGGTGAGTGGACACTTTCTCGTAGAAAGCCGTTTGCTGCGGCCCAGCGTTTGGGGTGTAGACCTTCACAAAGCGAAGCGTCGCACCCCCCTCCTGAACCGTCAAGTGCAGCAATCGGCCTGGCACAGGCTCCTTAACCCCCAAGATCTCCAGCTGAACATGTGAGGCCAACAAGATGGCCACCCCCCCCCGGGAACTAAGCGTTAGGTGGCTCAAATTGCCCACTCCTCCCCCCTCGCTACTCCAGGAGCAATGTGGCTTTGTCTCCCAGACCAGTGTGAGTTTCTTGCGGGAGGCACACCGCATACTTCCCATCCTGGAGGGCTGAGAGGTTCTGGAACCTGTGTTGTGCCTTCCTGCCACCGTGGATGTTGCAAATCAGTCAGGGATTTTGTGTGTGAGCGAGGGGGGAATATCAGACAGGGTTTGTGTGAGAGAGAGGGGGATATCAGACAGGGTTTGTGTGAGAGAGGGGACTATCAGACAGGGTTTGTGTGAGAGAGGGGAATATCAGACAGGGTTTGTGTGAGAGAGGGGAATATCAGACAGGGTTTGTGTGAGAGAGAGGAATATCAGACACGGTTTGTGTGTGAGAGAGGGGAATATCAGACAGGGTTTGTGTGAGAGAGAGGGGAATATCAGACAGGGTTTGTGTGTGAGAGAGGGGAATATCAGACAGGGTTTGTGTGTGAGAGAGGGGAATATCAGACAGGGTTTGTGTGAGAGAGAGGGGAATATCAGACAGGGGCTGTGTGTGAGAGGGGAATATCAGACAGGGTTTGTGTGTGAGAGAGGGGAATATCAGACAGGGTTTGTGTGTGAGAGAGGGGAATATCAGACAGGGTTTGTGTGAGAGAGAGGGGAATATCAGACAGGGTTTGTGTGTGAGAGAGGGGAATATCAGACAGGGTTTGTGTGTGAGAGAGGGGAATATCAGACAGGGTTTGTGTGAGAGAGAGGGGAATATCAGACAGGGGCTGTGTGTGAGAGGGGGGTTATCAGACAGGGTTTGTGTGAGAGAGGGGAATATCAGACATGCTGAGGATACAGGGGGTGAGGACACAGTGAGGAGATAATGCTGCCTGGTGGTCACTGCCAGTAACTACATCTTTAACTGCTCAAATTGGAAACTTCCATTCTCACTAATTATCAAGAGGCAATTCAGGGTAAGCAATGAAATGTCGGCATTTCAAGGGCATCATTAAGTCCCTAGTGTTTAGCACTGCTGCCTCACAGCGCCAGGGATCCGGGTTCAGTTCCGACCATGGGTCACTGTCTGTGCAGAGTTTGCACATTCTCCCTGTGTCTGTGTGGGTTTCCTCCGGGTGCTCCGGTTTCCTCCCACTGTCTAAAGATATTTGGGTTAGGTGAATTGGTCATGCTAAATTATCCCTTAGTGTCAGGGGGATTAGGAGGGTAACTATATGGAATTATGGGACCTGCGTGGGATTGTTGTTTGTGCAAACTCGATGGGCCAAATGGCCTCATTCTGTACTGTAGATTCTATGATTATGTATATATGAATATATATCTAAATAATGTCTGATTTTGTTGTTTATTTTGTTATCTATTGAAAGAGTTGACATTCACAGCATTGGTGAGAGTGTTCACTTTAAATTCCCCACTCTTTAGCCTTGATTTTATTTTTTGCATGGTTCAAATCTCTTCCATTTCCTTCTTTCCCATTATTATCCAGCAGGCATTGTCTGTGTCTGTGCTTCAGTTTTATAATGACTGAATCTTGTAGAGTTTTTGTAATAATTGACGCTAAGTTTCTCTCAGCTCCAGTTTCTCCCGGTTGAATTATACTCAGTGCTGCTTTGCCATATTCCACCATTGCTGCAATGCTGCAGCCTCTCAATCTTTGCCACTTTCTCCACATTGTCCTTTCAATTTCACACCTCACCTGCTGAACCAGAGGGACAGCGCATGCTCAGTGCGGGACACATGGCGGCACAGGAAGAGAGTAAACCCGCCTCTGCTCCAGGGCTCAGTTTCATGATGTGGAGATGCCGGCGTTGGACTGGGGTAAACACAGTAAGAAGTTTAACAACACCAGGTTAAAGTCCAACAGGTTTATTTGGTAGCAAAAGCCACACAAGCTTTCGGAGCTCCGAATTCCCACTCACCTGAAGAAGGGGCTTGGAGCTCCGAAAGCTTGTGTGGCTTTTGCTACCAAATAAACCTGTTGGACTCGAACCTGGTGTTGTTAAAACTCTTACGCTGCACTGTCAGAGGGTCAGTGCTGAGGGAGCACTGCACTGTCAGAGGGTCAGTGCTGAGGGAGTGCTGCACTGTCAGAGGGTCAGTGCTGTGGGAGTGCTGCACTGTCAGAGGGTCAGTGCTGAGGGAGTGCTGCACTGTCAGAGGGTCAGTGCAGAGACAGTGCTGCACTGTCAGAGGGTCAGTGCTGAGGGAGTGCTGCACTGTCAGAGGGTCAGTACTGAGGGAGTGCTGCACTGTCAGAGGGTCAGTGCTGAGGGAGTGCTGCACGGTCAGAGGGTCAGTGCAGAGACAGTGCTGCACTGTCAGAGGGTCAGTGCTGAGGGAGTGCTGCACTGTCAGAGGGTCAGTGCTGAGGGAGTGCTGCACTGTCAGAGGGTCAGTGCTGAGGGAGTGCTGCACTGTCAGAGGGTCAGTGCAGAGAGAGTGCTGCTCTGTCAGAGGGTCAGTACTGAGGGAGTGCTGCACTGTCAGAGGTTCAGTGCAGAGGGAGTGCCGCACTGTCAGACGGTCAGTACTGAGGGAGTGCTGCACTGTCAGAGGGTCAGTACTGAGGGAGCACTGCACAGTCAGAGGGTCAGTTCTGAGGGAGTGCTGCACTGTCGGAGGGTCAGTACTGAGGGAGTGCTGCACTGTCAGATGGTCAGTACTGAGGGAGTGCTGCTCTGTCAGAGGGTCAGTACTGAGGGAGTGCTGCACTGTCAGAGGGTCAGTGCTGAGGGAGTGCTGCGCTGTCAGAGGATCAGTACTGAGGGAGTGCTGCACTGTCAGAGGGTCAGTGCTGAGGGAGTGCTGCACTGTCAGAGGATCAGTGCTGAGGGAGTGCTGCACTGTCAGAGGGTCAGTGCTGAGGGAGTGCTGCACTGTCAGAGGGTCAGTGCTGAGGGAGTGCTGCACTGTCAGAGGGTCAGTGCTGAGGGAGTGCTGCTCTGTCAGAGGGTCAGTGCTGAGGGAGTGCTGCACTGTCAGAGGGTCAGTGCTGAGGGAGTGCTGCACTGTCAGAGGGTCAGTGCTGAGGGAGTGCTGAACTGTCAATCGATGAGTCGAGCGCTATATCCTGTTCTTATGAGGGCACCTTTCAGCGTCTGGAGGTGTCTGTTGCGATCCTCCTCATCCGAGCAGATCCTGTGTATTCGGAGGGCTTGTCCGTAGGGGATGGCTTCTTTAACGTGTTTCGGGTGGAAGCTGGAGAAGTGGAGCATCGTGAGGTTATCCGTGGGCTTGCGGTACAGTGAGGTGCTGAGGTGACCGTCCTTAATGGAGATGTGTGTGTCCAAGAATGCAACCGATTCCAGAGAGTAGTCCATGGTGAGCCTGATGGTGGGATGGAACTTGTTGATGTCGTCATAGAGTTGTTTCAGTGATTGTTCACCATGTGTCCAAAGGAAGATTGTCCAAAGGATAGCATTGTTCCACTGGAGCAAGCTGAGAGGGAGTGATTGGAGGCAGCAGTGCTGGTGAGAGATTAATTGAATTGTTTATTTATTTAATTAGTCAGCTAGTGTGTGTTTTTTTTTGGCCTTTACTTTTGCAGTAGTATTTTAAGTTTAAAGTGAAAACTGGAAGTGGGCTGCTAACGAGTCTGGGAAGGGTTTTTTAAGCGCGTGAAGTATAAAAGGTAGGCTGCAGTGTACAGCGGGCAGCATCGGGAGCGGGCAGAGGAGTGCGTGGGAAGCAGAGTGTGAGCTATAAGGCTTTGGCTCACAGGGCTTAGGCAGAAAGGGCGAGCAGGGGTGAGTTTAATTCATTTTTGCTGTTTCTACCTGGCACTGGCAAGGTATCTAGAGGGGATGGGTGTGCAGGCAGTGCTATGTTCCTCTTGCACTATGTTTGAGGTGAGGGACGACGACAGTGTCCCTGCTGATTACACCTGTGGGAAGTGCACCCATCTGCAGCTCCTCCAAAACCGTGTTAGGGAACTGGAGCTGGAGTTGGATGAACTTAGGATCATTAGGGACGCAGAGGTGGCCATAGACAGAAGCTTTAGGAATACAGTTACTCCGAGGAATGAAAACAGATGGGTGACGGAGAGAGGGGCTGGGAGGAAGCAGTCCGTGCAGGGATCCCCGGTGGTCGTTCCCCTTACCAACAAGTATTCCGCTTTGGATACGGTTGAGGGGGATGACATACCAGTGGTGAGCCGCAGTGAGAGGATCTCCAGCACTGTGTCCGTCTCTGTGGCTCAGGAGGGTAAGGGGCAGAGCGGGAGGGCAATAGTTATTGGGGACTCGTTAGTTAGAGGGATAGATAGGAGGTTCTGTGGCAGCAAAAGAGACTCACGGATGGTATGTTGCCTACCGGATGCCAATAGAACATAGAACATAGAACATTACAACGCAGAACAGGCCCTTCGGCCCACGATGTTGCACCGACCAGTTAAAAAAAAAAACTGTGACCCTCCAACCTAAACCAATTTCTTTTCGTCCATGAACCTATCTACGGATCTCTTAAACGCCCCCAAACTAGGTGCATTTACTACTGATGCTGGCAGGGCATTCCAATCCCTCACCACCCTCTGGGTAAAGAACCTACCCCTGACATCGGTTCTATAACTACCCCCCCTCAATTTAAAGCCATGCCCCCTCGTGCTGGATTTCTCCATCAGAGGAAAAAGGCTATCACTATCCACCCTATCTAAACCTCTAATCATCTTATATGTTTCAATAAGATCCCCTCTTAGCCGCCGCCTTTCCAGCGAAAACAATCCCAAATCCCTCAGCCTCTCCTCATAGGATCTCCCCTCCATACCAGGCAACATCCTGGTAAACCTCCTCTGCACCCTCTCCAAAGCCTCCACATCCTTCCTGTAATGTGGGGACCAGAACTGCACACAGTACTCCAAGTGCGGCCGCACCAGAGTTGTGTACAGTTGCAACATAACGCTACGACTCCTAAATTCAATCCCCCTACCAATAAACGCCAAGACACCATATGCCTTCTTAACAACCTTATCTACTTGATTCCCAACTTTCAGGGATCTATGCACACATACACCTAGATCCCTCTGCTCCTCCACACTATTCAAAGTCCTCCCGTTAGCCCTATACTCAACACATCTGTTATTCCTACCAAAGTGAATTACCTCACACTTCTCCGCATTAAACTCCATCCGCCACCTCTCGGCCCAACTTTGCAACCTGTCTAAGTCTTCCTGCAAACTACGACACCCTTCCTCACTGTCTACCACACCACCGACTTTGGTGTCATCAGCAAATTTGCTAATCCACCCAACTATACCCTCATCCAGATCATTAATAAATATTACAAACAGCAGTGGCCCCAAAACAGATCCCTGAGGTACACCACTTGTAACCGCACTCCATGATGAATATTTACTATCAACCACCACCCTCTGTTTCCTATCCGCTAGCCAATTCCTGATCCAATTTCCTAGATCACCCCCAATCCCATACATCTGCATTTTCTGCAGAAGCCTACCATGGTGAAGCTTATCAAACGCCTTACTAAAATCCATATATACCACGTCCACTGCCTTGCCCCCATCCACCTCCTTGGTCACTTTCTCAAAAAACTCAATAAGGTTAGTAAGGCACGACCTACCTGCCAAGGTCCGTGACGTCTCAGACCGTGTTTTCCGGATTCTGAAGGGGGAGGGGAAACAGTCACAAGTCGTGGTACACATTGGTACCAATGACATAGGTAAGAGAAAGGACGGAGATTTAAAGCAGGAATTTCTGGAGCTGGGCTGGAAGCTGAGAGCCAAGACAATACATGTGGTCATCTCTGGTACGTTGCCGGTGCCACGTGATAGCGAGTTGAGGAACAGGGAGAGAGTGCAGTTAAACATGTGGTTGCAGGGATGGTGTAGGAGGGAGGGTTTCAGATACGTGGATAATTGGAACACATTCTGGGGAAGGTGGGACCTGTACAAACAGGACGGGGTGCACCTGAACCAGAGGGGCACCAATATCCTGGGAGGGAAATTTGATACGGCTCTTCAGGGGGGTTTAAACTAATGTGTCAGGGGAGTGGGAAAAGGAGTTGTAGTCCAGAAGTCAGTGAGGGTGATGAAGTATTGGGGAAGGTATCAGGGTCAAGGGTGGGTACCGGTAGACAGGAAGGTGGGTTGAAGTGTGCAAGGAGCATCCGGAACAAGGTAGATGAACTTGGGGCATGGATTGGTACTTTGGACTACGATGTTGTGGCCATTACGGAGACGTGGGTAGAACAAGGACAGGAATGGTTGTTGGACGTTCCGGGGTATCGATGTTTCAGTAAGTGGAGGGAAGGTGGTAAAAGAGGTGGAGGAGTGGCATTGTTAATCAAGGATAGTTTAACGGCTGCGGAAAGGCACTTCGAGGGGGATCTGCACACTGAGGTAATATGGGCTGAGGTTAGAAATAGGAAAGGAGCGGTCACGCTGTTAGGAGTTTACTATAGGCCCCCAAATAGTAATAGAGATGTGGAGCAAGAAATTGCGAAGCAGATTATGGATATGTGTGGGGGTCACAGGGTAGTTGTCATGGGGGACTTTAACCTTCCAAATATTGATTGGAAACTTTATAGGTCAAATAGTTCGGATGAGGCAGTTTTTGTGCAGTGTGTGCAGGAGGGTTTCCTGACACAATATGTGGATAGGCCGACAAGAGGTGAGGCCACATTGGATTTGGTACTGGGAAATGAACCAGGCCAAGTGTTAGATTTGGTTGTGGGAGAGCACTTTGGAGATAGTGACCACAATTCGGTGTCTTTTGTTATTGCAATGGAGAGGGATAGGGCCATACGGCAGGGCAAGGTTTACAATTGGGGGAGAGGTAATTATGATGCGATTAGGCAAGAATTAGGGGGCATATGTTGGGAACAGAAACTGTCAGAGAAAGGAACTAATGAAAAGTGGAACTTTTTCAAGGAACAAATACTAGGTGTCCTTGATAGGTATGTCCCTGTCAGGCAGGAAGGAAATGGCCGAGTGAGGGAACCATGGTTCACGAAAGAGGTGGAATGTCTTGTGAACAGGAAGAGGGAAGCTTATGTAGGGATGAGAAAACAAGGTTCAGATGGCTCGATTGAGGGTTACAAGTTAGCAAGGAATGAGCTGAAAAAGGGGCTTAGGAGAGCTAGGAGGGGACACGAGAAGTCCTTGGCGGGTTGGATCAAGGAAATCCCCAAGGCTTTTTACTCTTATGTGAGGAATAAAAGAATGACCAGGGTGAGGTTAGGGCTGGTCAAGGACAGTAGTGGGAACTTGTGTATGGAGTCAGTAGAGATAGGCGAGGTGATGAATGAATACTTTTCTTCAGTGTTCACCAAGGAGAGGGGCCATGTTTTTGAGGAAGAGATGGTGTTACAGGCTAATAGGCTGGAGGAAATAGATGTTCGGAGGGAGGCTGTACTGGCAGTTTTGAATAAACTGAAGGTCGATAAGTCCCCTGGGGCTGATGAAATATATCCTAGGATTCTTTGGGAGGCAAGGGATGAAATTGTAGAGCCTTTGGCTTTGATCTTTGGGTCCTCGCTGTCCACGGGGATGGTGCCAGAGGACTGGAGAATGGCGAATGTTGTTCCTCTGTTTAAGAAAGGGAATAGAAATGACCCTGGTAATTATAGACCGGTTAGTCTTACTTCGGTGGTTGGTAAATTGATGGAAAAGGTCCTTGGAGATGGGATTTACGGCCATTTAGAAAGATGCGGATTAATCCGGGATAGTCAGCACGGATTTGTGAAGGGCAAGTCGTGCCTCACAAATTTGATAGAATTTTTTGAGGAAGTAACTAAGTGTGTTGATGAAGGTAGGGCAGTTGATGTCATATACATGGATTTTAGTAAGGCGTTTGATAAGGTCCCCCATGGTCGGCTTATGATGAAAGTGAGGAGGTGTGGGATAGAGGGAAAGTTGGCCGATTGGATTGGTAACTGGCTGTCTGATCGAAGACAGAGGGTGGTGGTGGATGGAAAATTTTCGGATTGGAGGCAGGTTGCTAGCGGAGTGCCACAGGGATCAGTGCTTGGTCCTCTGCTCTTTGTGATTTTTATTCATGATTTAGAGGAGGGGGCTGAAGGCTGGATCAGTAAATTTGCTGATGACACCAAGATTGGTGGAGTAGTGGATGAGGTGGAGGGCTGTTGTAGGCTGCAAAAAGACATAGATAGGATGCAGAGCTGGGCTGAAAAATGGCAAATGGAGTTTAACCCTGATAAATGTGAGGTGATTCATTTTGGTAGGACTAATTTAAATGTGGATTACGGGGTCAAAGGTAGGGTTCTGAAGACTGTGGAGGAACAGAGAGATCTTGGGGTTCATATCCACAGATCTCTAAAGGTTGCCACTCAAGTGGATAGAGCTGTGAAGAAGGCCTATAGTGTGTTAGCTTTTATTAACAGGGGGTTGGAGTTTAAGAGCCGTGGGGTTATGCTGCAACTGTACAGGACCTTGGTGAGACCACATTTGGAATATTGTGTGCAGTTCTGGTCACCTCACTATAAGAAGGATGTGGAAGCGCTGGAAAGAGTGCAGAGGAGATTTACCAGGATGCTGCCTGGTTTGGAGGGTAGGTCATATGAGGAAAGGTTGAGGGAGCTAGGGCTGTTCTCTCTGGAGCGGAGGAGGCTGAGGGGAGACTTAATAGAGGTTTATAAAATGATGAAGGGGATAGATAGAGTGAACGTTCAAAGACTATTTCCTCGGGTGGATGGAGCTATTACAAGGGGGCATAACTGTAGGGTTCGTGATGGGAGATACAGGAAGGATATCAGAGGTAGGTTCTTTACGCGGAGAGTGGTTGGGGTGTGGAATGGACTGCCTGCAGTGATAGTGGAGTCAGACACTTTAGGAACATTTAAGCGGTTATTGGATAGGCACATGGAGCACACCAGGATGATAGGGAGTGGGATAGCTTGATCTTGGTTTCAGATAAAGCTCGGCACAACATCGTGGGCCGAAGATCCTGTTCTGTGCTGTACTGTTCTATGTTCTATGAAGAAAATGTCATCGATGTATCGAGTGTATAGCATCGGTTGAAGGTCCCGTGCAGTGAAGACGTCTTGTTCGAACCTGTGCATGAAGATGTTGGCATATTGAGGTGCAAATTTGGTCCCCATGGCTGTTCCGTGGATGAAGAACTGGTTGTTGAAGGTGAAGATATTGTGGTCCAGGTCACCTCAGCACCTCACTGTACCGCAAGCCCACGGATAACCTCACGATGCTCCACTTCTCCGGCTTCCACCCGAAACACGTGAAAGAAGCCACCCCCTACGGACAAGCCCTCCGTATACACAGGATCTGCTCGGATGAGGAGGATCGCAACAGACACCTCCAGACGCTGAAAGATGCCCTCATAAGAACAGGATATGGCGCTCGACTCATTGATCAACAGTTCCAACGTGCCACAGCGAAAAACCGCACCGACCTCCTCAGAAGACAAACACGGGACACGACGGACAAAGTACCCTTCGTCGTCCAGTACTTCCCCGGAGCGGAGAAGCTACGGCATCTCTTCCGGAGCCTTCAACATGTCATTGATGAAGACGAACATCTCGCCAAGGCCATCCCCACACCCCCACTTCTTGCCTTCAAACAACCGCGCAACCTCAAACAGACCATTGTCCGCAGCAAACTACCCAGCCTTCAGGAGAACAGTGACCACGACACCACACAACCCTGCCACAGCAACCTCTGCAAGACGTGCCGGATCATTGAGACGGATGTCATCATCTCACGTGAGAACACCATCCACCAGGTACACGGTACATACTCTTGCAACTCGGCCAACGTTGTCTACCTGATACGCTGCAGGAAAGGATGTCCCGAGGCATGGTACATTGGGGAAACTATGCAGACGCTGCGACAACGGATGAATGAACACCGCTCGACAATCACCAGGCAAGACTGTTCTCTTCCTGTTGGGGAGCACTTCAGCAGTCACGGGCATTCGGCCTCTGATATTCGGGTAAGCGTTCTCCAAGGCGGCCTTCACGACACACGACAGTGCAGAGTCGCTGAGCAGAAACTGATTGCCAAGTTCCGCACACACGAGGACGGCCTCAACCGGGATATTGGGTTCATGTCACACTATTTGTAACCCCACAGCCTGCCTGGACCTGCAGAGTTTCACTGGCTGTCTTGTCTGGAGACAATACACATCTTTTTAGCCTGTCTTGATGCTCTCTCCACTCACATTGTTTTGTTTCTTAAAGACTTGATTAGTTGTAAGTGTTCGCATTCCAACCATTATTCATGAAAATTGAGTCTGTGTCTTTATATGCCCTGTTTGTGAACAGAATTCCCACTCACCTGAAGAAGGGGCTTGGAGCTCCGAAAGCTTGTGTAGCTTTTGCTACCAAATAAACCTGTTGGACTTTAACCTGGTGTTGTTAAACTTCTTACTGCGTATCATCAGCAGGGAACGGGCTGGGAGACGTCATCAGGAGGCGGGGTCAGATGTCGTCCGAGGCTCGGAGGTGCAATCGATAGCGTCAGATGTCGTCAGATGGACATCGGCTATGTGGGGAATCACACTGCACATCAGCTATGGGGGGAATCACACAGCACATCGGCTAAGGGGGGAATCACACTGCACATCGGCTAAGGGGGGAATCACACTGCACATCGGCTAAGGGGGGAATCACACTGCACATCGGCTAAGGGGGGAATCACACTGCACATCGGCTATGGGGGGAATCACACAGCACATCGACTATGGGTGAATCACACAGCAGGGGGGAAAGGGCTGGCAGAGCAGGGTTTCCCTGTGGCCATTCCCCTCCACAACAGGTATTCCAATTTGGATACTGTTGTGGGGGATGCCTTTCCTTGGACAAGCTGCGGCAGCCGGATCTCTGGCACTGAGTCTGGTTCTGCAGCGCAGAAGGGAGGGTGGAAGAAGAGGAGAGCGGTAGTGATAGGGGACTCGACAGTCAGAGGTACAGACAGGAGGTTCTGTGGTCGGGACAGAGATTCCCGGATGGTTTGTTGCCTCCCGGGTGCCAGGGTCAGGGATGTCTCTGATCGCGTGCCCAGCATTCTGAAGTGGGAGGGTGATCAGCCAGATGTCGTGGGACACGTCGGTACCAATGACGTCGGAAGGAAGAGTGAGGAGGTCCTGAAGAGTGAGTACAAAGAACTTGGTAGCAAGTTAAAAAGCAGGACCCCGAGGGTAGTAATCTCAGGATTGCTACATGTGCCAGTGAGGGCAGGAGTAGGATGCTCGGGCGGATGAACACGTGGCTGAGGAACTGGTGCAGGGGACAGGGTTTCAGATTTCTAGATCATTGGGACCTCTTCTGGGGCAGGTGGAACCTGTACAAGAGAGACGGGTTACACCTGAACTACCAGGGGACCAATATACGTGTAGGGAGGTTTGCTGGTGTTATTGGGGAATGTTTAAACTAGATTCGCAGGGGGATGGGAACCAGAGTGCCAGAGCAGATAGTGGAGCGGGGGAGAAAATAAATGATGTTAATAGTTCATGCAAAATCACAAATAGAAGGGTTGTGTGTGGTGGTAATAATCTTCTGAGGTGTGTCTATTTCAATGCCAGGAGTATTGTGGGGAAGGCAGACGAGCTGTGGCTGAAGCAGCGTTTTATACAGCTCCAACATAACCTCTCTGCTCCGATATCCTACACCTCGGGTAATAAGGATCAGTATCCCATATACCTTCTGAACCACCTGATCTACCTGTCCTGCTGCTTTCAGGGGTCTGTGGACATGAACCCCAAGTCTCTCGGCTCCTCTGCACTTCTTTACATCCAACTGTTCAAATGACAAGTCGTTCTGAAACAGCGGCTTGTTCAAGGCAGGAATAAAGCTCACTCACCGGGGCTCGGATAGTTCAGTCGAGAGAATAACTGGTTTTTAATCTGAGGGTTGTGGGTTCAAGTCCCTCTTTGGGACAAGGTGCAATCAATATCTTCACCCACTGTTCAAACTGTTAATGTTGACTTTTCTTCCACCCTGAACGCAATTGCTTGAGATGCTCTTCAAGACAGATCAACAGATAGACATCTTTGCCATGACTTTGTAGCTTTAGTAAGAAGTCTGACAACATCAGGTTAAAGTCCAACAGGTTTATTTGGTACCATGAGCTTTTGGAGCGCTGCTCCTTCAGCAGGTGAGTGGGGATGATCACCTGATGAAGGAGCAGCGCTCCGAAAGCTCGTGATACTAAATAAACCTGTTGGACTTTAACCCGGTGTTGTGAGACTTCTTACTGTGCCCACCTTAGTCCAACCTCCAGCATCTCCACTTCGTAGCTTCAATAATCTATATTTCCAAACATTATATTCTCTATTTCCAGACAGCCATCTGTGAAAAATAAATTCATCCTCATTTTGCTCTTCATTGGGCGATATGTTCCCATTGCTCAGGATCGGCTGAAATAGTTTCCCAAGTTGAACAGTTTTAACACTGTCGATATCTCCATCAGTCCACTCTTCACTTCAACACACTGAAGACAATAGAAGCAATCCCTCTCCTCATTAACCAATTAAAGCAGGAAGTTGCTGGTGAATCTGCCCTCCTTGTGCTCCCAGGTCAATATAATGGTGTTTGTTGCTGTGCTGAGTGTCTGTCAGTGCATCAGAAACAGGAGCATGAGCAGCATCTACTGAGCTATTAGTAAATACATAGAACTAGAATAGAAAATGCTGCAAAATCTCAGCAGGTCTGACAGCATCTGTGTAGAAAGAATGGAGCCAATGTTTCGAGTCAGGATGACCCTTGGTAAGAAACTAGAATCCAGCCTCCAAACGTTATCTCTGTTCTCTCTCCACAGAGCTGCTGTGATTTTCCACATTTTTGCTTTTGTTTCAGGTTGCAGCATCCACGGTATTTTGCATTTATCTTTATGTACAAATTATAATCCTGTTTTCATTGTTGAGTTGGTGCAGTGGCTCAGTTGGCTAAAGCGCCTGCTTCATAAACAGGAGATCCTGAGTTTGAATCTCAGTGATGTCATCGTGTTCAATTTTGAATCAAAATCACTCCTACTCTGAGAAGCTGCAACTTTCCCGTCTCACAGTTCGACAGCAGGAAAAGAAGCCCAGAGGCCCACTTTGTCTGCGCCGGCCAGCAAGCACCAATTAAAATGGACGAATGTTGCTGCTGGCGACTCTTGGAATTGTCAACCACGTGTGAGGGTGGCACGGTGGGACTGGTGAGCACTGCTGCCTCACAGCACCAGGGACTAGGGTTTGATTCCCGGCTTGGGTCACTGTCTGTGTGGAGTTTGCATGTTCTCCCCATGTCTGCGTGGGTTTCCTCTGGCTGCTCTGGTTTCCTCTCACAGTCCAAAGATGTGCAGGTTAGGTGCATTGGCCATGCTAAATTCCCCCTCAGTGTACCCAAACAAGCGCCGGAGTGTGGCGACTAAGGGATTCCGATACTATAGTTATGAAAGGCCACCAACGCCTCTACTTTCTCAGAAGACTAAGGAAATTTGGCATGTCAGCTACGACTCTCACCAACTTCTACAGATGCACCATAGAAAGCATTCTTTCTGGTTGTGTCACAGCTTGGTATGGCTCCTGCTCTGCCCAAGACCGCAAGGAACGACAAAACGTGAATGTAGCCCAATCCATCATTCAAACCAGCCTCCCATCCATTGACTCTGTCTACACTTCCCGCTGCCTCGGCAAAGCAGCCAGCATAATTAAGGACCCCACGCACCCCGGACATTCTCTCTTCCACCTTCTTCCGTCGGGAAAAAGCTCCAAAAGTCTGAGGTCACGTACCAACTGACTCAAGAACAGCTTCTTCCCTGCTGCTGTCAGACTTTTGAATGGACTTACCTTGCATTAAGTTGACCTTTCTCTACACCCTAGCTATGACTGTAACATTACATTTTGCACTCTCTCCTTTCCTTCTCTATGAATGGTATGATTTGTCTGTATCGCACGCAAGAAACAACACTTTTCACTGTCTCCCAATCCATG
Source organism: Mustelus asterias (assembly GCF_964213995.1). Classification (NCBI taxonomy): domain Eukaryota; kingdom Metazoa; phylum Chordata; class Chondrichthyes; order Carcharhiniformes; family Triakidae; genus Mustelus; species Mustelus asterias. Next base: position 87,538,417 of record NC_135816.1, on the reverse strand, counting down.
TGACAATAATAAATCAAATCAGATTTTCATGGTAATTTAATTGCAGTGTGAGTGTGAGCCGACTTGTGACTAATAAATAAACCTTAAACTTTAGGAATTTGTTAAAGGACATCTGTTAATCTATTTTGAAGCACATCTCAAACAATTGTGTTCAGGGTGGAAGAAAAGCAACACCCAAACAGGGACTTGAACCCTGGACCCTCAGATTAAAAGTCTGATGCTCTCTCGACCGAGCTCACCAAGCTCCACACAGCTGCCTTTTTCCTGTGTTGAACGAGCCGCTCTCTCACTGTGACTTAGAGCAGATAAGATGGAAGGGGAGTTGATTTTAATGGGGGAGGGGAAGTGTGATATTATCCACTTTGGGGTCAAGATGATTATTTGTTGTAACTTTCTAAATGTCCAAAAGTCAAATCGTGCTGAGCATTTCATCGATTTGGCAGAACAAGAACCTCATGAAATCCTCCACTTTAGATCCTTCCTCTCTCGTTCCTATAATGAGTCTAACAGTAAGTCAGCTGTTTGTGTTGAAGTCATGTTGGAGTTGTATCGAACTGTGGTGAGGCCACAGCTGGAGCACTGTGTGCAGTTCTGGTCATCACATTTTAGGAAGGATGTGATTGCACTGGAGAGGGTGCAGAGGAGATTCCCCAGGATGCTGCCTGGGACGGAGCATTTAAGTTATGAAGAGAGGTTGCGGAAGCTTGGATTATTTTCGTTGGAGCAGAGAAGACAGAGGGGCGACCTGATTGAGGTGGACAAGATTATGAGGGGCACGGACAGAGTGGATAAGGAGCAGCTATTCCCCAGATTTGAAGGGTCAGTGTTCAATTCTTTGGTCTTCAGACGTTTTATACAGCTCCATCATCGCCTCTCTGCTCTGATATTCTGTGCCTCGGCTGTGAAGACAAGTAACCTCCGTCCCAGGCAGCATCCTGGGGAATCTCCTCTGCACCCTCTCCAGTGCAATCACATCCTTCCTAAAATGTGGTGACCAGAACTGCACACAGTGCTCCAGCTGTGGTCTCACCACAGTTCGATACAACTCCAACATGACTTCAACACAAACAGCTGACTGACTGTTGGATTCATTATAGGAACGAGAGAGGAAGGATGTAAAGTGGAGCATTTCATGAGGTCCTTGTTCTGCCAAATCGATGAAATGCTCAGCACGATTTGACATTTAGACATTGAGAAAGTTTCAACAAATAATCATCTTGATCTCAAAGTGGATAATATCACACTTCCCCACCCCCATTAAAAAATGAACTCTCCTTCAAATTTTTCTGCTCGAACTCACTGTGAGAGAGCGGCTTGTTCAACGGGGGGAAAAGACAGCTGTGGTCAAGCCTGAATAGCTCAGTCAGTAAAACATTGTATTTTTAATCAGAGGGTCTAGGGTTCAAGTCCCTGTTTGGGTGTTGATTTTCTTCCACCCTGAACGCAATTGTTTGAGATGTGTTTCAAAATAGATGAACAGATGTCCTTTAACAAATTCCTCACACGCGATTGACAATTCCAAGAGTCGCCGGCAGCAACATTCATCCATTTTAATAGGTGCTCGATGGCCGGCGCATCACAGAGACGTGGCTGCAAGGGGATCAGGGCTGGGATCGAAATATCCAAGGATATGTGTCCTATGGAAAGGACCGGCAGATGGGCAAAGGGGGCGGGGTTGCATTGTTAGTCAGGAATGAAGTTAAATCGATAGCAGGAAGTGATATAGGATCAGAAGGTACAGAATCTCTGTGGGTCGAGTGGAGGAATCACAAAGGTAAAAAGCCCCTGATGGGAGTTATGTACAGGCCCCCTCGCAGTCGTCAGGATGTGGGACAGAAAAATAAATCAGGAGATAGAAAAGGCAATGTTACAATAATCATGGGGGATTTCAATATGCAGGTGGAGTGGGAAAATCAGGTAGGTCGTGGATCCCAAGAACAGGAATTTGTGCAATGTCTAAGAGATGGTTTTTTGGAGCAGCTTGTGACAGAGTCTACTGGGGAACAGGCAACCGCATATTGTGTCAGGAAACCCTCCTGCACACACTGCACAAAAACTGCCCCATCCGAACTATTTGACCTACAAAGGTTCCAATCAATATTTGGAAAGTTAAAGTCCCCCATGACAACTACCCTGTGACCCCCACACATATCCATAATCTGCTTAGCAATTTCTTCCTCCACATCTCTATTACTATTTGGGGGCCTATAGTAAACTCCTAACAACGTGACCGCTCCTTTCCTATTTCTAACCTCAGCCCATATTACTTCAGTGTGCAGATCCCCCTCGAAGTGCCTTTCCGCAGCCGTTAAACTATCCTTGATCAAAAATGCCACTCCTCCACCTCTTTTACCAGCTTCCCTACCACTTACTGAAACATCTATCCCCTGGAACGTCCAACAACCATTCCCGTCCTTGTTCTACCCACGTCTTCGTAATGGCCACAACATCGTAGTCCCAAGTACCAATCCATGCCCCAAGTTCATCTACCTTGTTCCGGATGCTCCTTGCATTGAAGTAGACACACTTCAACCCACCTTCCTGTCTACCGGTACCCACCCTTGACCCTGATACCTTCCCCAATACCTCACCACCCTCACTGACGTCTCGACTACAACTCCTTTTCCCACTCCCCTGACACATTAGTTTAAACACCCTTGAAGAGCCGGAACAAATTTCCCTCCTAGGATATTGGTGCCCCTCTGGTTCAGGTGCACCCCGTCCTGTGTGTACAGGTCCCACCTTCCCCAGAATGTGTTCCAATTATCCACGTATCTGAAACCCTCCCTCCTACACCATCCCTGCAACCACATGTTTAACTGCACTCTCTCCCTGTTCCTCAACTCGCTATCACGTGGCACCGGCAACGTACCAGAGATGACCACATGTTTTGTCTTGGCATATTAACATACAGTGAAAAGTATTGTTTCCTGCGCGCTATACAGACAAAGCATACTGATCATAGAGAAGGAAAGGAGAGGGTGCAGAATGTAGTGTTTCAGTCATAGCTAGGGTGTAGAGAAAGATCAATAGGTCCATTCAAAAGTCTGACAGCAGCAGAGAAGAAGCTGTTCTTGAGTCGGTTGGCACATGACCTCAGGCTTTTATATCTTTTACCCAATGGAAGAAGGTGGAAGAGAGAATGTCCGGGGTGTATGGGGTCCTTAATTATGCTGGCTGCTTTACTAAGGCAGTGGGAAGTGTCGACAGAATCAATGGATGGGAGGCTGGTTTGCGTGATGGTTTGGGTTACATTCACAACCTTTTGTAGTTCCTTGCGGTTTTGGGCAGAGCAGGAGCCATACCAAGCTGTGATACAACCAGAAAGAATGCTTTGTATGGTGCCTCTGTAAAAGTTGGTGAGAGTCGTAGCTGACATGCCAAATTTCCTTAGTCTTCTGAGAAAGTAGAGGCGTTGGTGGGCTTTCTTAACTATAGTGACAGCATGGGGGGACCAGGACAGGTTGTTGGTGATCTGGACACCTAAAAACATGAAGCTCTCGACCCTTTCTACTTCATCCCTGTTGATATAGACAGGGGCATGTTCTCCACTACGCTTCCTGGAGTCGATGACAATCTCCTTCGTTTCGTTGACATTGAGGGAGAGATTATTGTTGCCACACCAGTTCACCAGATTCTCTATCTCATTCCTGTACTCTGTCTCATCATTGTCTGAGATCCGACCCATTACGGTGATGTCGTCAGCAAACTTGAAAATCGAGTTGGAGGGGAATTTGGCCAGACGGTCAGAGGCGTATAAGGAGTATAGTAGGGGGCTGAGAACACAGCCTTGTGGGGCACCGGTGTTTAGGACAATCGTGGAGGAGGTGATGTACTGACAGACACTCAGCACAGCGACAAACACAATGATATTGACCTGGGAGTGGAAAGAGGGCAGATTCACAACAAAATTCTGCCTTTTAATTGGTTAATGAGGAGAGTTATTGCTCCTATTGTCTTCAGTGTGTTGAAGTGAAGAGTGGACTGATGGAGATATCGACAGTGTTAAAACTGTTCAACTTGGGAATCTATTTCAGCCGATCCTGAGCAATGGGAACATATCGGACGACACGGTAGCACAATGGTTAGCACTGTTACTTCACAACTCCAGCGACCTGGGTTCGATTCCTCGCTTGGGTCACTGTCTGTGTGGAGTTTGCACATTCTCCCTGTGTCTGTGTGGGTTTCCTCCAGTTTCCTCCCACAGTCCAAAGATGTGCAGGTTAGGTTGATTGGCCATGCTAAAAATTGCCCTTCGTGTCCTGAGATGTGTGGATCAGTGGGTGGATATGGGGGTAGGGCCTGGGTGGGATTGTGGTCGGTGCAGACTCGATGGGCTGAATGGCCTCTTTCTGCACTGTAGGATTTCTATGATTGCCCAATGAAGAGGTAAGTGATGAAGTAACTTCTTTTTCACGGATGGTTCGCTGGAAAGAGAGAACACAATTTTCAAAAACAAAAGGATTGAAACTACGGCAAAATATTGGTGAAAGATGTCCATATGAACAAAAGTCATCGTTAACAGGTAGCACGGAGATTTTAACTCAGGAATACCAGCCGACTGGACAAGCGCATTAACCAACTGAACCACGGGGGACTGACTGTTAGACTCATTATAGGAACGAGAGAGGAAGGATCTAAAGTGGAGGATTTCATGAGGTCCTTGTTCTGCCAAATCGATTTGACTTTTGGATATTTAGAAATTTACAGCAAATAATCATCTTGACCTCAAAGTGGATAATATCACACTTCCCCTCCCCCATTAAAAAATGAACTCTCCTTCAATCTTATCTGCTCGAACTCACTGTGAGAGAGCGGCTAGTTCATCAGAGGGAAACAGGGGCTGGCTTCAAGCCTGGATACCTCAGTCAGTAGAGCATCAGGCTTTTAATCTGAGGGTCCAGGGTTCAAATCCCTGTTTGGGTTTTGCTTTTCTTCCACCCTGAACACAATTGTTTGAGATGTGTTTCAAAATAGATGAACAGATGTCCTTTCACAAATTCCTCACACGCGATTGACAATTCCAAGAGTCACTGGCAGCAACATTCATCCATTTTAATAGGTGCTCGATGGCCGGCGCAGACAAAATGTGCCTCTGAGCTTCTTTTCCTGCTGTCGAACTGTGTGACGGGAAAGTTGTGGCTTCTCAGAGATAAAAAACACAACATCCACAAAGGCACCACTGAGATTCCAGCTCAGGATCTCCTGTATTCCTAAACAGGCGCTTTAACCAACTAAACCACGGCACCAACAGAAACGTTAAACCAGTGTTATAATTTGTAAATAAAGATAAAAGCAAAATCCTGTGGATGCTGCAACCTGAAACCATCTGGTCCTTCGAGCTGCTTCACTATTTACTAAGGCCATGGCTGATCCCTTTCTGTTGGCTTCCACATTCTCCATATTTCCCTCCCCCTCCCCGATAATCTTTAATTCTCTCACTCAACAAATATCGAACTCCCTCCGCCAGGAAAATATTCAGTGACCCCGTCCTCCAGCACCTTCTGAGGCAGAGTTTCAAAGTGGCACAAGCCTCTGAGAGAAAACAAATCTAATCATCTCTTGTCCTAAAAGGACGCCCCCTAATGTTCAAACAGCGCCCCCTTGTTTTGGCCTCACCCACAAGAGGAAACATCTTTTCCACCTCCACCTTCCCAAGACCGTTCAGCATCTTAGAAACTTTAATCCAGTCACCCCTTCAATTTCCTAAACTCCAGCTGAAAGAAGCCTAGTCTGTCCAATCCAACCTCATGAGAAAACCCGCTCATTCCAGGGAGCAATCCAGTAACCACCCACCGCCCCCCGACCATGAACTGCCTCCAGCTCAGTTACATTCACAGTCATGTGGTTCCATAGTGTAGTGGTTATCACGTCTGCCTCACACGCAGAAGGTCCTGGGTTCAAAGCCCAGTGGAGCCAGTGGTATTTTGTTCCTATTCCCAGAGAGCAGTGGAACTGCCTTGAACTCCCCGCTCTTTCACAGTGACTTGTCCTTTGAATGGTCGGATGCCAACAAGTGCAGAGGACCCGAGAGACTTGGGGTTCATGTCCACAGATCCCTGAAGGCAGCAGGACAGGTAGATCAGGTGGTCAACAAGGCATATGGAAACCTTGTCTTTATAGCCGAGGTATCGAATATCAGAGCAGAGAGGCTATGGTGGAGCTGTATAAAATATTAGAAGACCAAAGAATTGAACACTGACCCTTCAAATCTGGGGAACAGCTGCTCCTTTTTCACTCTGTCCGTGCCCCTCATAATCTTGCACAACTCAATCAGATCCCACTTCAGTCTTCTCTGTTCCAGGAAAAACAACTGAAGCTGATTCAACCTCTTTTCATAACTTAAATGCTCCGTCCCAGGCCTCACAGTATCCTGTAAGTTTCAATAAGATCCCCCCTCATCCTTCCAAACTCCAATGAGTACAGACCCAGAGTCCTCAACTGTTCCTCACAAGCTCTTCATTCCAGGGATCATTCTTGTGAACCTCCTCTGGACCCTTTCCAAGGCCAGCACATCCTTCCTTAGATACAGGGCCCAAAACTTCAGCCAGAGAGTGGTGAATCTGTGGAACTCATGGCCGCAGAAGGCTGTGGAGGCCAGGTCATTGAGTGTCTAAGACAGAGATAGATAGGTTCTTGATTAATAAGGGGATCAGGAGTTATGGGGAAAAGGCAGGAGAATGGGGATGAGAAAAATATCAGCCATGATTGAATGGCGGAGCAGACTTGATGGGCCGAGTGGCCTAATTCTGTTACTGTGTCTTATGGTCATTTAAAATGGGCCTCTGGGCTTCTTTTCCTGTGATCGAACTGTGTGACGGGAAAGTTACGGCTTCTCAGAGTTGCAAAATGCAACATGCACAAAGGCACCGCTGAGATTTGAACTCAGGATCTCCTGTTGACGAGACAAGCACTTTAACCAACTAAGCCACAGCACCTCCAAAAAAGTCGAACCAATGTTATAATTTATTACAATATTAAAAGCAAAATCCTGTGGATGCTGCAACCTGAAACCATCTGATCCTTCGAGCTGCTTCACTATTTACTAAGGCCATGGCTGATCATAAGAACATAAGAACATAAGAAATAGGAGCAGGAGTCGGCCACCTAGCCCCTCGAGCCTGCCCCGCCATTCAATAAGATCATGGCTGATCTGAAGTGAATCAGTTCCACTTACCCGCCTGATCCCTATAACCCCTAATTCCCCTACCGATAAGGAATCCATCTATCCGTGACTTAAACATATTCAACGAGGTAGCCTCCACAACTTCAGTGGGCAGAGAATTCCAGAGATTCACCACCCTCTGAGAGAAGAAGTTCCTCCTCAACTCTGTCCTAAACTGACCCCCCTTTATTTTGAGGCTGTGCCCCCTAGTTCTGGTTTCCTTTCTAAGTGGAAAGAATCTCTCCACTCCTACCCTATCCAGCCCCTTCATTATCTTATATGCCTCTATAAGATCACCCCTCAGCCTTCTAATCTCCAACGAATACAAACCCAATCTGCTCAATCTCAACTCATAGTCAACACCCCTCATCTCCGGTATCAACCTGGTGAACCTTCTCTGCACTCCCTCCAAGGCCAATATATCTTTTCGCAAATAAGGGGACCAAAACTGCACACAGTATTCCAGCTGTAGGCCTCACCAATGCCTTGTACAGATACAGCAAGACTTCTCTGCTTTTATATTCTATCCCCCTCGCGATAAATGCCAACATCCCATTTGCCTTCTTGATCACCTGTTGTATTTGCAGATCCCTTTCTGTTGGCTTCCACAGTCTCTATATTCCCCTCCCTCTCCCTGATAATCTTTAATTCTCTCACTCAACAAATATCGAACTCCCTCCGCCAGGAAAATATTCAGTGACCCCGTCCTCCAGCACCTTCTGAGGCAGAGTTTAAAAGCGGCACAAGCCTCTGAGAGAAAACAAATCCTATCATCTCTTGTCCTAAAAGGGCGCCCCCAAATGTTCAAACAGCGCCCCCTTGTTTTGGCCTCACCCACAAGAGGAAACATCTTTTCCACCTCCACCTTCCCAAGACCGCTCAGCATCTTAGAAACTTTAATCCAGTCACCCCTTCACTTTCCTAAACTCCAGCTGAAAGAAGCCCAGTCTGTCCAACCCAACCTCATGAGAAAACCCGCTCATTCCAGGGAGCAATCCAGTAACCACCCACCGCCCCCCGACCATGAACTGCCTCCAGCTCAGTTACATTCACAGTCATGTGGTTCCATAGTGTAGTGGTTATCACGTCTGCCTCACACGCAGAAGGTCCTGGGTTTGGAGCCAGTGGTATTTTGTTCCTATTGCCAGAGAGCAGTGGAACTGCCTTGAACTCACTGCTCTTTCACAGTGACTTGTCCTTTGAATGGTCGGATGCCAACAAGTGCAGAGGAGCCGAGAGACTTGGGGTTCTTGTCTACAGATCCCTGAATGCAGCAGGACAGGTAGATCTGGTGGTCAACAAGGCATATGGAAACCTTGTCTTTATAGCCGAGGTATAGAATATCAGAGCAGAGAGGCTATGGTGGAGCTGTATAAAATATTAGAAGACCAAAGAATTGAACACTGACCCTTCAAATCTGGGGAACAGCTGCTCCTTTTTCACTCTGTCCGTGCCCCTCATAACCTTGCACAACTCAATCAGATCCCACTTCAGTCTTCTCTGTTCCAGGAAAAACAACTGAAGCTGATCCAACCTCTTTTCATAACTTAAATGCTCCGTCCCAGGCCTCACAGTATCGTGTAAGTTTCAATAAGATCCCCCCTCATCCTTCCAAACTCCAATGAGTACAGACCCAGAGTCCTCAACTGTTCCTCACAAGCTCTTCATTCCAGGGATCATTCTTGTGAACCTCCTCTGGACCCTTTCCAAGGCCAGCACATCCTTCCTTAGATACAGGGCCCAAAACTTCAGCCAGAGAGTGGTGAATCTGCGGAACTCTTTGCTGCAGAAGGCTGTGGAGGCCAGGTCATTGAGTGTCTAAGACAGAGATAGATAGGTTCTTGATTAATAAGGGGATCAGGAGTAATGGGGAAAAGGCAGGAGAATGGGGATGAGAAAAATATCAGCCATGATTGAATGGCGGAGCAGACTTGATGGGCCGAGTGGCCTAATTCTGTTACTGTGTCTTATGGTCATTTAAAATGGGCCTCTGGGCTTCTTTTCCTGTGATCGAACTGTGTGACGGGAAAGTTACGGCTTCTCAGAGTTGCAAAATGCAACATGCACAAAGGCACCGCTGAGATTTGAACTCAGGATCTCCTGTTTACTAGACAGGCACTTTAACCAACTAAACCACAGCACCTACAAAAAAGTCTAACCAATGTTATAATTTATTACAAAATTAAAAGCAAAATCCTGTGGATGCTGCAACCTGAAACCATCTGGTCCTTCGAGCTGCTTCACTATTTACTAAGGCCATGGCTGATCATAAGAGCATAAGAAATAGGAGCAGGAGTCGGCCATCTAGCCCCTCGAGCCTGCCCCGCCATTCAATAAGATCATGGCTGATCTGAAGTGAATCAGTTCCACTTACCCGCCTGATCCCTATAACCCCTAATTCCCCTACCGATCAGGAATCCATCTATCCGTGACTTAAACATATTCAACGAGGTAGCCTCCACCACTTCAGTGGGCAGAGAATTCCAGAGATTCACCACCCTCTGAGAGAAGAAGTTCCTCCTCAACTCTGTCCTAAACTGACCCCCCTTTATTTTGAGGCTGTGCCCCCTAGTTCTGGTTTCCTTTCTAAGTGGAAAGAATCTCTCCACTCCTACCCTATCCAGCCCCTTCATTATCTTATATGCCTCTATAAGATCACCCCTCAGCCTTCTAAACTCCAACGAATACAAACCCAATCTGCTCAATCTCAACTCATAGTCAACACCCCTCATCTCCGGTATCAACCTGGTGAACCTTCTCTGCACTCCCTCCAAGGCCAATATATCTTTTCGCAAATAAGGGGACCAAAACTGCACACATTATTCCAGCTGTGGCCTCACCAATGCCATGTACAGATGCAGCAAGACTTCTCTGCTTTTATATTCTATCCCCCTCGCGATAAATGCCAACATCCCATTTGCCTTCTTGATCACCTGTTGTATTTGCAGATCCCTTTCTGTTGGCTTCCACATTCTCCATATTCCCCTCCCCCTCCCCAATAATCTTTAAATCTCTCACTCAACAAACATCTAACTCCCTCCGCCAGGAAAATATTCAGTGACCCCGTCCTCCAGCACCTTCTGAGGCAGAGTTTAAAAGTGGCACAAGCCTCTGAGAGAAAACAAATCTAATCATCTCTTGAACTAAAAGGGCGCCCCCTAATGTTCAAACAGTGCCCCCTTGTTTTGGCCTCACCCACAAGAGGAAACATCTTTTCCACCTCCACCTTCCCAAGACCATTCAGCATCTTAGAAACTTTAATCCAGTCACCCCTTCACTTTCCGAAACTCCAGCTGAAAGAAGCCCAGTCTGTCCAATCCAACCTCATGAGAAAACCCGCTCATTCCAGGGAGCAATCCAGTAACCACCCACCGACCCCCACCCTGAACTGCCTCCAGCTCATTTACATTCACAGTCATGTGGCTCCATAGTGTAGTGGTTATCACGTCTGCCTCACACGCAGAAGGTCCTGGGTTCGAAGCCCAGTGGAGCCCGTGGCATTTTGTTCCTATTCCCAGAGAGCAGTGGAACTCCCTTGAACTTGCCGCTCTTTCACACTGACTTGTCCTTTGAATGGTCGGATGCGAACAAGTGCAGAGGACCCGAGAGACTTGGGGTTCATGTCCACAGATCCCTGAAGGCAGCAGGACAGGTCGATAAGGTGGTTAACTGGGCTAATGGGTTACTTGTCTTTATAGCCGAGGCACAGAATATCAGAGCAGAGAGGCGATGATGGAGCTGTATAAAATGTCTGAAGACCAAAGAATTGAACACTGACCCTTCAAATCTGGGGAATAGCTGCTCCTTATCCACTCTGTCCCTGCCCCTCATAAACCTGTCCACCTCAATCAGGTCGCCCCTCAGTCTTCTCTGCTCCAATGAAAATAATCCAAGCTTCCGCAACCTCTCTTCATAACTTAAATGCTCCGTCCCAGGCAGCATCCTGGGGAATCTCCTCTGCACCCTCTCCAGTGCAATCACATCCTTCCTAAAATGTGGTGACCAGAACTGCACACAGTGCTCCAGCTGTGGCCTCACCACAGTTCGATACAACTCCAACATGACTTCAACACAAACAGCTGACTGACTGTTAGACTCATTATAGGAACGAGAGAGGAAGGATCTAAAGTGGAGGATTTCATGAGGTCCTTGTTCTGCCAAATCGATGAAATGCTCAGCACGATTTGGCATTGAGACATTTAGAAAGTTACACCAAATAATCATCTTGACCCCAAAGTGGATAATATCACACTTCCCCACCCCCATTAAAAAATGAACTCTCCTTCAAACCTTTCTGCTCGAACTCACTGTGAGAGAGCGGCTTGTTCAACAGAGGGAAAAGACAGCTGTGGTAAAGCCTGAACAGTTCAGTCAGTAAAACATTGTACTTTTAATTTGAGGGTCCAGGGTTCCAGTCCCTGTTTGGGTGTTGCTTTTCTTCCACCCTGAACGCAATTGTTTGAGATGTGTTTCAAAATAGATGAACAGATGTCCTTTAACAAATTCCTCACACGCGATTGACAATTCCAATAGTCGCCGGCAGCAACATTCGTCCATTTTAATAGGTGCTCGATGGCCGGCGCATCACAGAGACGTGGCTGCAAGGGGATCAGGGCTGGGATCGAAATATCCAAGGATATGTGTCCTATGGAAAGGACAGGCAGATGGGCAAAGGGGGCGGGGTTGCATTGTTAGTCAGGAATGAAGTTAAATCGATAGCAGGAAGTGATATAGGATCAGAAGGTACAGAATCTCTGTGGGTCGAGTGGAGGAATCACAAAGGTAAAAAGCCCCTGATGGGAGTTATGTGCAGGCCCCCTCGCAGTCGTCAGGATGTGGGACAGAAAAATAAATCAGGAGATAGAAAAGGCAATGTTACAATAATCATGGGGGATTTCAATATGCAGGTGTAGTGGGAAAATCAGGTAGGTCGTGGATCCCAAGAACAGGAATTTGTGCAATGTCTAAGCGATGGTTTTTTGGAGCAGCTTGTGACAGAGTCTACTGGGGAACAGGCAACCGCATATTGTGTCAGGAAACCCTCCTGCACACACTGCACAAAAACTGCCCCATCCGAACTATTTGACCTACAAAGGTTCCAATCAATATTTGGAAAGTTAAAGTCCCCCATGACAACTACCCTGTGACCCCCACACATATCCATAATCTGCTTAGCAATTTCTTCCTCCACATCTCTATTACTATTTGGGGGCCTATAGTAAACTCCTAACAACGTGACCGCTCCTTTCCTATTTCTAACATCAGCCCATATTACCGCAGTGTGCAGATCCCCCTCGAAGTGCCTTTCCGCAGCCGTTAAACTACCCTTGATCAACAATGCCACTCCTCCACCTCTTTTACCAGCTTCCCTACACTTAGTGAAACATCTATACCCTGGAACGTCCAACAACCATTCCTGTCCTTGTTCTACCCACGTCTTCGTAATGGCCACAACATCGTAGTCCCAAGTACCAATCCATGCCCCAAGTTCATCTATCTTGTTCCGGATGCTCCTTGCATTGAAGTAGACACACTTCAACCCACCTTCCTGTCTACCGGTACCCTGATACCTTCCCCAATACCTCACCACCCTCACTGACTTCTGGACTACAACTCCTTTTCCCACTCCCCTGACACATTAGTTTAAACCCCCCTGAAGAGCCGGAACAAATTTCCCTCCTAGGATATTGGTGCCCCTCTGGTTCAGGTGCACCCCGTCCTGTTTGTACAGGTCCCACCTTCCCCAGAATGTGTTCCAATTATCCACGTATCTGAAACCCTCCCTCCTACACCATCCCTGCAACCACATGTTTAACTGCACTCTCTCCCTGTTCCTCAACTCGCTATCATGTGGCACCGGCAACGTACCAGAGATGACCACATGTTTTGTCTTGGCATATTAACATATAGTGAAAAGTATTGTTTCCTGCGCGCTATACAGACAAAACATACTGATCATAGAGAAGGAAAGGAGAGGGTGCAGAATGTAGTGTTTCAGTCATAGCCAGGGTGTAGAGAAAGATCAATAGGTCCATTCAAAAGTCTGACAGCAGCAGAGAAGAAGCTGTTCTTGAGTCGGTTGGTACATGACCTCAGACTTATATATCTTTTACCCAATGGAAGAAGGTGGAAGAGAGAATGTCCGGGGTGTATGGGGTCCTTAATTATGCTGGCTGCTTTACTAAGGCAGTGGGAAGTGTCGACAGAATCAATGGATGGGAGGCTGGTTTGCGTGATGGTTTGGGTTACATTCACAACCTTTTGTAGTTCCTTGCGGTTTTGGGCAGAGCAGGAGCCATACCAAGCTGTGATACAACCAGAAAGAATGCTTTGTATGGTGCATCTGTAAAAGTTGGTGAGAGTCGTAGCTGACATGCCAAATTTCCTTAGTCTTCTGAGAAAGTAGAGGCGTTGGTGGGCTTTCTTAACTATAGTGACAGCACGGGGGGACCAGGACAGGTTGTTGGTGATCTGGACACCTAAAAACATGAAGCTCTCGACCCTTTCTACTTCATCCCCGTTGATATAGACAGGGGCATGTTCTCCACTACGCTTCCTGGAGTCGATGACAATCTCCTTCGTTTTGTTGACATTGAGGGAGAGATTATTGTTGCCACACCAGTTCACCAGATTCTCTATCTCATTCCTGTACTCTGTCTCATCATTGTCTGAGATCCGACCCATTACGGCGATGTGGTCAGCAAACTTGAAAATCGAGTTGGAGGGGAATTTGGCCAGACGGTCAGAGGCGTATAAGGAGTATAGTAGGGGGCTGAGAGCACAGCCTTGTGGGGCACCGGTGTTTAGGACAATCGTGGAGGAGGTGATGTACTGACAGACACTCAGCACAGCGACAAACACAATGATATTGACCTGGGAGTGGAAAGAGGGCAGATTCACAACAAAATTCTGCCTTTTAATTGGTTAATGAGGAGAGTGATTGCTCCTATTGTCTTCAGTGTGTTGAAGTGAAGAGTGGACTGATGGAGATATCGACAGTGTTAAAACTGTTCAACTTGGGAAACTATTTCAGCCGATCCTGAGCAATGGGGACATATCGGACGACATGGTAGCACAATGGTTAGCACTGTTACTTCACAACTCCAGCGACCTGGGTTCGATTCCTCGCTTGGGTCACTGTCTGTGTGGAGTTTGCACATTCTCCCTGTGTCTGTGTGGGTTTCCTCCCACAGTCCAAAGGTGTGCAGGTTAGGTTGATTGGCCATGCTAAAAATTGCCCTTCGTGTCCTGAGATGTGTGGGTCAGTGGGTGGATATGGGAGTAGGGCCTGGGTGGGATTGTGGTCGGTGCAGACTCGATGGGCTGAATGGCCTCTTTCTGCACTGTAGGATTTCTATGATTGCCCAATGAAGAGGTAAGTGATGAAGTAACTTCTTTTTCACGGATGGTTCGCTGGAAAGAGAGAACACAATTTTCAAAAACAAAAGGATTGAAACTACGGCAAAATATTGGTGAAAGATGTCCATATGAACAAAAGTCATCGTTAACAGGTAGCACGGAGATTTTAACTCAGGAATACCAGCCGACTGGACAAGCGCATTAACCAACTGAACCACGGGGGACTGACTGTTAGACTCATTATAGGAACGAGAGAGGAAGGATCTAAAGTGGAGGATTTCATGAGGTCCTTGTTCTGCCAAATCGATGAATGCTCAGCACGATTTGACTTTTGGATATTTAGAAATTTACAGCAAATAATCATCTTGACCTCAAAGTGGATAATATCACACTTCCCCTCCCCCATTAAAAAATGAACTCTCCTTCAATCTTATCTGCTCGAACTCACTGTGAGAGAGCGGCTGGTTCAACAGAGGGAAAAGGGGGCTGGCTTCAAGCCTGGATACCTCAGTCAGTAGAGCATCAGGCTTTTAATCTGAGGGTCCAGGGTTCAAGTCCCTGTTTGGGTGTTGCTTTTCTTCCACCCTGAACACAATTGTTTGAGATGTGCTTCAAAATAGATAAACAGATGTCCTTTAACAAATTCCTCACACGCGGTTGACAATTCCAAGAGTCGCCGGCAGCAACATTCATCCATTTTAATAGGTGCTCGATGGCCGGAGCAGACAAAATGGGCCTCTGGGCTTCTTTTCCTGCTGTCGAACTGTGTGACGGGAAAGTTGTGGCTTCTCAGAGATAAAAAACACAACATCCACAAAGGCACCACTGAGATTCAAATTCAGGATCTCCTGTTTACGAAACAGGCGCTTTAACCAACTAAACCACGGCACCAACAGAAACGTTGAACCAGTGTTATAATTTGTAAATAAAGATAAAAGCAAAATCCTGTGGATGCTGCAACCTGAAACCATCTGGTCCTTCGAACCTGCTTCACTATTTACTAAGGCCATGGCTGATCCCTTTCTGTTGGCTTCCACATTCTCCATATTCCCCTCCCCGATAATCTTTAATTCTCTCACTCAACAAATATCTAACTCCCTCCGCCAGGAAAATATTCAGTGACCCCGTCCTCCAGCACCTTCTGAGGCAGAGTTTAAAAGTGGCACAAGCCTCTGAGAGAAAACAAATCTAATCATCTCTTGTCCTAAAAGGGCGCCCCCTAATGTTCAAACAGCGTCCCCTTGTTTTGGCCTCACCCACAAGAGGAAACATCTTTTCCACCTCCACCTTCCCAAGACCGTTCAGCATCTTAGAAACTTTAATCCAGTCACCCCTTCACATTCCTAAACTCCAGCTGAAAGAAGCCCAGTCTGTCCAATCCAACCTCATGAGAAAACCCGCTCATTCCAGGGAGCAATCCAGTAACCACCCACCGCCCCCCGACCATGAACTGCCTCCAGCTCAGTTACATTCACAGTCATGTGGTTCCATAGTGTAGTGGTTATCACGTCTGCCTCACACGCAGAAGGTCCTGGGTTCAAAGCCCAGTGGAGCCAGTGGTATTTTGTTCCTATTCCCAGAGAGCAGTGGAACTGCCTTGAACTCCCCGCTCTTTCACAGTGACTTGTCCTTTGAATGGTCGGATGCCAACAAGTGCAGAGGAGCCGAGAGACTTGGGGTTCATGTCCACAGATCCCTGAAGGCAGCAGGACAGGTAGATCAGGTGGTCAACAAGGCATATGGAAACCTTGTCTTTATAGCCGAGGTATAGAATATCAGAGCAGAGAGGCTATGGTGGAGCTGTATAAAATATTAGAAGACCAAAGAATTGAACACTGACCCTTCAAATCTGGGGAACAGCTGCTCCTTTTTCACTCTGTCCGTGCCCCTCATAATCTTGCACAACTCAATCAGATCCCACCTCAGTCTTCTCTGTTCCAGGAAAAACAACTGAAGCTGATCCAACCTCTTTTCATAACTTAAATGCTCCGTCCCAGGCAGCATCCTGGGGAATCTCCTCTGCACCCTCTCCAGCGCAATCACATCCTTCCTAAAATGTGGTGACCAGAACTGCACACAGTGCCCCAGCTGTGGCCTCACCACAGTTTGATACAACTCCAACATGACTTCAACACAAACAGAAAATGCTGGAAAATCTCAGCAGGTCTGACAGCATCTCTGGGGAGAGAATCGAGCCAACGTTTGGAGTCTGGATGACCCTTGGTCAGAGCTGAGAGCACAGAGAATCAGCGGAGATTTATTATGTGAGGGTCGGGAGAGGGAATGGGACAATGGCCGAGGAACTGAATCGTTACTTTGCATCAGTCTTCACGGTGGAAGACACCAGTGGGATGTCAGAGCTCCAGGAGAGTCAGGGGGCACAGGTGAGTGTAGTGGCCATCACTAAGGAGAAGGTTCTGGGGAAACTGAAAGGTCTGAAGGTGGATAAATCACCTGGACCGGATGGACTACACCCCAGGGTTCTAAAAGAGATCGCTGAGGAAATTGTGGAGGCGTTGGTGGTGATCTTTCAGGGTTCACTGGAGGTGGGGAGGGTCCCAGAGGACTGGAAAGTAGCTGATGTAACACCGCTGTTTAAGAAGGGAGGGAGGCAGCAGACGGGAAATTATAGGCCGGTTAGCCTGACTTCAGTCATTGGCAAGATTTTAGAGTCCATTATTAAAGATGAGATTGCGGAGTACTTGGAAGTGCATGATAAAATAGGACTGAGTCAGCACGGCTTCGTCAAGGGGAGGTCATGTCTGACAAATCTGTTCGAGTTCTTTGAGGAGGTAACAAGGAAGTTAGATCAAGGAGAACCAGTGGATGTGATTTATTTAGATTTCCAGAAGGCCTTTGACAAGGTGCCGCATAGGAGACTGTTAAATAAGTTAAGAGCCCATGGTGTTCAGGGTAAGATCCTGGCATGGATAGCGGATTGGCTGACTGGCAGAAGGCAGAGAGTGGGGATAAAGGGATCTCTCTCAGGATGGCAGCTGGTGACTAGTGGTGTGTCTCAGGGGTCAGTGCTGGGACCACAACTTTTCACAAGATACATTAACGATTTGGAGGAAGGAACTGAAGGCACTGTTGCTAAGTTTGCAGATGATACAAAGATATGTAGAGGGACAGGTAGTATTGAGGAAGCAGGGGTGCTGCAGAAGGACTTGGACAGGTTAGCAGAGTGGGCAAAGAAGTGGCAGATGGAATACAATGTGGAAAAGTGTGAGGTTCTGCACTTTGGAAGGAGGAATGGAGGCAGAGACTATTTTCTAAATGGGGAAATGCTGAGGAAATAAGAAACACAAAGGGATTTGGGAGTCCTGGTTCAAGATTCTCTTAAGGTTAACGTGCAGGTTCACTCGGCAGTTACGAAGGCAAATGCAATGTTAGCATTCATGTCAAGAGGGCGAGAATACAAGAGCAGGGATGTACTTCTGAGGCTGTATAAGGCTCTGGTCAGACCCCATTTGGAGTGTTGTGAGCAGTTTTGGGCCCTGTATCTAAGGAAGGATGTGCTGGCCTTGGAAAGGGTCCAGAGGAGGTTCACAAGAATGATCCCTGGAATAAAGAGCTTGTGAGGAACAGTTGAGGACTCTGGGTCTGTACTCGTTGGAATTTGGAAGGATGAGGGGGGATCTTATTGAAACTTACAGGATACTGTGAGGCCTGGATAGAGTGGATGTGGAGAGAATGTTTCCATTCGTGGGAAAAACTAGAACCAGAGGGCACAACCTCAGGCTAAAGGGACGATCCTTTAAAACAGAGACGAGGAGGAATTTCTTCAGCCAGAGAGTGGTGAATCTGTGGAACTCTTTGCTGCAGAAGGCTGTGGAGGCCAGGTCATTGAGTGTCTGAGACAGAGATAGATAGGTTCTTGATTAATACGGGGATCAGGGGTTATGGGGAAAAGGCAGGAGAATGGGGATGAGAAAAATATCAGCCATGATTGAATGGCGGAGCAGACTCGATGGGCCGAGTGGCCTAATTCTGTTACTGTGTCTTATGGTCATTTAAAATGGGCCTCTGGGCTTCTTTTCCTGTGATCGAACTGTGTGACGGGAAAGTTACGGCTTCTCAGAGTTGCAAAATGCAACATGCACAAAGGCACCGCTGAGATTTGAATTCAGGACCTCCTGTTTACTAGACAGGCACTTTAACCAACTAAGCCACAGCACCTCCAAAAAAGTCGAACCAATGTTATAATTTATTACAAAATTAAAAGCAAAATCCTGTGGATGCTGCAACCTGAAACCATCTGGTCCTTCGAGCTGCTTCACTATTTACTAAGGCCATGGCTGATCATAAGAGCATAAGAAATAGGAGCAGGAGTCGGCCACCTAGCCCCTCGAGCCTGCCCCGCCATTCAATAAGATCATGGCTGATCTGAAGTGAATCAGTTCCACTTACCCGCCTGATCCCTATAACCCCTAATTCCCCTACCGATCAGGAATCCATCTATCCGTGACTTAAACATATTCAACGAGGTAGCCTCCACCACTTCAGTGGGCAGAGAATTCCAGAGATTCACCACCCTCTGAGAGAAGAAGTTCCTCCTCAACTCTGTCCTAAACTGACCCCCCTTTATTTTGAGGCTGTGACCCATGGTTCTGGTTTCCTTTCTCAGTGGAAAGAATCTCTCCACTCCTACCCTATCCAGCCCCTTCATTATCTTATATGCCTCTATAAGATCACCCCTCAGCCTTCTAAACTCCAACGAATACAAACCCAATCTGCTCAATCTCTCCTCATAGTCAACACCCCTCATCTCCGGTATCAACCTGGTGAACCTTCTCTGCACTCCCTCCAAGGCCAATATATCTTTTCGCAAATAAGGGGACCAAAACTGCACACAGTATTCCAGCTGCGGCCTCACCAATGCCTTGTACAGATGCAGCAAGACTTCTCTGCTTTTATATTCTATCCCCCTCGCGATAAATGCCAACATCCCATTTGCCTTCTTGATCACCTGTTGTATTTGCAGATCCCTTTCTGTTGGCTTCCAAATTCTCCATATTCCCCTCCCCCTCCCCGATAATCTTTAATTCTCTCACTCAACAAATATCTTACTCCCTCCGCCAGGAAAATATTCAGTGACCCCGTCCTCCAGCACCTTATGAGGCAGAGTTTAAAAGTGGCACAAGCCTCTGAGAGAAAACAAATCTAATCATCTCTTGTCCTAAAAGGGCGCCCCCCAATGTTCAAACAGCGCCCCCTTGTTTTGGCCTCACCCACAAGAGGAAACATCTTTTCCACCTCCACCTTCCCAAGACCGTTCAGCATCTTAGAAACTTTAATCCAGTCACCCCTTCACTTTCCTAAACTCCAGCTGAAAGAAGCCCAGTCTGTCCAATCCAACCTCATGAGAAAACCCGCTCATTCCAGGGAGCAATCCAGTAACCACCCACCGCCCCCCGACCCTGAACTGCCTCCAGCTCAGTTGCATTCACAGTCATGTGGTTCCATAGTGTAGTGGTTATCACGTCTGCCTCACACGCAGAAGGTACTGGGTTCAAAGCCCAGTGGAGACAGTGGTATTTTGTTCCTATTCCCAGAGGGCAGTGGAACTGCCTTGAACTCGCCGCTCTTTCACAGTGACTTGTCCTTTGAATGGTCGGATGCCAACAAGTGCAGAGGAGCCGAGAGACTTGGGGTTCATGTCCACAGATCCCTGAAGGCAGCAGGACAGGTCGATCAGGTGGTCAACAAGGCATATGGAAACCTTGTCTTTATAGCCGAGGTAGAGAATATCAGAGCAGAGAGGCTATGGTGGAGCTGTATAAAATATTAGAAGACCAAAGAATTGAACACTGACCCTTCAAATCTGGGGAACAGCTGCTCCTTTTTCACTCTGTCCGTGCCCCTCATAATCTTGCACAACTCAATCAGATCCCACTTCAGTCTTCTCTGTTCCAGGAAAAACAACTGAAGCTGATTCAACCTCTTTTCATAACTTAAATGCTCCGTCCCAGGCCTCACAGTATCCTGTAAGTTTCAATAAGATCCCCCCTCATCCTTCCAAACTCCAACGAGTACAGACCCAGAGTCCTCAACTGTTCCTCACAAGCTCTTCATTCCAGGGATCATTCTTGTGAACCTCCTCTGGACCCTTTCCAAGGCCAGCACATCCTTCCTTAGATACAGGGCCCAAAACTTCAGCCAGAGAGTGGTGAATCTGTGGAACTCTTTGTCGCAGAAGGCTGTGGAGGCCAGGTCATTGAGTGTCTAAGACAGAGATAGATAGGTTCTTGATTAATAAGGGGATCAGGAGTTATGGGGAAAAGGCAGGAGAATGGGGATGAGAAAAATATCAGCCATGATTGAATGGCGGAGCAGACTTGATGGGCCGAGTGGCCTAATTCTGTTACTGTGTCTTATGGTCATTTAAAATGGGCCTCTGGGCTTCTTTTCCTGTGATCGAACTGTGTGACGGGAAAGTTACGGCTTCTCAGAGTTGCAAAATGCAACATGCACAAAGGCACCGCTGAGATTTGAACTCAGGATCTCCTGTTGACTAGACAAGCACTTTAACCAACTAAGCCACAGCACCTCCAAAAAAGTCGAACCAATGTTATAATTTATTACAAAATTAAAAGCAAAATCCTGTGGATGCTGCAACCTGAAACCATCTGATCCTCCGAGCTGCTTCACTATTTACTAAGGCCATGGCTGATCATAAGAACATAAGAACATAAGAAATAGGAGCAGGAGTAGGCCATCTAGCCCCTCGAGCCTGCCCCGCCATTCAATAAGATCATGGCTGATCTGAAGTGAATCAGTTCCACTTACCCGCCTGATCCCTATAACCCCTAATTCCCCTACCGATCATGAATCCATCTATCCGTGACTTAAACATATTCAACGAGGTAGCCTCCACCACTTCAGTGGGCAGAGAATTCCAGAGATTCACCACCCTCTGAGAGAAGAAGTTCCTCCTGAACTCTGTCCTAAACTGACCCCCCTTTATTTTGAGGCTGTGCCCCCTAGTTCTGGTTTCCTTTCTAAGTGGAAAGAATCTCTCCACTCCTACCCTATCCAGCCCCTTCATTCTCTTATATGCCTCTATAAGCTCACCCCTCAGCCTTCTAAACTCCAACGAATACAAACCCAATCTGCTCAATCTCTCCTCATAGTCAACACCCCTCATCTCCGGTATCAACCTGGTGAACCTTCTCTGCACTCCCTCCAAGGCCAATATATCTTTTCGCAAATAAGGGGACCAAAACTGCACACAGTATTCCAGCTGCGGCCTCACCAATGCCTTGTACAGATGCAGCAAGACTTCTCTGCTTTTATATTCTATCCCCCTCGCGATAAATGCCAACATCCCATTTGCCTTCTTGATCACCTGTTGGATTTGCAGATCCCTTTCTGTTGGCTTCCACATTCTCCATATTCCCCTCCCCCTCCCCGATAATCTTTAATTCTCTCACTCAACAAATATCGAACTCCCTCCGCCAGGAAAATATTCAGTGACCCCGTCCTCCAGCACCTTCTGAGGCAGAGTTTAAAAGTGGCACAAGCCTCTGAGAGAAAACAAATCGAATCATCTCTTGTCCTAAAAGGGCGCCCCCTAATGTTCAAATAGCGCCCCCTTGTTTTGGCCTCACCCACAAGAGGAAACATCTTTTCCACCTCCACCTTCCCAAGACCGTTCAGCATCTTAGAAACTTTAATCCAGTCACCCCTTCACTTTCCTAAACTCCAGCTGAAAGAAGCCCAGTCTGTCCAATCCAACCTCATGAGAAAACCCGCTCACTCCAGGGAGCAATCCAGTCACCACCCACCGCCCCCCGACCATGAACTGCCTCCAGCTCAGTTACATTCACAGTCATGTGGTTCCATAGTGTAGTGGTTATCACGTCTGCCTCACACGCAGAAGGTCCTGGGTTCGAAGCCCAGTGGAGCCAGTGGTATTTTGTTCCTTTTTTCAGAGAGCAGTGGAACTGCCTTGAACTCGCCGCTCTTTCACACTGACTTGTCCTTTGAATGGTTGGATGCCAACAAGTGCAGAGGAGCCGAGAGACTTGGAGTTCATGTCCATATATCCCTGCAAGTGGAAAGACAGATAATAAGGTGGCTAACGAAGCTAATGGGACATTTGCCTTTACAGCCAAGGCACAGAATATCAGTCATGATGTGGAGATGTCGGCGTTGGACTGGGGTGAACACAATAAGAAGTCTCGCAACACCAGGTTAAAGTTCAACAGGTTTATTTGGTAGCAAATACCATTCGCTTTCGGAGCGCTGCTCCTTCGTCAGATAGATTGGAAATCTGCTCTCAAACAGGGCACAGAGACACAAAATCAAGTTACAGAATACTGATTAGAATGCGAATCCCTAAAGCCAGCCAGGTCTTAAAGATACAGACAATGTGAGTGGAGGGAGCATTAAGCACAGGTTAAAGAGATGTGTATTGTCTCCAGACAGAACAGCTCGTGAGATTCTGCAAGTCCAGGGGGCAAGCTGTGGGGGTTACTGATAATGTGACATAAATCCAACATCCCAGTTTAGGCCGTCCTCATGTGTGCGGAACTTGGCTATCAGTTTCTGCTCAGCGACTCTGCGCTGTCGTGTGTCGTGAAGGCCGCCTTGGAGAACGCTTACCTGAAGATCCAAGGCTGAATGCCCGTGACTGCTGAAGTGCTCCCCCACAGGAAGAGAACAGTCTTGCCTGGTGATTGTCGAGCGGTGTTCATTCATCCGTTGTCGTAGCGTCTGCATGGTTTCCCCAATGTACCATGCCTCGGGACATCCTTTCCTGCAGCGTATCAGGTAGACAACGTTGGCCGAGTTGCAAGAGTATGTACGGTGTACCTGGTAGATGGTGTTCTCACGTGAGATGATGGCATCCGTGTCGATGATCCGGCATGTCTTGCAGAGGTTGCTGTGGCAGGGTTGTGTGGTGTTGTGGTCACTGTTCTCCTGAAGGCTGGGTAGTTTGCTGCGGACAATGGTCTGTTTGAGGTTGTGCGGTTGTTTGAAGGCAAGAAGTGGGGGTGTGGGGATGGCCTTGGCGAGATGTTCGTCTTCATCAATGACATGTTGAAGGCTCCGGAGGAGATGCCGTAGCTTCTCCGCTCCGGGGAAGTACTGGACGACGAAGGGTACTCTGTCCACCGTGTCCCGTGTTTGTCTTCTGAGGAGGTCGGTGCGGTTTTTCGCTGTGGCGCGTCGGAACTGTCGATCGATGAGTCGAGCGCCATATCCTGTTCTTATGAGGGCATCTTTCAGCGTCTGGAGGTGTCTGTTGCGATCCTCCTCATCCGAGCAGATCCTGTGTATTCGGAGGGCTTGTCCGTAGGGGATGGCTTCTTTAACGTGTTTAGGGTGGAAGCTGGAGAAGTGGAGCATCGTGAGGTTATCCGTGGGCTTGCGGTACAGTGAGGTGCTGAGGTGACCGTCCTTAATGGAGATGCGTGTGTCCAAGAACGCAACCGATTCCGGAGAGTAGTCCATGGTGAGTCTGATGGTGGGATGGAACTTGTTGATGTCATCATAGAGTTGTTTCAGTGATTGCTCACCATGACTCCAAAGGAAGAAAATGTCATCGATGTATCTAGTGTACAGCATCGGTTGAAGGTCCTGTGCAGTGAAGAAGTCTTGTTCGAACCTGTGCATGAAGACGTTGGCATGTTGAGGTGCGAATTTGGTCCCCATGGCTGTTCCGTGTGTCTGGATGAAGAACTGGTTGTTGAAGGTGAAGACATTGTGGTCCAGGATGAAGCGGATGAGTTGTAAAATTGCTTCCGGAAACTGGCAGTTGTCGGCGTTGAGTACTGAGGCCGTTGCAGCAGTGCCATCATCGTGCGGGATGCTGGTGTAGAGTGCCGAGACATCCATTGTGACGAGGAGTGGCTTTAAGACCTGGCTGGCTTTAGGGATTCGCATTCTAATCAGTATTCTGTAACTTGATTTTGTGTCTGTGCCCTGTTTGAGAGCACATTTCCACTCCATCTGACGAAGGAGCAGCGCTCCGCAAGCTTATGGTATTTGCTACCAAATAAACCTGTTGGACTTTAACCTGGTGTTGTGAGACTTCTTACAGAATATCAGAGCAGAGAGGCTACGATGGAGCTGTATAAAACATCTGAAGTCCAAAGAATTGAACACTGACCCTTCAAATCTGGGGAACAGCTGCTCCTTATCCACTCTGTCCGTGCCCCTCATAATCTTGTCCACCTCAATCAGGTCGCCCCTCAGTCTTCTCTGCTCCACCGAAAATAATCCACACCTCCCCAACCTCTCTTCATAACTTAAATGCTCCGTCCCAGGCAGCATCCTGGGGAATCTCCTCTGCACCCTCTCCAGTGCAATCACATCCTTCCTAAAATGTGGTGACCAGAACTGCACACAGTGCTCCAGCTGTGGCCTCACCACAGTTCGATACAACTCCAACGTGACTTCAACACAAACGGAAAATGCTGGAAAATCTCAGCAGGTCTGACAGCATCTCTGGGGAGAGAATCGAGCCAACGTTTGGAGTCTGGATGACCCTTGGTCAGAGCTGAGAGCGCAGAGAATCAGCGGAGATTTATACTGTGAGGGTCGGGGGGATGGAATGGGACAACGGGAATTGAAATGAGGAGACAGAAGGCTGAGAAGGTGCTAGAAAGTGTCCATTAATGATCAGAATGTGTGAATGGCAGAACAGGGATGCAGATTGTTAAAGGACTGCCCGAGGAATGTGGCAGTTGCCCTGAAAGGGGGAGGGGGAGGGGGCAAGAAGGAGAGCTGGAATGGAAACTGGGAAAATGGAGTTGGGAAAGAAGGATGATAAAATGGATGAATCGGATGAAACAAAATGACATAAAATCAATGGAAATGGGGTGAAGGTGGAGGAGAGAGTTCATGCTCTGAAGTTGTTGAACTCAATGTTGAGTCCAGAAGGCTGTAAAGTGTCCAATCGGAAGATGAGGGGCTGTTTCTCCAGTTTGCGTTCACTGGAACATTGCAAAAGGCCAAGGACGGACATGTGGACAGGAGAGCAGGGTGGTGTGTTGAAGCAGCAAGCGACAGGAAGGTTAGGGTCCTGTGTGCGGACGGAGTGAAGGTGCTCAGCAAAGCGATCACCCAGTCTCCGTTTGGTCTCTCCGATGTAGAGTCGAGCGCATTGGGAGCAGCGAATGCAACAGAGCAGATTGAAGGAGGAGCTCTTGCTGAATCTCAAAGTGGATAATATCACACTCCCCCCGCCAGTAAAAAATCAACTCCCCTTCAATCCCATCTGCTCCCAGTCACAGTGAGAGAGCGGCGAGTTCAATGGAGGAAAAAGGGAAGCTGTTGGAAGCCTGGATAGCTCAGTCAGTAGAGTATCAGACTTTTAATCTGAGGATCCAGGGTTCAAGTCCCTGTTTGGGTGTTGCTTTTCTTCCACCCTGAACACAATTGTTTGAGATGTGTTTCAAAATAGATGAACAGATGTCCTTTAACAAATTCCTCACACGCGATTGACAATTCCAAGAGTCGCCGGCAGCAACATTCATCCATTTTAATAGGTGCTCGATGGCCGGCGCGTCACAGAGACGTGGCTGCAAGGGGATCAGGGCTGGGATCGAAATATCCAAGGATATGTGTCCTATGGAAAGGACAGGCAGATGGGCAAAGGGGGCGGGGTTGCATTGTTAGTCAGGAATGAAGTTAAATCGATAGCAGGAAGTGATATAGGATCAGAAGGTACAGAATCTCTGTGGGTCGAGTGGGGGAATCACAAAGGTAAAAAGCCCCTGATGGGAGTTATGTACAGGCCCCCTCGCACTCGTCAGGATGTGGGACAGAAAATAAATCAGGAGATAGAAATGGCAATGTTACAATAATCATGGGGGATTTCAATATGCAGGTGGAGTGGGAAAATCAGGTAGGTCGTGGATCCCAAGAACAGGAATTTGTGCAATGTCTAAGCGATGGTTTTTTGGAGCAGCTTGTGACAGAGTCTCCTCAGGAACAGGCAATTCTGGATTTGGTGATGTGTAATGAGGCAGACTTGATCAGGGAACTGAAGGTGAAGAACTTTAGGGGAAAGAGGGATAGCTCAGTTGGTAAAGCATTTGACTTTTAATTCGAGGGTTCAAGTCCCTGTTTGGGTGTTGATTTTGAGGGTGGCCCGGTAGCACAGTGGTTAGCACTGCTGCTTCACAGCTCCAGGGACCTGGGTTCGATTCCCGGCTCGGGTCACTGTCTGTGTGGAGTTTGCACATTCTCCTCGTGTCTGCGTGGGTTTCCTCCAGGTGCTCCGGTTTCCTCCCACAGTCCAAAGATGTGCGGGGTTAGGTTGATTGGCCATGCTAAAATTGCCCCTTAGTGTCCTGGGATGTGTGGATTAGAGGGATTAGCGGGTAAAATATGTAGGGGTATGGGGGTAGGGCCTGGGTGGGATTGTGGTCGGTGCAGACTCGATGGGCCAAATGGCCTCTTTCTGTACTGTAGGGATTCGATGAGTATAACATTGACAAGTGTGATGTTATCCACTTTGGAAGGAATAATAGTAAAATAGACTTATTTAAATAGTGAAAAATTACAACATGCTACTGTGCAGAGGGACCTGGGGATCCTTGTGCATGAATCGCAAAAACTCAGTTTGCAGGTGCAGCAGGTGATCAAGAAGGGGAATGGAATGTTGGCCTTTATCGCGAAGGGGATGGAGTATAAAAGCAGGGAGGTCTTGCTGCAACTGTACAGGGTACTGGTGAGGCCGCAACTGGAGTACTGTGTACAATTTTGGTCCCCTTATTTTCAGAAGTATGTAATGGCCTTGGAGGGAGTACAGAGAAGGTTCACCAGGTTGATACCGGAGATGAGGGGGTTAGCTTATGAGGAGAGATTGAGTAGATTGGGCCTGTACTCGTTGGAGTTTAGAAGGCTGAGGGGAGATCTTTATAGAGACTTATAAGATAATGAACGGGCTCGACAGGGTAGAGGCAGAGAGATTCTTTCCACTCAGAAAGGAAACAAGAACTAGAGGACACAGCCTCAAATAAGGGGGAGTCAGTTTAGGACAGAGTTGAGGAGGAATTTCTTCTCTCAGAGGGTAGTGAATCTCTGGAATTCTCTGCCCATTGAAGCAGTGGAGGCTACCTCGTTAAATATGTTTCAAGAACAAAGAACAAAGAACAAAGAACAATACAGCACAGGAACAGGCCCTTCGGCCCTCCAAGCCCGCGCCGCTCCCCGGTCCAGGATTGAATCCTGAATCCAGGACCCCCGCCCAATTTTCCAGCCTATCTACATACCAATATCCTATCCACCGAGCTGTCCCTCACAGCTACGATGCTTTGTTCATTACACCTATTAACTCACCCCCACCCCCCCATTCCAGACCATGTGATCTCCAGGGAGAGGCGAAAACCCAGAGTGAAAAACCCCAGGGCCAATATGGGGAAAAAAAAATCTGGGAAATTCCTCTCCGACCCCCTGAGGCGATCGAAACGAGTCCAGGAGATCACAATGGCCCTGATCGGAAAATGCTTCCCAACCCTAGTCACTTCCACTTCCACGAACACCATATGAATTCCCTGCCCCCGAGACAGGTTCCCAACTATCCGCAGTCTCGCTCTGTACTGGCACCAGCAAGATGATCATAGAATGAAGCCTTGAAACGAGAAACCAGGAACAATTAGCCCGCGCCGCTCCCTGGTCCAAACTAGACCACTCTTTTGTATCCCTCCATTCCCACTCCGTTCATATAGCTGTCTAGATAAGTCTTAAACGTTCCCAGTGTGTCCGCCTCCACCACCTTGCCCGGCAACACATTCCAGGCCCCCACGACCCTCTGTGTGAAATATGTCCTTCTGATATCTGTGTTAAACCTCCCCCCCTTCACCTTGAACCTATGACCCCTCGTGAACGTCACCACCGACCCGGGGAAAAGCTTCCCACCGTTCACCCTATCTATGCCTTTCATAATTTTATACACCTCTATTAAGTCTCCCCTCATCCTCCGTCTTTCCAAGGAGAACAACCCCAGTTTCCCCAATCTCTCCTCATAACCAAGCCCCTCCATACCAGGCAACATCCTGGTAAACCTCCTCTGTACTCTCTCCAAAGCCTCCACGTCCTTCTGGTAGTGTGGCGACCAGAACTGGACGCAGTATTCCAAATGCGGCCGAACCAACGTTCTATACATCTGCAACATCAGACCCCAACTTTTATACTCTATGCCCCGTCCTATAAAGGCAAGCATGCCATATGCCTTCTTCACCACCTTCTCCACCTGTGACGTCACCTTCAAAGATCTGTGGACTTGCACACCCAGGTCCCTCTGTGTCTCTACACCCTTTATGGTTCTTCCATTTATCGTGTAGCTCCTCCCTACATTATTCCCACCAAAATGCATCACTTCGCATTTATCAGGATTGAACTCCATCTGCCATTTCCTTGCCCAAATTTCCAGCCTATCTATATCCTTCTGTAGCCTCTGACAATGTTCCTCACTATCTGCAAGTCCTGCCAGTTTTGTGTCGTCCGCAAACTTACTGATCACCCCAGTTACTCCTTCTTCCAGATCATTTATATAAATCACAAACAGCAGAGGTCCCAATACAGATCAGTCACAGGTAGATAGATTTCTGATCAATAAGGGAATTAAGGGTTATGGGGAGTGGGCGGGTAAGTCGAACTAACCACTATCAGATCAGCCATGATCTTATTGAATGGCGGGGCAGGCTCGAGGGGCTAGATGGCCTACTCCTGCTCCTATTTCTTATGTTCTTATGTTCTTAACCCTGAGGGAGCAGTGACCACAATATGATCGAATTTACCCTGCAGTTTGAGAGGGAGAAGCTGGAATCAGATGTAACGGTATTACAATTAAATAAAGGTAACAACAAAGACATGAGGGAGGAGCTGGCCAGAGTTGATTGGAAAGGGAGCCTCGCGGGGAAGACAGTGGAACAGCAATGGCAGGAGTTTTTGGGGGTTATTCGGGAGACAGAACAGAAATTCATCCCAAGGAGGAGGAAACATGCTGAGGGGAGGACGAGACATCCATGGCTGACGAGGGAAGCCAAGGACAGCATAAAAGCAAAAGAAAAAGCAGACAAAGTGGCGAGGATTAGTGGGAAGCCGGAGGATTGGGAAGCCTTTAAAAGCGAGCAGAGGACAACTAAAAAAGCAATAACGGGGGAGAAGATGAAATATGAGTGTAAGTGAGCTAGTAATATAAAAGAAGATAGGAAGAGTTTTTTTCAATATATAAAAGGTAAGAGAGAGGCAAAAATAGCCATTGGACCACTGGAAAATGAGGCTGGAGAAGTAATAATAGGAAACAAAGCAATGGCAGAGGAACTGAATCGTTACTTTGCATCAGTCTTCACGGTGGAAGACACCAGTGGGATGTCAGAGCTCCAGGAGAGTCAGGGGGCACAGGTGAGTGTAGTGGCCATCACTAAGGAGAAGGTTCTGGGGAAACTGAAAGGTCTGAAGGTGGATAAATCACCTGGACCGGATGGACTACACCCCAGGGTTCTAACAGAGATCGCTGAGGAAATTGTGGAGGCGTTGGTGGTGATCTTCCAGGAATCACTGGAGGCAGGGAGGGTCCCAGAGGACTGGAAAGTACCTGATTTAACACCGCTGTTTAAGAAGGGAGGGAGGCAGCAGACGGGAAATTATAGGCCGGTTAGCCTGACTTCAGTCATTGGCAAGATTTTAGAGTCCATTATTAAAGATGAGATTGCGGGGTACTTGGAAGTGCATGATAAAATAGGACTGAGTCAGCACGGCTTCATCAAGGGGAGGTCATGTCTGACAAATCTGTTCGAGTTCTTTGAGGAGGTAACAAGGAAGTTAGATAAAGGAGAACCAGTGGATGTGATTGATTTAGATTTCCAAAAGGCCTGTGACAAGGTGCCGCATAGGAGACTGTTAAATAAGTTAAGAGCCCATGGTGTTAAGGGTAAGATCCTGGCATGGAGAGAGGATTGGCTGACTGGCAGAAGGCAGAGAGTGGGGATAAAGGGGTCTCTCTCAGGATGGCAGCCGGTGACTAGTGGTGTGTCTCAGGGGTCAGTGCTGGGACCACAACTTTTCACAACATACATTAACGATTTGGAGGAAGGAACTGAAGGCACCATTGCTAAGTTTGCAGATGATACAAAGATATGTAGAGGGACAGGTAGTATTGAGGAAGCAGGGGGGCTGCAGAAGGACTTGGACAGGTTAGGAGAGTGGGCAAAGAAGTGGCAGATGGAATACAATGTGGAAAAGTGTGAGGTTCTGCACTTTGGAAGGAGGAATGGAGGCAGAGACTATTTTCTAAATTGGGAAATGCTAAGGAAATAAGAAACACAAAGGGACTTGGGAGTCCTTGTTCAAGATTCTCCTAAGGTTAATGTGCAGGTTCAGTCGGCAGTGAGGAAAGCAAATGTAATGTTAGCATTCATGTCGAGAGGGCTAGAATACAAGAGCAGGGATGTACTTCTGAGGCTGTGGAAGGCTCTGGTCAGACCCCATTTGGAGTATTGTGAGCAGTTTTGGGCCCTGTATCTAAGGAAGGATGTGCTGGCCTTGGGAAGGGTCCAGAGGAGGTTCACAAGAATGATGCCTGGAATGAAGAGCTTGTGAGGAACAGTTGAGGACTCTGGGTCTGTACTCGTTGGAGTTTGGAAGGATGAGGGGGGATCTTATTGAAACTTACAGGATACTGTGAGGCCTGGATAGAGTGGACGTGGAGAGAATGTTTCCATTCGTGGGAAAAACTAGAACCAGAGGGCACAACATCAGGCTAAAGGGACGATCCTTTAAAACAGAGATGAGGAGGAATTTCTTCAGCCAGAGAGTGGTGAATCCGTGGAACTCTTTGCCGCAGAAGGCTGTGGAGGCCGGGTCATTGAGTGTCTCAGACAGAGATAGATAGGTTCTTGATTAATAAGGGGATCAGGGGTTATGGGGAAAAGGCAGGAGAATGGGGATGAGAAAAATATCAGCCATGATTGAATGGCGGAGCAGACTCGATGGGCCGAGTGGCCTAATTCTGTTACTGTGTCTTATGGTCATTTAAAATGGGCCTCTGGGCTTCTTTTCCTGTGATCGAACTGTGTGACGGGAAAGTTACGGCTTCTCAGAGTTGCAAAATGCAACATGCACAAAGGCACCGCTGAGATTTGAACTCAGGATCTCCTGTTTACTAGACAGGCACTTTAACCAACTAAGCCACAGCACCTACAAAAAAGTCGAACCAATGTTATAATTTATTACAAAATTAAAAGCAAAATCCTGTGGATGCTGCAACCTGAAACCATCTGGTCCTCCGAGCTGCTTCACTATTTACTAAGGCCATGGCTGATCATAAGAACATAAGAACATAAGAAATAGGAGCAGGAGTCGGCCATCTAGCTCCTCGAGCCTGCCCCGCCATTCAAGAAGATCATGGCTGATCTGAAGTGAATCAGTTCCACTTACCCGCCTGATCCCTATAACCCCTAATTCCCCTACCGATAAGGAATCCATCTATCCGTGATTTAAACATATTCAACGAGGAAGCCTCCACCACTTCAGTGGGCAGAGAATTCCGGAGATTCACCACCCTCTGAGAGAAGAAGTTCCTCCTCAACTCTGTCCTAAACTGACCCCCCTTTATTTTGAGGCTGTGCCCCCTAGTTCTGGTTTCCTTTCTAAGTGGAAAGAATCTCTCCACTCCTACCCTATCCAGCCCCTTCATATCTTCTATGCCTCTATAAGATCACCCCTCAGCCTTCTAAACTCCAACGAATACAAACCCAATCTGCTCAATCTCAACTCATAGTCAACACCCCTCATCTCCGGTATCAACCTGGTGAACCTTCTCTGCACTCCCTCCAAGGCCAATATATCTTTTCGCAAATAAGGGGACCAAAACTGCACACAGTATTCCAGCTGTGGCCTCACCAATGCCTTGTACCGATGCAGCAAGACTTCTCTGCTTTTATATTCTATCCCCCTCGCGGTAAATGCCAACATCCCATTTGCCTTCTTGATCACCTGTTGTATTTGCAGATCCCTTTCTGTTGGCTTCCACATTCTCCATATTCCCCTCCCCCTCCCCGATAATCTTTAATTCTCTCACTCAACAAATATCTAACTCCCTCCGCCAGGAAAATATTCAGTGACCCCGTCCTCCAGCACCTTCTGAGGCAGAGTTTAAAAGTGGCACAAGCCTCTGAGAGAAAACAAATCTCATCATCTCTTGTCCTAAAAGGGCGCCCCCTAATGTTCAAACAGCGCACCCTTGTTTTGGCCTCACCCACAACAGGAAACATCTTTTCCACCTCCACCTTCCCAAGACCGTTCAGCATCTTAGAAACTTTAATCCAGTCACCCCTTCAATTTCCGAAACTCCAGCTGAAAGAAGCCCAGTCTGTCCAATCCAACCTCATGAGAAAACCCGCTCATTCCAGGGAGCAATCCAGTAACCACCCACTGCCCCCCACCCTGAACTGCCTCCAGCTCATTTACATTCACAGTCATGTGGTTCCATAGTGTAGTGGTTATCACGTCTGCCTCACACGCAGAAGGTCCTGGGTTTGGAGCCAGTGGTATTTTGTTCCTATTGCCAGAGAGCAGTGGAACAGCCTTGAACTCGCCGCTCTTTCACAGTGACTTGTCCTTTGAATGGTCGGATGCCAACAAGTGCAGAGGAGCCGAGAGACTTGGGGTTCATGTCCACAGATCCCTGAAGGCAGCAGGACAGGTAGATCACATGGTCAACAAGGCATATGGAAACCTTGTCTTTATAGCCGAGGTATAGAATATCAGAGCAGAGAGGCTATGGTGGAGCTGTATAAAATATTAGAAGACCAAAGAATTGAACACTGACCCTTCAAATCTGGGGAACAGCTGCTCCTTTTTCACTCTGTCCGTGCCCCTCATAACCTTGCACAACTCAATCAGATCCCACTTCAGTCTTCTCTGTTCCAGGAAAAACAACTGAAGCTGATTCAACCTCTTTTCATAACTTAAATGCTCCGTCCCAGGCCTCACAGTATCCTGTAAGTTTCAATAAGATCCCCCCTCATCCTTCCAAACTCCAACGAGTACAGACCCAGAGTCCTCAACTGTTCCTCACAAGCTCTTCATTCCAGGGATCATTCTTGTGAACCTCCTCTGGACCCTTTCCAAGGCCAGCACATCCTTCCTTAGATACAGGGCCCAAAACTTCAGCCAGAGAGTGGTGAATCTGCGGAACTCTTTGCTGCAGAAGGCTGTGGAGGCCAGGTCATTGAGTGTCTAAGACAGAGATAGATAGGTTCTTGATTAATAAGGGGATCAGGAGTAATGGGGAAAAGGCAGGAGAATGGGGATGAGAAAAATATCAGCCATGATTGAATGGCGGAGCAGACTTGATGGGCCGAGTGGCCTAATTCTGTTACTGTGTCTTATGGTCATTTAAAATGGGCCTCTGGGCTTCTTTTCCTGTGATCGAACTGTGTGACGGGAAAGTTACGGCTTCTCAGAGTTGCAAAATGCAACATGCACAAAGGCACCGCTGAGATTTGAACTCAGGATCTCCTGTTTACTAGACAAGCACTTTAACCAACTAAGCCACGGCACCTCCAATAAAGACGAACCAATGTTATAATTTATTACGAAATTAAAAGCAAAATCCTGTGGATGCTGCAACCTGAAACCATCTGGTCCTTCGAGCTGCTTCACTATTTACTAAGGCCATGGCTGATCATAAGAACATAAGAACATAAGAAATAGGAGCAGGAGTCGGCCATCTAGCCCCTCGAGCCTGCCCCGCCATTCAATAAGATCATGGCTGATCTGAAGTGAATCAGTTCCACTTACCCGCCTGATCCCCATAACCCCTAATTCCCCTACCGATCAGGAATCCATCTATCCGTGACTTAAACATATTCAACGAGGAAGCCTCCACCACTTCAGTGGGCAGAGAATTCCAGAGATTCACCACCCTCTGAGAGAAGAAGTTCCTCCTCAACTCTGTCCTAAACTGAACCCCCTTTATTTTGAGGCTGTGCCCCCTAGTTCTGGTTTCCTTTCTAAGTGGAAAGAATCTCTCCACTCCTACCCTATCCAGCCCCTTCATTATCTTATATGCCTCTATAAGATCACCCCTCAGCCTTCTAAACTCCAACGAATACAAACCCAATCTGCTCAATCTCAACTCATAGTCAACACCCCTCATCTCCGGTATCAACCTGGTGAACCTTCTCTGCACTCCCTCCAAGGCCAATATATCTTTTCGCAAATAAGGGGACCAAAACTGCACACAGTATTCCAGCTGTGGCCTCACCAATGCCTTGTACCGATGCAGCAAGACTTCTCTGCTTTTATATTCTATCCCCCTCGCGGTAAATGCCAACATCCCATTTGCCTTCTTGATCACCTGTTGTATTTGCAGATCCCTTTCTGTTGGCTTCCACATTCTCCATATTCCCCTCCCCCTCCCCGATAATCTTTAATTCTCTCACTCAACAAATATCTAACTCCCTCCGCCAGGAAAATATTCAGTGACCCCGTCCTCCAGCACCTTCTGAGGCAGAGTTTAAAAGTGGCACAAGCCTCTGAGAGAAAACAAATCTCATCATCTCTTGACCTAAAAGGGCGCCCCCTAATGTTCAAACAGCGCCCCCTTGTTTTGGCCTCACCCACAACAGGAAACATCTTTTCCACCTCCACCTTCCCAAGACCGTTCAGCATCTTAGAAACTTTAATCCAGTCACCCCTTCACTTTCCTAAACTCCAGCTGAAAGAAGCCCAGTCTGTCCAATCCAACCTCATGAGAAAACCCGCTCATTCCAGGGAGCAATCCAGTAACCACCCACCGACCCCCACCCTGAACTGCTTCCAGCTCATTTGCATTCACGGTCATGTGGCTCCATAGTGTAGTGGTTATCACGTCTGCCTCACACGCAGAAGGTCCTGGGTTCGAAGCCCAGTGGAGCCAGTGGTATTTTGTTCCTATTCCCAGAGAGCAGTGGAACTGCCTTGAACTCGCCGCTCTTTCACACTGACTTGTCCTTTGAATGGTCGGATGCCAACAAGTGCAGAGGAGCCGAGAGACTTGGGGTTCATGTCCACAGATCCCTGAAGGCGCCAGGACAGGTCGATCAGGTGGTTAACTGGGCTAATGGGTTACTTGTCTTTATAGCCGAGGCACAGAATATCAGAGCAGAGAGGCTACGATGGAGCTGTATAAAATGTCTGAAGACCAAAGAATTGAACACTGACCCTTCAAATCTGGGGAACAGCTGTTCCTTATCCACTCTGTCCGTGCCCCTCATAAACTTGTCCACCTCAATCAGGTCGCCCCTCAGTCTTCTCTGCTCCAATGAAAATAATCCAAGCTTCCGCAATCTCTCTTCATAACTTAAATGCTCCGTCCCAGGCAGCATCCTGGGGAATCTCCTCTGCACCCTCTCCAGCGCAATCACATCCTTCCTAAAATGTGGTGACCAGAACTGCACACAGTGCTCCAGCTGTGGCCTCACCACAGTTCGATACAACTCCAACATGACTTCAACACAAACAGCTGACTTACTGTTGGACTCATTATAGGAACGAGAGAGGAAGGATCTAAAATGGAGGATTTCATGAGGTTCTTGTTCTGCCAAATCGATGAAATGCTCAGCACGATTTGGCATTGAGACATTTAGAAAGTTACACCAAATAATCATCTTGACCCCAAAGTGGATAATATCACACTTCCCCACCCCCATTAAAAAATGAACTCTCCTTCAAACCTTTCTGCTCGAACTCACTGTGAGAGAGCGGCTTGTTCAACAGAGGGAAAAGACAGCTGTGGTAAAGCCTGAATTGCTCAGTCAGTAAAACATTGCACTTTTAATCTGAGGGTCCCTGTTTGGGTGTTGCTTTTCTTCCACCCTGAACACAATTGTTTGAGATGTGTTTCAAAATAGATGAACAGATGTCCTTTAACAAATTCCTCACACGCGATTGACAATTCCAAGAGTCGCCGGCAGCAACATTCATCCATTTTAATAGGTGCTCGATGGCCGGCGCATCACAGAGACGTGGCTGCAAGGGGATCAGGGCTGGGATCGAAATATCCAAGGATATGTGTCCTATGGAAAGGACAGGCAGATGGGCAAAGGGGGCGGGGTTGCATTGTTAGTCAGGAATGAAGTTAAATCGATAGCAGGAAGTGATATAGGATCAGAAGGTACAGAATCTCTGTGGGTCGAGTGGAGGAATCACAAAGGTAAAAAGACCCTGATGGGAGTTATGTACAGGCCCCCTCGCAGTCGTCAGGATGTGGGACAGAAAAATAAATCAGGAGATAGAAAAGGCAATGTTACAATAATCATGGGGGATTTCAATATGCAGGTGGAGTGGGAAAATCAGGTAGGTCGTGGATCCCAAGAACAGGAATTTGTGCAATGTCTAAGCGATGGTTTTTTGGAGCAGCTTGTGACAGAGTCTACTGGGGAACAGGCAACCGCATATTGTGTCAGGAAACCCTCCTGCACACACTGCACAAAAACTGCCCCATCCGAACTATTTGACCTACAAAGGTTCCAATCAATATTTGGAAAGTTAAAGTCCCCCATGACACCTACCCTGTGACCCCCACACATATCCATAATCTGCTTAGCAATTTCTTCCTCCACATCTCTATTACTATTTGGGGGCCTATAGTAAACTCCTAACAACGTGACCGCTCCTTTCCTATTTCTAACCTCAGCCCATATTACCGCAGTGTGCAGATCCCCCTCGAAGTGCCTTTCCGCAGCCGTTAAACTATCCTTGATCAACAATGCCACTCCTCCACCTCTTTTACCAGCTTCCCTACCACTTACTGAAACATCTATCCCCCGGAACGTCCAACAACCATTCCCGTCCTTGTTCTACCCATGTCTTCGTAATGGCCACAACATCGTAGTCCCAAGTACCAATCCATGCCCCAAGTTCATCTACCTTGTTCCGGATGCTCCTTGCATTGAAGTAGACACACTTCAACCCACCTTCCTGTCTACCGGTACCCACCCTTGACCCTGATACCTTCCCCAATACCTCACCACCCTCACTGACTTCTGGACTACAACTCCTTTTCCCACTCCCCTGACACATTAGTTTAAACCCCCCTGAAGAGCCGGAACAAATTTCCCTCCTAGGATATTGGTGCCCCTCTGGTTCAGGTGCACCCCGTCCTGTGTGTACAGGTCCCACCTTCCCCAGAATGTGTTCCAATTATCCACGTATCTGAAACCCTCCCTCCTACACCATCCCTGCAACCACATGTTTAACTGCACTCTCTCCCTGTTCCTCAACTCGCTATCACGTGGCACCGGCAACGTACCAGAGATGACCACATGTTTTGTCTTGGCATATTAACATACAGTGAAAAGTATTGTTTCCTGCGCGCTATACAGACAAAGCATACTGATCATAGAGAAGGAAAGGAGAGGGTGCAGAATGTAGTGTTTCAGTCATAGCTAGGGTGTAGAGAAAGATCAATAGGTCCATTCAAAAGTCTGACAGCAGCAGAGAAGAAGCTGTTCTTGAGTCGGTTGGCACATGACCTCAGACTTTTATATCTTTTACCCAATGGAAGAAGGTGGAAGAGAGAATGTCCGGGGTGTATGGGGTCCTTAATTATGCTGGCTGCTTTACTAAGGCAGTGAGTGGGAAGTGTCGACAGAATCAATGGATGGGAGGCTGGTTTGCGTGATGGTTTGGGTTACATTCACAACCTTTTGTAGTTCCTTGCGGTTTTGGGCAGAGCAGGAGCCATACCAAGCTGTGATACAACCAGAAAGAATGCTTTGTATGGTGCCTCTGTAAAAGTTGGTGAGAGTCGTAGCTGACATGCCAAATTTCCTTAGTCTTCTGAGAAAGTAGAGGCATTGGTGGGCTTTCTTAACTATAGTGACAGCACGGGGGGACCAGGACAGGTTGTTGGTGATCTGGACACCTAAAAACATGAAGCTCTCGACCCTTTCTACTTCATCCCCGTTGATATAGACAGGGGCATGTTCTCCACTACGCTTCCTGGAGTCGATGACAATCTCCTTTGTTTTGTTGACATTGAGGGAGAGATTATTGTTGCCGCACCAGTTCACCAGATTCTCTATCTCATTCCTGTACTCTGTCTCATCATTGTCTGAGATCCGACCCATTACGGTGATGTCGTCAGCAAACTTGAAAATCGAGTTGGAGGGGAATTTGGCCAGACGGTCAGAGGCGTATAAGGAGTATAGTAGGGGGCTGAGAACACAGCCTTGTGGGGCACCGGTGTTTAGGACAATCGTGGAGGAGGTGATGTACTGACAGACACTCAGCACAGCGACAAACACAATGATATTGACCTGGGAGTGGAAAGAGGGCAGATTCACAACAAAATTCTGCCTTTTAATTGGTTAATGAGGAGAGTGATTGCTCCTATTGTCTTCAGTGTGTTGAAGTGAAGAGTGGACTGATGGAGATATCGACAGTGTTAAAACTGTTCAACTTGGGAAACTATTTCAGCCGATCCTGAGCAATGGGAACATATCGGACGACACGGTAGCACAATGGTTAGCACTGTAACTTCACAAATCCAGCGACCTGGGTTCGATTCCTCGCTTGGGTCACTGTCTGTGTGGAGTTTGCACATTCTCCCTGTGTCTGTGTGGGTTTCCTCCGGTTTCCTCCCACAGTCCAAAGATGTGCAGGTTAGGTTGATTGGCCATGCTAAAAATTGCCCTTAGTGTCCTGAGATGTGTGGGTCAGTGGGTGGATATGGGAGTAGGGCCTGGGTGGGATTGTGGTTGGTGCAGACTCGATGGGCTGAATGGCCTCTTTCGGCACTGTAGGATTTCTATGATTGCCCAATGAAGAGGTAAGTGATGAAGTAACTTCTTTTTCACGGATGGTTCGCTGGAAAGAGAGAACAAAATTTTCAAAAACAAAAGGATTGAAACTACGGCAAAATATTGGTGAAAGATGTCCATATGAACAAAAGTCATCGTTAACAGGTAGCACGGAGGTTTTAACTCAGGAATACCAGCCGACTGGACAAGCGCATTAACCAACTGAACCACGGGTGACTGACTGTTAGACTCATTATAGGAACGAGAGAGGAAGGATCTAAAGTGGAGCATTTCATGAGGTCCTTGTTCTGCCAAATCGATGAATGCTCAGCACGATTTGACTTTTGGATATTTAGAAATTTACAGCAAATAATCATCTTGACCTCAAAGTGGATAATATCACACTTCCCCTCCCCCATTAAAAAATGAACTCTCCTTCAATCTTATCTGCTCGAACTCACTGTGAGAGAGCGGCTAGTTCATCAGAGGGAAAAGGGGGCTGGCTTCAAGCCTGGATACCTCAGTCAGTAGAGCATCAGGCTTTTAATCTGAGGGTCCGGGGTTCAAATCCCTGTTTGGGTTTTGCTTTTCTTCCACCCTGAACACAATTGTTTGAGATGTGTTTCAAAATAGATGAACAGATGTCCTTTAACAAATTCCTCACACGCGATTGACAATTCCAAGAGTCGCTGGCAGCAACATTCATCCATTTTAATAGGTGCTCGATGGCCGGCGCAGACAAAATGTGCCTCTGGGCTTCTTTTCCTGCTGTCAAACTGTGTGACGGGAAAGTTGTGGCTTCTCAGAGATAAAAAACACAACATCCTCAAAGGCACCACTGAGATTCCAGCTCAGGATCTCCTGTTGACTGAACAGGCGCTTTAACCAACTAAACCACGGCACCAACAGAAACGTTAAACCAGTGTTATAATTTGTAAATAAAGATAAAAGCAAAATCCTGTGGATGCTGCAACCTGAAACCATCGGGTCCTTCGAGCTGCTTCACTATTTACAAAGGCCATGGCTGATCCCTTTCTGGTGGCTTCCACATTCTCCATATTCCCCACCCCCTCCCCGATAATCTTTAATTCTCTCACTCAACAAATATCGAACTCCCTCCGCCAGGAAAATATTCAGTGACCCCGTCCTCCAGCACCTTCTGAGGCAGAGTTTAAAAGTGGCACAAGCCTCTGAGAGAAAACAAATCTCATCATCTCTTGTCCTAAAAGGGCGCCCCCTAATGTTCAAACAGCGCCCCCTTGTTTTGGCCTCACCCACAAGAGGAAACATCTTTTCCACCTCCACCTTCCCAAGACCGTTCAGCATCTTAGAAACTTTAATCCAGTCACCCCTTCACTTTCCGAAACTCCAGCTGAAAGAAGCCTAGTCTGTCCAATCCAACCTCATGAGAAAACCCGCTCATTCCAGGGAGCAATCCAGTCACCACCCACCGCCCCCCGACCATGAACTGCCTCCAGCTCATTTACATTCACAGTCATGTGGTTCCATAGTGTAGTGGTTATCACGTCTGCCTAACACGCAGAAGGTCCTGGGTTCAAAGCCCAGTGGAGCCAGTG
Source organism: Mustelus asterias (assembly GCF_964213995.1). Classification (NCBI taxonomy): domain Eukaryota; kingdom Metazoa; phylum Chordata; class Chondrichthyes; order Carcharhiniformes; family Triakidae; genus Mustelus; species Mustelus asterias. Next base: position 87,497,567 of record NC_135816.1, on the reverse strand, counting down.
GTATTTCGTTCCTATTCCCAGAGAGCAGTGGAACTGCCTTGAACTCGCCGCTCTTTCACACTGACTTGTCCTTTGAATGGTCGGATGCCAACAAGTGCAGAGGAGCCGAGAGACTTGGGGTTCATGTCCACAGATCCCTGAAGGCAGCAGGACAGGTAGATCAGGTGGTCAACAAGGCATATGGAAACCTTGTCTTTATAGCCGAGGTATAGAATATCAGAGCAGAGAGGCTATGGTGGAGCTGTATAAAATATTAGAAGACCAAAGAATTGAACACTGACCCTTCAAATCTGGGGAACAGCTGCTCCTTTTTCACTCTGTCCGTGCCCCTCATAACCTTGCACAACTCAATCAGATCCCACTTCAGTCTTCTCTGTTCCAGGAAAAACAACTGAAGCTGATCCAACCTCTTTTCATAACTTAAATGCTCCGTCCCAGGCCTCACAGTATCCTGTAAGTTTCAATAAGATCCCCCCTCATCCTTCCAAACTCCAACGAGTACAGACCCAGAGTCCTCAACTGTTCCTCACAAGCTCTTCATTCCAGGGATCATTCTTGTGAACCTCCTCTGGACCCTTTCCAAGGTCAGCACATCCTTCCTTAGATACAGGGCCCAAAACGTCAGCCAGAGAGTGGTGAATCTGTGGAACTCTTTGCTGCAGAAGGCTGTGGAGGCCAGGTCATTGAGTGTCTAAGACAGAGATAGATAGGTTCTTGATTAATAAGGGGATCAGGAGTAATGGGGAAAAGGCAGGAGAATGGGGATGAGAAAAATATCAGCCATGATTGAATGGCGGAGCAGACTTGATGGGCCGAGTGGCCTAATTCTGTTACTGTGTCTTATGGTCATTTAAAATGGGCCTCTGGGCTTCTTTTCCTGTGATCGAACTGTGTGACGGGAAAGTTACGGCTTCTCAGAGTTGCAAAATGCAACATGCACTCAGGCACCGCTGAGATTTGAACTCAGGATCTCCTGTTTACTAGACAGGCACTTTAACCAACTAAGCCACGGCACCTCCAAAAAAGTCGAACCAATGTTATAATTTATTACAAAATTAAAAGCAAAATCCTGTGGATGCTGCAACCTGAAACCATCTGATCCTTCGAGCTGCTTCACTATTTACTAAGGCCATGGCTGATCATGAGAGCGTAAGAAATAGGAGCAGGAGTCGGCCACCTATCCCCTCGAGCCTGCCCCGCCATTCAATAAGATCATGGCTGATCTGAAGTGAATCAGTTCCACTTACCCGCCTGATCCCTATAACCCCTATTTCCCCTCCCGATAAGGAATCCATCTATCCGTGACTTAAACATATTCAACGAGGTAGCCTCCACCACTTCAGTGGGCAGAGAATTCCAGAGATTCACCACCCTCTGAGAGAAGAAGTTCCTCCTCAACTCTGTCCTAAACTGACCCCCCTTTATTTTGAGGCTGTGCCCCCTAGTTCTGGTTTCCTTTCTAAGTGGAAAGAATCTCTCCACTCCTACCCTATCCAGCCCCTTCATTATCTTATATGCCTCTATAAGATCACCCCTCAGCCTTCTAAACTCCAACGAATACAAACCCAATCTGCTCAATCTCAACTCATAGTCAACACCCCTCATCTCCGGTATCAACCTGGTGAACCTTCTCTGCACTCCCTCCAAGGCCAATATATCTTTTCGCAAATAAGGGGACCAAAACTGCACACAGTATTCCAGCTGTGGCCTCACCAATGCCTTGTACAGATCCAGCAAGACTTCTCTGCTTTTATATTCTATCCCCCTCGCGATAAATGCCAACGTCCCATTTGCCTTCTTGATCACCTGTTGTATTTGCAGATCCCTTTCTGTTGGCTTCCACATTCTCTATATTCCCCTCCCTCTCCCTGATAATCTTTAATTCTCTCACTCAACAAATATCGAACTCCCTCCGCCAGGAAAATATTCAGTGACCCCGTCCTCCAGCACCTTCTGAGGCAGAGTTTAAAAGTGGCACAAGCCTCTGAGAGAAAACAAATCTCATCATCTCTTGTCCTAAAAGGGCGCCCCCTAATGTTCAAACAGCGCCCCCTTGTTTTGGCCTCACCCACAACAGGAAACATCTTTTCCACCTCCGCCTTCCCAAGACCGTTCAGCATCTTAGAAACTTTAATCCAGTCACCCCTTCACTTTCCGAAACTCCAGCTGAAAGAAGCCCAGTCTGTCCAATCCAACCTCATGAGAAAACCCGCTCATTCCAGGGAGCAATCCAGTAACCACCCACCGCCCCCCGAACATGAACTGCCTCCAGCTCAGTTACATTCACAGTCATGTGGTTCCATAGTGTAGTGGTTATCACGTCTGCCTCACACGCAGAAGGTCCTGGGTCGAAGCCCAGTGGGGCCAGTGGCATTTTGTTCCTATTCCCAGAGAGCAGTGGAACTCCCTTGAACTTGCCGCTCTTTCACAGTGACTTGTCCTTTGAATGGTCGGATGCGAACAAGTGCAGAGGAGCCGAGAGACTTGGGGTTCATGTCCACAGATCCCTGAAGGCAGCAGGACAGGTCGATAAGGTGGTTAACTGGGCTAATGGGTTACTTGTCTTTATAGCCGAGGCACAGAATATCAGAGCAGAGAGGCGATGATGGAGCTGTATAAAATGTCTGAAGACCAAAGAATTGAACACTGACCCTTCAAATCTGGGGAATAGCTGCTCCTTATCCACTCTGTCCCTGCCCCTCATAAACCTGTCCACCTCAATCAGGTCGCCCCTCAGTCTTCTCTGCTCCAATGAAAATAATCCAAGCTTCCGCAACCTCTCTTCATAACTCAAATGCTCCGTCCCAGGCAGCATCCTGGTGAATCTCCTCTGCACCCTCTCCAGTGCAATCACATCCTTCCTAAAATGTGGTGACCAGAACTGCACACAGTGCTCCAGCTGTGGCCTCACCACAGTTCGATACAACTCCAACATGACTTCAACACAAACAGCTGACTTACTGTTAGACTCATTATAGGAACGAGAGAGGAAGGATCTAAAGTGGAGGATTTCATGAGGTCCTTGTTCTGCCAAATCGATGAAATGCTCAGCACGATTTGGCATTTAGACATTTAGAAAGTTACACCAAATAATCATCTTGACCCCAAAGTGGATAATATCACACTTCCCCACCCCCATTAAAAAATGAACTCTCCTTCAAACCTTTCTGCTCGAACTCACTGTGAGAGAGCGGCTTGTTCAACAGAGGGAAAAGTCAGCTGTAGTAAAGCCTGAATAGCTCAGTCAGTAAAACATTGTACTTTTAATCTGAGGGTCCAGGGTTCCAGTCCCTGTTTGGGTGTTGCTTTTCTTCCACCCTGAACGCAATTGTTTGAGATGTGCTTCAAAATAGATGAACAGATGTCCTTTAACAAATTCCTCACACGCGATTGACAATTCCAAGAGTCGCCGGCAGCAACATTCATCCATTTTAATAGGTGCTCGATGGCCGGCGCGTCACAGAGACGTGGCTGCAAGGGGATCAGGGCTGGGATCGAAATATCCAAGGATATGTGTCCTATGGAAAGGACAGGCAGATGGGCAAAGGGGGCGGGGTTGCATTGTTAGTCAGGAATGAAGTTAAATCGATAGCAGGAAGTGATATAGGATCAGAAGGTACAGAATCTCTGTGGGTCGAGTGGAGGAATCACAAAGGTAAAAAGCCCCTGATGGGAGTTATGTACAGGCCCCCTCGCAGTCGTCAGGATGTGGGACAGAAAAATAAATCAGGAGATAGAAAAGGCAATGTTACAATAATCATGGGGGATTTCAATATGCAGGTGGAGTGGGAAAATCAGGTAGGTCGTGGATCCCAAGAACAGGAATTTGTGCAATGTCTAAGCGATGGTTTTTTGGAGCAGCTTGTGACAGAGTCTACTGGGGAACAGGCAACCGCATATTGTGTCAGGAAACCCTCCTGCACACACTGCACAAAAACTGCCCCATCCGAACTATTTGACCTACAAAGGTTCCAATCAATATTTGGAAAGTTAAAGTCCCCCATGACAACTACCCTGTGACCCCCACACATATCCATAATCTGCTTAGCAATTTCTTCCTCCACATCTCTATTACTATTTGGGGGCCAAGAGTAAACTCCTAACAACGTGACCGCTCCTTTCCTATTTCTAACCTCAGCCCATATTACCGCAGTGTGCAGATCCCCCTCGAAGTGCCTTTCCGCAGCCGTTAAACTACCCTTGATCAACAATGCCACTCCTCCACCTCTTTTACCAGCTTCCCTACACTTAGTGAAACATCTATACCCTGGAACGTTCAACAACCATTCCTGTCATTGTTTTACCCACGTCTTCGTAATGGCCACAACATCGTAGTCCCAAGTACCAATCCATGCCCCAAGTTCATCTATCTTGTTCCGGATGCTCCTTGCATTGAAGTAGACACACTTCAACCCACCTTCCTGTCTACCGGTACCCTGATACCTTCCCCAATACCTCACCACCCTCACTGACTTCTGGACTACAACTCCTTTTCCCACTCCCCTGACACATTAGTTTAAACCCCCCTGAAGAGCCGGAACAAATTTCCCTCCTAGGATATTGGTGCCTCTCTGGTTCAGGTGCACCCCGTCCTGTGTGTACAGGTCCCACCTTCCCCAGAATGTGTTCCAATTATCCACGTATCTGAAACCCTCCCTCCTACACCATCCCTGCAACCACATGTTTAACTGCACTCTCTCCCTGTTCCTCAACTCGCTATCACGTGGCACCGGCAACGTACCAGAGATGACCACATGTTTTGTCTTGGCATATTAACATACAGTGAAAAGTATTGTTTCCTGCGCGCTATACAGACAAAGCATACTGATCATAGAGAAGGAAAGGAGAGGGTGCAGAATGTAGTGTTTCAGTCATAGCTAGGGTGTAGAGAAAGATCAATAGGTCCATTCAAAAGTCTGACAGCAGCAGAGAAGAAGCTGTTCTTGAGTCGGTTGGCACATGACCTCAGGCTTTTATATCTTTTACCCAATGGAAGAAGGTGGAAGAGAGAATGTCCGGGGTGTATGGGGTCCTTAATTATGCTGGCTGCTTTACTAAGGCAGTGGGAAGTGTAGAATCAATGGATGGGAGGCTGGTTTGCGTGATGGTTTGGGTTACATTCACAACCTTTTGTAGTTCCTTACGGTTTTGGGCAGAGCAGGAGCCATACCAAGCTGTGATACAACCAGAAAGAATGCTTTGTATGGTGCCTCTGTAAAAGTTGGTGAGAGTCGTAGCTGACATGCCAAATTTCCTTAGTCTTCTGAGAAAGTAGAGGCGTTGGTGGGCTTTCTTAACTATAGTGACAGCACGGGGGGACCAGGACAGGTTGTTGGTGATCTGGACACCTAAAAACATGAAGCTCTCGACCCTTTCTACTTCATCCCCGTTGATATAGACAGGGGCATGTTCTCCACTACGCTTCCTGGAGTCGATGACAATCTCCTTCGTTTTGTTGACATTGAGGGAGAGATTATTGTTGCCACACCAGTTCACCAGATTCTCTATCTCATTCCTGTACTCTGTCTCATCATTGTCTGAGATCCGACCCATTACGGTGATGTCGTCAGCAAACTTGAAAATCGAGTTGGAGGGGAATTTGGCCAGACGGTCAGAGGCGTATAAGGAGTATAGTAGGGGGCTGAGAACACAGCCTTGTGGGGCACCGGTGTTTAGGACAATCGTGGAGGAGGTGATGTACTGACAGACACTCAGCACAGCGACAAACACAATGATATTGACCTGGGAGTGGAAAGAGGGCAGATTCACAACAAAATTCTGCCTTTTAATTGGTTAATGAGGAGAGTGATTGCTCCTATTGTCTTCAGTGTGTTGAAGTGAAGAGTGGACTGATGGAGATATCGACAGTGTTAAAACTGTTCAACTTGGGAATCTATTTCAGCCGATCCTGAGCAATGGGAACATATCGGACGACACGGTAGCACAATGGTTAGCACTGTTACTTCACAACTCCAGCGACCTGGGTTCGATTCCTCGCTTGGGTCACTGTCTGTGTGGAGTTTGCACATTCTCCCTGTGTCTGTGTGGGTTTCCACCGGTTTCCTCCCACAGTCCAAAGATGTGCAGGTTAGGTTGATTGGCCATGCTAAAAATTGCCCTTAGTGTCCTGAGATGTGTGGATCAGTGGGTGGATATGGGAGTAGGGCCTGGGTGGGATTGTGGTTGGTGCAGACTCGATGGGCTGAATGGCCTCTTTCGGCACTGTAGGATTTCTATGATTGCCCAATGAAGAGGTAAGTGATGAAGTAACTTCTTTTTCACGGATGGTTCGCTGGAAAGAGAGAACACAATTTTCAAAAACAAAATCATAGATCATAGAACCCTACAGTGCAGAAAGAGGCCATTCGGCCCATCGAGTCTGCACCGACCACAATCCCACCCAGGCCCTACATATTTCACCCGCTAATCCCTCTAACCTACTCATCTCAGGACACTAAGGGGCAATTTTAGCACAGCCAATCAACCTAACCCGCACATCTTTGGACTGTGGGAGGAAACCGGAGCACCCGGAGGAAACCCACGCAGACACGAGGAGAATGTGCAAACTCCACACAGACAGTGACCCGAGCGGGAATCGAACCCAGGTCCCTGGAGCTGTGAAGCCGCAGTGCTAACCACTGTGCTACCGTGCCGCCCGGGTTGAAACTACGGCAAAATATTGGTGAAAGATGTCCATATGAACAAAAGTCATCGTTAACAGGTAGCACGGAGGTTTTAACTCAGGAATACCAGCCGACTGGACAAGCGCATTAACCAACTGAACCACGGGTGACTGACTGTTAGACTCATTATAGGAACGAGAGAGGAAGGATCTAAAGTGGAGCATTTCATGAGGTCCATGTTCTGCCAAATCGATGAATGCTCAGCACGATTTGACTTTTGGACATTTAGAAAGTTACAACAAATAATCATCTTGACTTCAAAGTGGATAATATCACACTTCCCCTCCCCCATTAAAAAATGAACTCTCCTTCAATCCTATCTGCTCGAACTCACTGAGAGAGAGCGGCTAGTTCAACAGAGGGAAAAGGGGGCTGGCTTCAAGCCTGGATACCTCAGTCAGTAGAGCATCAGGCTTTTAATCTGAGGGTCCAGGGTTCAAATCCCTGTTTGGGTGTTGCTTTTCTTCCACCCTGAACACAATTATTTGAGATGTGCTTCAAAATAGATGAACAGATGTCCTTTAACAAATTCCTCACACGCGATTGACAATTCCAAGAGTCGCCGGCAGCAACATTCATCCATTTTAATAGGTGCTCGATGGCCGGCGCAGACAAAATGTGCCTCTGGGCTTCTTTTCCTGCTGTCGAACTGTGTGACGGGAAAGTTGTGGCTTCTCAGAGATAAAAAACACAACATCCACAAAGGCACCACTGAGATTCCAGCTCAGGATCTCCTGTTGACTAAACAGGCGTTTAACCAACTAAACCACGGCACCAACAGAAATGTTGAACCAGTGTTATAATTTGTAAATAAAGATAAAAGCAAAATCCTGTGGATGCTGCAACCTGAAACCATCTGGTCCTTCGAGCTGCTTCACTATTTACTAAGGCCATGGCTGATCCCTTTCTGTTGGCTTCCACATTCTCCATATTCCCCTCCCACTCCCCGATAATCTTTAATTCTCTCACTCAACAAATATCGAACTCCCTCCGGCAGGAAAATATTCAGTGACCCCGTCCTCCAGCACCTTCTGAGGCAGAGTTGAAAAGTGGCACAAGCCTCTGAGAGAAAACAAATCTAATCATCTCTTGTCCTAAAAGGGCGCCCCCCAATGTTCAAACAGCGCCCCCGTGTTTTGGCCGCACCCACAAGAGGAAACATCTTTTCCACCTCCACCTTCCCAAGACCGTTCAGCATCTTAGAAACTTTAATCCAGTCACCCCTTCACTTTCCTAAACTCCAGCTGAAAGAAGCCCAGTCTGTCCAATCCAACTTCATGAGAAAACCTGCTCATTCCAGGGAGCAATCCAGTAACCACCCACCGCCCCCCGACCATGAACTGCCTCCAGCTCAGTTACATTCACAGTCATGTGGTTCCATAGTGTCGTGGTTATCACGTCTGCCTCACACGCAGAAGGTCCTGGGTTCAAAGCCCAGTGGAGCCAGTGGTATTTTGTTCCTATTCCCAGAGAGCAGTGGAACTGCCTTGAACTCGCCGCTCTTTCACAGTGACTTGTCCTTTGAATGGTCGGATGCCAACAAGTGCAGAGGAGCCGAGAGACTTGGGGTTCATGTCCACAGATCCCTGAAGGCAGCAGGACAGGTAGATCAGGTGGTCAACAAGGCATATGGAAACCTTGTCTTTATAGCCGAGGTATAGAATATCAGAGCAGAGAGGCTATTGTGGAGCTGTATAAAATATTAGAAGACCAAAGAATTGAACACTGACCCTTCAAATCTGGGGAACAGCTGCTCCTTTTTCACTCTGTCCATGCCCCTCATAATCTTGCACAACTCAATCAGATCCCACTTCAGTCTTCTCTGTTCCAGGAAAAACAACTGAAGCTGATTCAACCTCTTTTCATAACTTAAATGCTCCGTCCCAGGCCTCACAGTATCCTGTAAGTTTCAATAAGATCCCCCCTCATCCTTCCAAACTCCAATGAGTACAGACCCAGAGTCCTCAACTGTTCCTCACAAGCTCTTCATTCCAGGGATCATTCTTGTGAACCTCCTCTGGACCCTTTCCAAGGCCAGCACATCCTTCCTTAGATACAGGGCCCATAACTTCAGCCAGAGAGTGGTGAATCTGCGGAACTCTTTGCTGCAGAAGGCTGTGGAGGCCAGGTCATTGAGTGTCTAAGACAGAGATAGATAGGTTCTTGATTAATAAGGGGATCAGGAGTAATGGGGAAAAGGCAGGAGAATGGGGATGAGAAAAATATCAGCCATGATTGAATGGCGGAGCAGACTTGATGGGCCGAGTGGCCTAATTCTGTTACTGTGTCTTATGGTCATTTAAAATGGGCCTCTGGGCTTCTTTTCCTGTGATCGAACTGTGTGACGGGAAAGTTACGGCTTCTCAGAGTTGCAAAATGCAACATGCACAAAGGCACCGCTGAGATTTGAACTCAGGATCTCCTATTTACTAGACAGGCACTTTAACCAACTAAGCCACGGCACCTCCAAAAAAGTCGAACCAATGTTATAATTTATTACAAAATTAAAAGCAAAATCCTGTGGATGCTGCAACCTGAAACCATCTGATCCTCCGAGCTGCTGCACTATTTACTAAGGCCATGGCTGATCATAAGAACATAAGAACATAAGAAATAGGAGCAGGAGTCGGCCATCTAGCTCCTCGAGCCTGCCCCGCCATTCAATAAGATCATGGCTGATCTGAAGTGAATCAGTTCCACTTACCCGCCTGATCCCCATAACCCTTAATTCCCCTACCGATCAGGAATCCATCTATCCGTGACTTAAACATATTCAACGAGGTCGCCTCCACCACTTCAGTGGGCAGAGAATTCCAGAGATTCACCACCCTCTGAGAGAAGAAGTTCCTCCTCAACTCTGTCCTAAACTGAACCCCCTTTATTTTGAGGCTGTGCCCCCTAGTTCTGGTTTCCTTTCTAAGTGGAAAGAATCTCTCCACTCCTACCCTATCCAGCCCCTTCATTATCTTATATGCCTCTATAAGATCACCCCTCAGCCTTCTAAACTCCAACGAATACAAACCCAATCTGCTCAATCTCTCCTCATAGTCAACACCCCTCATCTCCGGTATCAACCTGGTGAACCTTCTCTGCACTCCCTCCAAGGCCAATATATCTTTTCGCAAATAAGGGGACCAAAACTGCACACAGTATTCCAGCTGTGGCCTCACCAATGCCTTGTACAGATACAGCAAGACTTCTCTGCTTTTATATTCTATCCCCCTCGCGATAAATGCCAACATCCCATTTGCCTTCTTGATCACCTGTTGTATTTGCAGATCCCTTTCTGTTGGCTTCCACATTCTCCATATTCCCCTCCCTCTCCCCGATAATCTTTAATTCTCTCACTCAACAAATATCGAACTCCCTCCGCCAGGAAAATATTCAGTGACCCCGTCCTCCAGCACCTTCTGAGGCAGAGTTTAAAAGTGGCACAAGCCTCTGAGAGAAAACAAATCGAATCATCTCTTGTCCTAAAAGGGCGCCCCCTAATGTTCAAATAGCGCCCCCTTGTTTTGGCCTCACCCACAAGAGGAAACATCTTTTCCACCTCCACCTTCCCAAGACCGTTCAGCATCTTAGAAACTTTAATCCAGTCACCCCTTCACTTTCCTAAACTCCAGCTGAAAGAAGCCCAGTCTGTCCAATCCAACCTCATGAGAAAACCCGCTCATTCCAGGGAGCAATCCAGTCACCACCCACCGCCCCCCGACCATGAACTGCCTCCAGCTCAGTTACATTCACAGTCATGTGGTTCCATAGTGTAGTGGTTATCACATCTGCCTTACACGCAGAAGGTCCTGGGTTCGATCCCCAGTGGAGCCAGTGGTATTTTGTTCCTTTTTTCAGAGAGCAGTGGAACTGCCTTGAACTCGCCGCTCTTTCACACTGACTTGTCCTTTGAATGGTTGGATGCCAACAAGTGCAGAGGACCCGAGAGACTTGGAGTTCATGTCCATATATCCCTGCAAGTGGAAAGACAGATAATAAGGTGGCTAACTAAGCTAATGGGACATTTGCCTTTACAGCCAAGGCACAGAATATCAGTCATGATGTGGAGATGTCGGCGTTGGACTGGGGTGAACACAATAAGAAGTCTCACAACACCAGGTTAAAGTTCAACAGGTTTATTTGTTAGCAAATACCATTAGCTTTCGGAGCGCTGCTCCTTCGTCAGATAGATTGGAAATCTGCTCTCAAACAGGGCACAGAGACACAAAATCAAGTTACAGAATACTGATTAGAATGCGAATCCCTAAAGCCAGCCAGGTCTTAAAGATACAGACAATGTGAGTGGAGGGAGCATTAAGCACAGGTTAAAGAGATGTGTATTGTCTCCAGACAGAACAGCTCGTGAGATTCTGCAAGTCCAGGGGGCAAGCTGTGGGGGTTACTGATCATGTGACATAAATCCAACATCCCGGTTTAGGCCGTCCTTATGTGTGCGGAACTTGGCTATCAGTTTCTGCTCAGCGACTCTGCGCTGTCGTGTGTCGTGAAGGCCGCCTTGGAGAACGCTTACCTGAAGATTCGAGGCTGAATGCCCGTGACTGCTGAAGTGCTCCCCCACAGGAAGAGAACAGTCTTGCCTGGTGATTGTCGAGCAGTGTTCATTCATCCGTTGTCGTAGCGTCTGCATGGTTTCCCCAATGTACCATGCCTCGGGACATCCTTTCCTGCAGCGTATCAGGTAGACAACGTTGGCCGAGTTGCAAGAGTATGTACCGTGTACCTGGTAGATGGTGTTCTCACGTGAGATGATGGCATCCGTGTCGATGATCCGGCACGTCTTGCAGAGGTTGCTGTGGCAGGGTTGTGTGGTGTCGTGGTCACTGTTCTCCTGAAGGCTGGGTAGTTTGCTGCAGACAATGGTCTGTTTGAGGTTGTGCGGTTGTTTGAAGGCAAGAAGTGGGGGTGTGGGGATGGCCTTGGCGAGATGTTCGTCTTCATCAATGACATGTTGAAGGCTCCGGAGGAGATGCCGTAGCTTCTCCGCTCCGGGGAAGTACTGGACGACGAAGGGTACTCTGTCCACCGTGTCCCGCGTTTGTCTTCTGAGGAGGTCGGTGCGGTTTTTCGCTTTGGTGCGTCGGAACTGTCGATCGATGAGTCGAGCGCCATATCCTGTTCTTATGAGGGCATCTTTCAGCGTCTGGAGGTGTCTGTTGCGATCCTCCTCATCCGAGCAGATCCTGTGTATTCGGAGGGCTTGTCCGTAGGGGATGGCTTCTTTAACGTGTTTCGGGTGGAAGCTGGAGAAGTGGAGCATCGTGAGGTTATCCGTGGGCTTGCGGTACAGTGAGGTGCTCAGGTGACCGTCCTTAATGGAGATGCGTGTGTCCAAGAATGCAACCGATTCTGGAGAGTAGTCCATGGTAAGTCTGATGGTGGGATGGAATGTGGATGTCATCATATAGTTGTTCGCGTGATTGCTCACCATGTGTCCAAAGGAAGAAAATGTCATCGATGTATCTAGTGTATAGCATCGGTTGAAGGTCCTGTGCGGCGAAGAAGTCTTGTTCGAACCTGTGCATGAAGATGTTGGCATATTGAGGTGCGAATTTGGTCCCCATGGCTGTTCCATGTGTCTGAATGAAGAACTGGTTGTTGGAGGTGAAGACATTGTGGTCCAGGATGAAGCGGATGAGTTGTAAAATTACATCCGGAAACTGGCAGTTGTCGGCGTTGAGTACTGAGGCCGTTGCAGCAATGCCATCATCGTGGGGGATGCTGGTGTAGAGTGCCGAGACATCCATTGTGACGAGGAGTGGCTTTAAGACCTGGCTGGCTTTAGGGATTCGCATTCTAATCAGTATTCTGTAACTTGATTTTGTGTCTGTGCCCTGTTTGAGAGCACATTTCCACTCCATCTGACGAAGGAGCAGCGCTCCGCAAGCTTATGGTATTTGCTACCAAATAAACCTGTTGGACTTTAACCTGGTGTTGTGAGACTTCTTACAGAATATCAGAGCAGAGAGGCTACGATGGAGCTGTATAAAACGTCTGAAGTCCAAAGAATTGAACACTGACCCTTCAAATCTGGGGAACAGCTGCTCCTTATCCACTCTGTCCGTGCCCCTCATAAACTTGTCCACCTCAATCAGGTCGCCCCTCAGTCTTCTCTGCTCCACCGAAAATAATCCAAGCTTCCACAACCTCTCTTCATAACCTAAATGCTCCGTCCCAGGCAGCATCCTGGGGAATCTCCTCTGCACCCTCTCCAGTGCAATCACATCCTTCCTAAAATGTGGTGACCAGAACTGCACACAGTGCTCCAGCTGTGGCCTCACCACAGTTCAATACAACTCCAACATGACTTCAACACAAACAGAAAATGCTGGAAAATCTCAGCAGGTCTGACAGCATCTCTGGGGAGAGAATCGAGCCAACGTTTGGAGTCTGGATGACCCTTGGTCAGAGCTGAGAGCACAGAGAATCAGCGGAGATTTATACTGTGAGGGTCGGGGGGATGGAATGGGACAACGGGAATTGATATGAGGAGACAGAAGGCTGAGAAGGTGCTAGAAAGTGTCCATTAATGATCAGAATGTGTGAATGGCAGAACAGGGATGCAGATTGTTAAAGGACTGCCCGAGGAATGTGGCAGTTGCCCTGAAAGGGGGAGGGGGAGGGGGCAAGAAGGAGAGCTGGAATGGAAAGTGGGAAAATGGAGTTGGGAAAGAAGGATGATAAAATGGATGAATCGGATGAAACAAAATGACATAAAATCAATGGAAATGGGGTGAAGGTGGAGGAGAGAGTTCATGCTCTGAAGTTGTTGAACTCAATGTTGAGTCCAGAAGGCTGTAAAGTGTCCAATCGGAAGATGAGGGGCTGTTTCTCCAGTTTGCGTTCACTGGAACATTGCAAAAGGCCAAGGACGGACATGTGGACAGGAGAGCAGGGTGGTGTGTTGAAGCAGCAAGCGACAGGAAGGTTAGGGTCCTGTGTGCGGACGGAGCGAAGGTGCTCAGCAAAGCGATCACCCAGTCTCCGTTTGGTCTCTCCGATGTAGAGTCGAGCGCATTGGGAGCAGCGAATGCAACAGAGCAGATTGAAGGAGGAGCTCTTGCTGAATCTCAAAGTGGATAATATCACACTTCCCCCACCCCCAGTAAAAAATCACCTCCCCTTCAAGCTCATCTGCTCCCAGTCACAGTGAGAGAGCGGCTAGTTCAATGGAGGGAAAAGGGAAGCTGCGGCAATCCAGGGTAGTTGGAACAGCATCAGGCTTTTAATCTGAGGGTCCAGGGTTCAAGTCCCTGTTTGGGTGTTGCTTTCCTTCCACCCTGAACGCAATTGTTTGAGATGTGTTTCAAAATAGATGAACAGATGTCCTTTAACAAATTCCTCACACGCGATTGACAATTCCAAGAGTCGCCGGCAGCAACATTCATCCATTTTAATAGGTGCTCGATGGCCGGCGCATCACAGAGACGTGGCTGCAAGGGGATCAGGGCTGGGATCGAAATATCCAAGGATATGTGTCCTATGGAAAGGACAGGCAGATGGGCAAAGGGGGCGGGGTTGCATTGTTAGTCAGGAATGAAGTTAAATCGATAGCAGGAAGTGATATAGGATCAGAAGGTACAGAATCTCTGTGGGTCGAGTGGGGGAATCACAAAGGTAAAAAGACCCTGATGGGAGTTATGTACAGGCCCCCTCGCAGTCGTCAGGATGTGGGACAGAAAATAAATCAGGAGATAGAAAAGGCAATGTTACAATAATCATGGGGGATTTCAATATGCAGGTGGAGTGGGAAAATCAGGTAGGTCGTGGATCCCAAGAACAGGAATTTGTGCAATGTCTAAGCGATGGTTTTTTGGAGCAGCTTGTGACAGAGTCTCCTCAGGAACAGGCAATTCTGGATTTGGTGATGTGTAATGAGGCAGACTTGATCAGGGAACTGAAGGTGAAGGAACCCTGAGGGAGCAGTGACCACAATATGATAGAATTTACCCTGCAGTTTGAGAGGGAGAAGCGGGAATCAGATGTAACGGTATTACAATTAAATAAAGGTAACTACAAAGACATGAGGGAGGAGCTGGCCAGAGTTGATTGGAAAGGGAGCCTCGCAGGGAAGACAGTGGAACAGCAATGGCAGGAGTTTTTGGGGGTTATTCGGGAGGCAGAACAGAAATTCATCCCAAGGAGGAGGAAACATGCTGAGGGGAGGACGAGACATCCATGGCTGACGAGGGAAGTCAAGGACAGCATAAAAGCAAAAGAAAAAGCAGACAAAGTGGCGAGGATTAGTGGGAAGCCGGAGGATTGGGAAGCCTTTAAAAACGAGCAGAGGACAACTAAAAAAAGCAATAACGGGGGAGAAGATGAAATATGAGTGTAAGCGAGCTAGTAATATAAAAGAAGATAGGAAGAGTTTTTTTCAACATATAAAAGGTAAGAGAGAGGCACAAATAGCCATTGGACCACTGGAAAATGAGGCTGGAGAAGTAATAATAGGAAACAAAGCAATGGCAGAGGAACTGAATAGTTACTTTGCATCAGTCTTCACGGTGGAAGACACCAGTGGGATGTCAGAGCTCCAGGAGAGTCAGGGGGCACAGGTGAGTGTAGTGGCCATCACTAAGGAGAAGGTTCTGGGGAAACTGAAAGGTCTGAAGGTGGATAAATCACCTGGACCGGATGGACTACACCCCAGGGTTCTAAAAGAGATCGCTGAGGAAATTGTGGAGGCATTGGTGGTGATCTTTCAGGAATCACTGGAGGCAGGGACGGTCCCAGAGGACTGGAAAGTAGCTGATGTAACACCGCTGTTTAAGAAGGGAGGGAGGCAGCAGACGGGAAATTATAGGCCGGTTAGCCTGACTTCAGTCATTGGCAAGATTTTAGAGTCCATTATTAAAGATGAGATTGCGGAGTACTTGGAAGTGCATGATAAAATAGGACTGAGTCAGCACGGCTTCGTCAAGGGGAGGTCATGTCTGACAAATCTGTTAGAGTTCTTTGAGGAGGTAACAAGGAAGTTAGATAAAGGAGAACCAGTGGACGTGATTTATTTAGATTTCCAGAAGGCCTTTGACAAGGTGCCACAAAGGAGACTGTTAAATAAGTTAAGAGCCCATGGTGTTCAGGGTAAGATCCTGGCATGGATAGAGGATTGGCTGACTGGCAGAAGGCAGAGAGTGGGGATAAAGGGGCCTCTCTCAGGATGGCAGCTGGTGACTAGTGGTAAGCCTCAGGGGTCAGTGCTGGGACCACAACTTTTCACAATATACATTAACGATTTGGAGGAAGGAACTGAAGGCACTGTTGCTAAGTTTGCAGATGATACAAAGATATGTAGAGGGACAGGTAGTATTGAGGAAGCAGGGGTGCTGCAGAAGGACTTGGACAGGTTAGCAGAGTGGGCAAAGAAGTGGCAGATGGAATACAATGTAGAAAAGTGTGAGGTTCTGCACTTTGGAAGGAGGAATGGAGGCATCGACTATTTTCTAAATGGGGAAATGCTGAGGAAATCAGAAACACAAAGGGATTTGGGAGTCCTTGTTCAAGATTCTCTTCAGGTTAACGTGCACGTTCACTCGGCAGTTCGGAAGGCAAATGCAATGTTAGCATTCATGTCAAGAGGGCTAGAATACAAGAGCAGGGATGTATTGCTGAGGCTGTGGAAGGCTCTGGTCAGACCCCATTTGGAGTGTTGTGAGCAGTTTTGGGCCCTGTATCTAAGGTAGGACGTGCTGGCCTTGGAAAGGGTCCAGAGGAGGTTCACAAGATGATCCCTGGAATGAAGAGCTTGTTGTATGAGGAACAGTTGAGGACTCTGGGTCTGTACTCATTGAAGTTTAGGAGGATGAGGGGGGATCTTATTGAAACTTACAGGATACTGCGAGGTCTGGATAGAGTGGACGTGGAGAGGATGTTTCCACTCGTCAGAAAAACTAGAACCAGAGGCACAACCTCAGGCTAAAGGGACGATCCTTTAAAACAGAGATGAGGAGGAATTTCTTCAGCCAGAGAGTGGTGAATCTGTGGAACTCTTTGCTGCAGAAGGCTGTGGAGGCCAGGTCATTGAGTGTCTAAGACAGAGATAGATAGGTTCTTGATTAATAACGGGATCAGGGGTTATGGGGAAAAGGCAGGAGAATGGGGATGAGAAAAATATCAGCCATGATTGAATGGTGGAGCAAATCCTGAGATTTGAACTCAGGATCTCCTGTTTACTAGACAGGCGCTTTGACCAACTAAACCACGGCACCTACAGAAAAGTTGAGCCAATGTTATAATTTGTTATAAAATTAAAAGCAAAATCCTGTGGATGCTGCAACCTGAAACCATCTGGTCCTTCGAACCTGCTTCACTATTTACTAAGGCCATGGCTGATCCCTTTCTGTTGGCTTCCACATTCTCCATATTCCCCTCCCCATCCCCGATAATCTTTAATTCTCTCACTCAACAAATATCGAATTCCCTCCGCCAGGAAAATATTCAGTGACCCCGTCCTCCAGCACCTTCTGAGGCAGAGTTTAAAAGTGGCACAAGCCCCTGAGAGAAAACAAATCTAATCATCTCTTGTCCTAAAAGGACGCCCCCTAATGTTCAAACAGCGCCCCCTTGTTTTGGCCTCACCCACAAGAGGAAACATCTTTTCCACCTCCACCTTCCCAAGACTGTTCAGCATCTTAGAAACTTTAATCCAGTCACCCCTTCACTTTCCTGAACTCCAGCTGAAAGAAGCCCAGTCTGTCCAATCCAACCTCATGAGAAAACCTGCTCATTCCAGGGAGCAATCCAGTAACCACCCACCGCCCCCCGACCATGAACTGCCTCCAGCTCAGTTACATTCACAGTCATGTGGTTCCATAGTGTAGTGGTTATCACGTCTGCCTCACACGCAGAAGGTACTGGGTTCAAAGCCCAGTGGAGCCAGTGGTATTTTGTTCCTATTCCCAGAGGGCAGTGGAACTGCCTTGAACTCGCCGCTCTTTCACAGTGACTTGTCCTTTGAATGGTCGGATGCCAACAAGTGCAGAGGAGCCAAGAGACTTGGGGTTCATGTCCACAGATCCCTGAAGGCAGCAGGACAGGTAGATCAGGTGGTCAACAAGGCATATGGAAACCTTGTCTTTATAGCCGAGGTATAGAATATCAGAGCAGAGAGGCTATGGTGGAGCTGTATAAAATATTAGAAGACCAAAGAATTGAACACTGACCCTTCAAATCTGGGGAACAGCTGCTCCTTTTTCACTCTGTCCATGCCCCTCATAATCTTGCACAACTCAATCAGATCCCACTTCAGTCTTCTCTGTTCCAGGAAAAACAACTGAAGCTGATTCAACCTCTTTTCATAACTTAAATGCTCCGTCCCAGGCCTCACAGTATCCTGTAAGTTTCAATAAGATCCCCCCTCATCCTTCCAAACTCCAACGAGTACAGACCCAGAGTCCTCAACTGTTCCTCACAAGCTCTTCATTCCAGGGATCATTCTTGTGAACCTCCTCTGGACCCTTTCCAAGGCCAGCACATCCTTCCTTAGATACAGGGCCCAAAACTTCAGCCAGAGAGTGGTGAATCTGTGGAACTCTTTGCCGCAGAAGGCTGTGGAGGCCAGGTCATTGAGTGTCTAAGACAGAGATAGATAGGTTCTTGATTAATAAGGGGATCAGGAGTTATGGGGAAAAGGCAGGAGAATGGGGATGAGAAAAATATCAGCCATGATTGAATGGCGGAGCAGACTTGATGGGCCGAGTGGCCTAATTCTGTTACTGTGTCTTATGGTCATTTAAAATGGGCCTCTGGGCTTCTTTTCCTGTGATCGAACTGTGTGACGGGAAAGTTACGGCTTCTCAGAGTTGCAAAATGCAACATGCACAAAGGCACCGCTGAGATTTGCTAGACAGGCACTTTAACCAACTAAGCCACGGCACCTCCAAAAAAGTCGAACCAATGTTATAATTTATTACAAAATTAAAAGCAAAATCCTGTGGATGCTGCAACCTGAAACCATCTGATCCTCCGAGCTGCTTCACTATTTACTAAGGCCATGGCTGATCATAAGTACATAAGAACATAAGAAATAGGAGCAGGAGTCGGCCATCTAGCCCCTCGAGCCTGCCCCGCCATTCAATAAGATCATGGCTGATCTGAAGTGAATCAGTTCCACTTACCCGCCTGATCCCTATAACCCCTCATTCTCCTACCGATCAGGAATCCATCTATCCGTGACTTAAACATATTCAACGAGGTAGCCTCCACCACTTCAGTGGGCAGAGAATTCCAGAGATTCACCACCCTCTGAGAGAAGAAGTTCCTCCTCAACTCTGTCCTAAACTGACCCCCCTTTATTTTGAGGCTGTGCCCCCTAGTTCTGGTTTCCTTTCTAAGTGGAAAGAATCTCTCCACTCCTACCCTATCCAGCCCCTTCATTATCTTATATGCCTCTATAAGATCACCCCTCAGCCTTCTAAACTCCAACGAATACAAACCCAATCTGCTCAATCTCTCCTCATAGTCAACACCCCTCATCTCCGGTATCAACCTGGTGAACCTTCTCTGCACTCCCTCCAAGGCCAATATATCTTTTCGCAAATAAGGGGACCAAAACTGCACACAGTATTCCAGCTGCGGCCTCACCAATGCCTTGTACAGATGCAGCAAGACTTCTCTGCTTTTATATTCTATCCCCCTCGCGATAAATGCCAACATCCCATTTGCCTTCTTGATCACCTGTTGTATTTGCAGATCCCTTTCTGTTGGCTTCCACATTCTCCATATTCCCCTCCCTCTCCCCGATAATCTTTAATTCTCTCACTCAACAAATATCGAACTCCCTCCGCCAGGAAAATATTCAGTGACCCCGTCCTCCAGCACCTTCTGAGGCAGAGTTTAAAAGTGGCACAAGCCTCTGAGAGAAAACAAATCGAATCATCTCTTGTCCTAAAAGGGCGCCCCCTAATGTTCAAATAGCGCCCCCTTGTTTTGGCCTCACCCACAAGAGGAAACATCTTTTCCACCTCCACCTTCCCAAGACCGTTCAGCATCTTAGAAACTTTAATCCAGTCACCCCTTCACTTTCCTAAACTCCAGCTGAAAGAAGCCCAGTCTGTCCAATCCAACCTCATGAGAAAACCCGCTCATTCCAGGGAGCAATCCAGTAACCACCCACCGCCCCCCGACCATGAACTGCCTCCAGCTCAGTTACATTCACAGACATGTGGTTCCATAGTGTAGTGGTTATCACGTCTGCCTTACACGCAGGAGGTCCTGGGTTCGATCCCCAGTGGAGCCTGTGGTATTTTGTTCCTTTTTTCAGAGAGCAGTGGAACTGCCTTGAACTCGCCGCTCTTTCACACTGACTTGTCCTTTGAATGGTCGGATGCCAACAAGTGCAGAGGACCCGAGAGACTTGGAGTTCATGTCCATATATCCCTGCAAGTGGAAAGACAGATAATAAGGTGGCTAACTAAGCTAATGGGACATTTGCCTTTACAGCCAAGGCACAGAATATCAGTCATGATGTGGAGATGTCGGGGTTGGACTGGGGTGAACACAATAAGAAGTCTCACAACACCAGGTTAAAGTTCAACAGGTTTATTTGTTAGCAAATACCATTAGCTTTCGGAGCGCTGCTCCTTCGTCAGATAGATTGGAAATCTGCTCTCAAAAAGGGCACAGAGACACAAAATCAAGTTACAGAATACTGATTAGAATGCAAATCCCTAAAGCCAGCCAGCTCTTAAAGATACAGACAATGTGAGTGGAGGGAGCATTAAGCACAGGTTAAAGAGATGTGTATTGTCTCCAGACAGAACAGCTCGTGAGATTCTGCAAGTCCAGGGGGCAAGCTGTGGGGGTTACTGATCATGTGACATAAATCCAACATCCCAGTTTAGGCCGTCCTCATGTGTGCGGAACTTGGCTATCAGTTTCTGCTCAGCGACTCTGCGCTGTCGTGTGTCGTGAAGGCCGCCTTGGAGAACGCTTACCTAAAGATCCAAGGCTGAATGCCCGTGACTGCTGAAGTGCTCCCCCACAGGAAGAGAACAGTCTTGCCTGGTGATTGTTGAGCAGTGTTCATTCATCCGTTGTCGTAGCGTCTGCATGGTTTCCCCAATGTACCATGCCTCGGGACATCCTTTCCTGCAGCGTATCAGGTAGACAACGTTGGCCGAGTTGCAAGAGTATGTACGGTGTACCTGGTAGATGGTGTTCTCACGTGAGATGATGGCATCTGTGTCGATGATCCGGCACGTCTTGCAGAGGTTGCTGTGGCAGGGTTGTGTGGTGTCGTGGTCACTGTTCTCCTGAAGGCTGGGTAGTTTGCTGCGGACAATGGTCTGTTTGAGGTTGTGCGGTTGTTTGAAGGCAAGAAGTGGGGGTGTGGGGATGGCCTTGGCGAGATGTTCGTCTTCATCAATGACATGTTGAAGGCTCCGGAGGAGATGCCGTAGCTTCTCCGCTCCGGGGAAGTACTGGACGACGAAGGGTACTCTGTCCACCGTGTCCCGTGTTTGTCTTCTGAGGAGGTCGGTGCGGTTTTTCGCTGTGGCGCGTCGGAACTGTCGATCGATGAGTCGAGTGCCATATCCTGTTCTTATGAGGGCATCTTTCAGCGTCTGGAGGTGTCTGTTGCGATCCTCCTCATCCGAGCAGATCCTGTGTATTCGGTGGGCTTGTCCGTAGGGGATGGCTTCTTTAACGTGTTTCGGGTGGAAGCTGGAGAAGTGGAGCATCGTGAGGTTATCCGTGGGCTTGCGGTACAGTGAGGTGCTGAGGTGACCGTCCTTAATGGAGATGCATGTGTCCAAGAATGCAACCGATTCTGGAGAGTAGTCCATGGTGAGTCTGATGGTGGGATGGAATGTTCATGTCATCATATAGTTGTTCCCGTGATTGCTCACCATGTGTCCAAAGGAAGAAAATGTCATCGATGTATCTAGCGTATAGCATCGGTTGAAGGTCCTGTGCGGTGAAGAAGTCTTGTTCGAACCTGTGCATGAAGATGTTGGCATATTGAGGTGCGAATTTGGTCCCCATGGCTGTTCCATGTGTCTGAATGAAGAACTGGTTGTTGGAGGTGAAGACATTGTGGTCCAGGATGAAGCGGATGAGTTGTAAAATTACATCCGGAAACTGGCAGTTGGCGGCGTTGAGCACTGAGGCCGGTGCAGCAATGCTATCATCGTGGGGGATGCTGGTGTAGAGTGCCGAGACATCCATTGTGACGAGGAGTGGCTTTAAGACCTGGCTGGCTTTAGGGATTCGCATTCTAATCAGTATTCTGTAACTTGATTTTGTGTCTGTGCCCTGTTTGAGAGCACATTTCCACTCCATCTGACGAAGGAGCAGCGCTCCGCAGGCTTATGGTATTTGCTACCAAATAAACCTGTTGGACTTTAACCTGGTGTTGTGAGACTTCTTACAGAATATCAGAGCAGAGAGGCTGTGATGGAGCTGTATAAAACATCTGAAGTCCAAAGAATTGAACACTGACCCTTCAAATCTGGGGAACAGCTGCTCCTTATCCACTCTGTCCGTGCCCCTCATAATCTTGTCCCCCTCAATCAGGTCGCCCCTCAGTCTTCTCTGCTCCACCGAAAATAATCCAAGCTTCCGCAATCTCTCTTCATAACTTAAATGCTCCGTCCCAGGCAGCATCCTGGGGAATCTCCTCTGCACCCTCTCCAGTGCAATCACATCCTTCCTAAAATGTGGTGACCAGAACTGCACACAGTGCTCCAGCTGTGGCCTCACCACAGTTCGATACAACTCCAACATGACTTCAACACAAACAGAAAATGCTGGAAAATCTCAGCAGGTCTGACAGCATCTCTGGGGAGAGAATCGAGCCAACGTTTGGAGTCTGGATGACCCTTGGTCAGAGCTGAGAGCGCAGAGAATCAGCGGAGATTTATACTGTGAGGGTCGGGGGGATGGAATGGGACAACGGGAATTGAAATGAGGAGACAGAAGGCTGAGAAGGTGCTAGAAAGTGTCCATTAATGATCAGAATGTGTGAATGGCAGAACAGAGATGCAGATTGTTAAAGGACTGCCCGAGGAATGTGGCAGTTGCCCTGAAAGGGGGAGGGGGAGGGGGCAAGAAGGAGAGCTGGAATGGAAAGTGGGAAAATGGAGTTGGGAAAGAAGGATGATAAAATGGATGAATCGGATGAAACAAAATGAAATAAAATCAATGGAAATGGGGTGAAGGTGGAGGAGAGAGTTCATGCTCTGAAGTTGTTGAACTCAATGTTGAGTCCAGAAGGCTGTAAAGTGCCCAATCGGAAGATGAGGGGCTGTTTCTCCAGTTTGCGTTCACTGGAACATTGCAAAAGGCCAAGGACGGACATGTGGACAGGAGAGCAGGGTGGTGTGTTGAAGCAGCAAGCGACAGGAAGGTTAGGGTCCTGTGTGCAGACGGAGCGAAGGTGCTCAGCAAAGCGACCACCCAGTCTCCGTTTGGTCTCTCCGATGTAGAGTCGAGCGCATTGGGAGCAGCGAATGCAACAGAGCAGATTGAAGGAGGAGCTCTTGCTGAATCTCAAAGTGGATAATATCACACTCCCCCCCCCCCCCCCAGTAAAAAATCAACTCCCCTTCAATCTCATCTGCTCCCAGTCACAGTGAGAGTGCGGCTAGTTCAACGGAGGGAAAAGGGAAGCTGTGGCAATCCAGGGTAGTTGGAACAGCATCAGGCTTTTAATCTGAGGGTCGAGGGTTCAAGTCCCTGTTTGGGTGTTGCTTTTCCTTCCACCCTGAACACAATTGTTTGAGATGTGTTTCAAAATAGATGAACAGATGTCCTTTAACAAATTCCTCACACGCGATTGACAATTCCAAGAGTCGCCGGCAGCAACATTCATCCATTTTAATAGGTGCTCGATGGCCGGCGCATCACAGAGACGTGGCTGCAAGGGGATCAGGGCTGGGATCGAAATATCCAAGGATATGTGTCCTATGGAAAGGACAGGCAGATGGGCAAAGGGGGCGGGGTTGCATTGTTAGTCAGGAATGAAGTTAAATCGATAGCAGGAAGTGATATAGGATCAGAAGGTACAGAATCTCTGTGGGTCGAGTGGGGGAATCACAAAGGTAAAAAGACCCTGATGGGAGTTATGTACAGGCCCCCTCGCACTCGTCAGGATGTGGGACAGAAAAATTAATCAGGAGATAGAAAAGGCAATGTTACAATAATCATGGGGGATTTCAATATGCAGGTGGAGTGGGAAAATCAGGTCGGGAGTGGATCCCAAGAACAGGAATTTGTGCAATGTCTAAGCGATGGTTTTTTGGAGCAGCTTGTGACAGAGTCTCCTCAGGAACAGGCAATTCTGGATTTGGTGATGTGTAATGAGGCAGACTTGATCAGGGAACTGAAGGTGAAGGAACCCTGAGGGAGCAGTGACCACAATATGATCGAATTTACCCTGCAGTTTGAGAGGGAGAAGCTGGAATCAGATGTTTCGGTGTTACAATTAAATAAAGGTAACTACAAAGACATGGGGGAGGAGCTGGCCAGAGTTGATTGGAAAGGGAGCCTCGCGGGGAAGACAGTGGAACAGCAATGGCAGGAGTTTTGGGGGGTTATTCGGGAGGCAGAACAGAAATTCATCCCAAGGAGGAGGAAACATGCTGAGGGGAGGACGAGACATCCATGGCTGACGAGGGAAGTCAAGGACAGCATAAAAGCAAAAGAAAAAGCAGACAAAGTGGCGAGGATTAGTGGGAAGCCGGAGGATTGGGAAGCCTTTAAAAACGAGCAGAGGACAACTAAAAAAAGCAATAACGGGGGAGAAGATGAAATATGAGTGTAAGTGAGCTAGGAATATAATAGAAGATAGGAAGAGATTTTTTCAATATCTAAAAGGTAAGAGAGAGGCACAAATAGCCATTGGACCACTGGAACATGAGGCTGGAGAAGTAATAATAGGAAACAAAGCAATGGCAGAGGAACTGAATCGTTACTTTGCATCAGTCTTCACGGTGGAAGACACCAGTGGGATGTCAGAGCTCCAGGAGAGTCAGGGGGCACAGGTGAGTGTAGTGGCCATCACTAAGGAGAAGGTTCTGGGGAAACTGAAAGGTCTGAAGGTGGATAAATCACCTGGACCGGATGGACTACACCCCAGGGGTCTAAAAGAGATCGCTGAGGAAATTGTGGAGGCATTGGTGGTGATCTTTCAGGAATCACTGGAGGCAGGGAGGGTCCCAGAGGACTGGAAAGTAGCTGATGTAACACCGCTGTTTAAGAAGGGAGGGAGGCAGCAGACGGGAAATTATAGGCCGGTTAGCCTGACTTCAGTCATTGGCAAGATTTTAGAGTCCATTATTAAAGATGAGATTGCGGAGTACTTGGAAGTGCATGATAAAATAGGACTGAGTCAGCACGGCTTCGTCAAGGGGAGGTCATGTCTGACAAATCTGTTCGAGTTCTTTGAGGAGGTAACAAGGAAGTTAGATAAAGGAGAACCAGTGGACGTGATTTATTTAGATTTCCAGAAGGCCTTTGACAAGGTGCCACATAGGAGACTGTTAAATAAGTTAAGAGCCCATGGTGTTCAGGGTAAGATCCTGGCATGGATAGAGGATTGACTGACTGGCAGAAGGCAGAGAGTGGGGATAAAGGGGCCTCTCTCAGGATGGCAGCTGGTGACTAGTGGTGTGCCTCAGGGGTCAGTGCTGGGACCACAACTTTTCACAATATACAGTAACGATTTGGAGGAAGGAACTGAAGGCACTGTTGGTAAGTTTGCAGATGATACAAAGATATGTAGAGGGACAGGTAGTATTGAGGAAGCAGGGGTGCTGCAGAAGGACTTGGACAGGTTAGGAGAGTGGGCAAAGAAGTGGCAGATGGAATACAATGTGGAAAAGTGTGAGGTTCTGCACTTTGGAAGGAGGAATGGAGGCAGAGACTATTTTCTAAATGGGGAAATGCTGAGGAAATAAGAAACACAAAGGGATTTGGGAGTCCTTGTTCAAGATTCTCTTCAGGTTAACGTGCAGGTTCACTCGGCAGTTCGGAAGGCAAATGCAATGTTAGCATTCATGTCAAGAGGGCTAGAATACAAGAGCAGGGATGTACTTCTGAGGCTGTAGAAGGCTCTGGTCAGACCCCATTTGGAGTGTTGTGAGCAGTTTTGGGCCCTGTATCTAAGGTAGGACGTGCTGGCCTTGGAAAGGGTCCAGAGGAGGTTCACAAGAATGATCCCTGGAATGAAGAGCTTGTCGTATGAGGAACAGTTGAGGACTCTGGGTCTGTACTCATTGAAGTTTAGGAGGATGAGGGGGGATCTTATTGAAACTTACAGGATACTGCGAGGTCTGGATAGAGTGGACGTGGAGAGGATGTTTCCACTCGTCAGAAAAACTAGAACCAGAGGGCACAACCTCAGGCTAAAGGGACGATCCTTTAAAACAGAGATGAGGAGGAATTTCCTCAGCCAGAGAGTGGTGAATCTGTGGAACTCTTTGCTGCAGAAGGCTGTGGAGGCCAGGTCATTGAGTGTCTAAGACAGAGATAGATAGGTTCTTGATTAATAACGGGATCAGGGGTTATGGGGAAAAGACAGGAGAATGGGGATGAGAAAAATATCAGCCATGATTGAATGGTGGAGCAAATCCTGAGATTTGAACTCAGGATCTCCTGTTTACTCGGCAGGCGCTTTGACCAACTAAACCACAGCACCTAAAGAAAAGTTGAGCCAATGTTATAATTTGTTATAAAATTAAAAGCAAAATCCTGTGGATGCTGCAACCTGAAACCATCTGGTCCTTCGAACCTGCTTCACTATTTACTAAGGCCATGGCTGATCCCTTTCTGTTGGCTTCCACATTCTCCATATTCCCCTCCCCATCCCCGATAATCTTTAATTCTCTCACTCAACAAATATCTAATTCCCTCCGCCAGGAAAATATTCAGTGACCCCGTCCTCCAGCACCTTCTGAGGCAGAGTTTAAAAGTGGCACAAGCCTCTGAGAGAAAACAAATCTAATCATCTCTTGTCCGAAAAGGACGCCCCCTAATGTTCAAACAGCGCCCCCTTGTTTTGGCCTCACCCACAAGAGGAAACATCTTTTCCACCTCCACCTTCCCAAGACCGTTCAGCATCTTAGAAACTTTAATCCAGTCACCCCTTCACTTTCCTAAACTCCAGCTGAAAGAAGCCCAGTCTGTCCAATCCAACCTCATGAGAAAACTCGCTCATTCCAGGGAGCAATCCAGTAACCACCCACCGACCCCCACCCTGAACTGCCTCCAGCTCAGTTACATTCACAGTCATGTGGTTCCATAGTGTAGTGGTTATCACGTCTGCCTTACACGCAGAAGGTCCTGGGTTCGATCCCCAGTGGAGCCAGTGGTACTTTGTTCCTTTTTTCAGAGAGCAGTGGAACTGCCTTGAACTTGCCGCTCTTTCACAGTGACTTGTCCTTTGAATGGTTGGATGCCAACAAGTGCAGAGGACCCGAGAGACTTGGAGTTCATGTCCATATATCCCTGCAAGTGGAAAGACAGATAATAAGGTGGCTAACTAAGCTAATGGGACATTTGTCTTTAAAGCCAAGGCACAGAATATCAGTCATGATGTGGAGATGTCGGCGTTGGACTGGGGTGAACACAAGAAGAAGTCTCGCAACACCAGGTTAAAGTTCAACAGGTTTATTTGGTAGCAAATACCATTCGCTTTCGGAGCGCTGCTCCTTCGTCAGATAGATTGGAAATCTGCTCTCAAACAGGGCACAGAGACACAAAATCAAGTTACAGAATACTGATTAGAATGCGAATCCCTAAAGCCAGCCAGCTCTTAAAGATACAGACAATGTGAGTGGAGGGAGCATTAAGCACAGGTTAAAGAGATGTGTATTGTCTCCAGACAGAACAGCTCGTGAGATTCTGCAAGTCCAGGGGGCAAGCTGTGGGGGTTACTGATCATGTGACATAAATCCAACATCCCGGTTTAGGCCGTCCTCATGTGGGCGGAACTTGGCTATCAGTTTCTGCTCAGCGACTCTGCGCTGTCGTGTGTCGTGAAGGCCGCCTTGGAGAACGCTTACCTGAAGATCCAAGGCTGAATGCCCGTGACTGCTGAAGTGCTCCCCCACAGGAAGAGAACAGTCTTGCCTGGTGATTGTCGAGCGGTGTTCATTCATCCGTTGTTGCAGCGTCTGCATGGTTTCCCCAATGTACCATGCCTTGGGACATCCTTTCCTGCAGCGTATCAGGTAGACAACGTTGGCCGAGTTGCAAGAGTATGTACGGTGTACCTGGTAGATGGTGTTCTCACGTGAGATGATGGCATCCGTGTTGATGATCCGGCACGTCTTGCAGAGGTTGCTGTGGCAGGGTTGTGTGGTGTTGTGGTCACTGTTCTCCTGAAGGCTGGGTAGTTTGCTGCGGACGATGGTCTGTTTGAGGTTGTGCGGTTGTTTGAAGGCAAGAAGTGGGGGTGTGGGGATGGCCTTGGCGAGATGTTCGTCTTCATCAATGACATGTTGAAGGCTCCGGAGGAGATGCCGTAGCTTCTCCGCTCCGGGGAAGTACTGGACGACGAAGGGTACTCTGTCCACCGTGTCCCGTGTTTGTCTTCTGAGGAGGTCGGTGCGGTTTTTCGCTGTGGCGCATTGGAACTGTCGATCGATGAGTCGAGCGCCATATCCTGTTCTTATGAGGGCATCTTTCAGCGTCTGGAGGTGTCTGTTGCGATCCTCCTCATCCGAGCAGATCCTGTGTATTCGGAGGGCTTGTCCGTAGGGGATGGCTTCTTTAACGTGTTTAGGGTGGAAGCTGGAGAAGTGGAGCATCGTGAGGTTATCCGTGGGCTTGCGGTACAGTGAGGTGCTGAGGTGACTGTCCTTAATGGAGATGCGTGTGTCCAAGAACGCAACCGATTCCGGAGAGTAGTCCATGGTGAGTCTGATGGTGGGATGGAACTTGTTGATGTCATCATATAGTTGTTTCAGTGATTGCTCACCATGACTCCAAAGGAAGAAAATGTCATCGATGTATCTAGTGTATAGCATCGGATGAAGGTCCTGTGCAGTGAAGAAGTCTTGTTCGAACCTGTGCATGAAGACGTTGGCATGTTGAGGTGCGAATTTGGTCCCCATGGCTGTTCCGTGTGTCTGGATGAAGAACTGGTTGTTAAAGGTGAAGACATTGTGGTCCAGGATGAAGCGGATGAGTTGTAAAATTGCTTCCGGAAACTGGCAGTTGTCGGCGTTGAGTACTGAGGTCGTTGCAGCAGTGCCATCATCGTGCGGGATGCTGGTGTAGAGTGCCGAGACATCCATTGTGACGAGGAGTGGCTTTAAGACCTGGCTGGCTTTAGGGATTCGCATTCTAATCAGTATTCTGTAACTTGATTTTGTGTCTGTGCCCTGTTTGAGAGCACATTTCCACTCCATCTGACGAAGGAGCAGCGCTCCGCAAGCTTATGGTATTTGCTACCAAATAAACCTGTTGGACTTTAACCTGGTGTTGTGAGACTTCTTACAGAATATCAGAGCAGTGAGGCTACGATGGAGCTGTATAAAACATCTGAAGTCCAAAGAATTGAACACTGACCCTTCAAATCTGGGGAACAGCTGCTCCTTATCCACTCTGTCCGTGCCCCTCATAATCTTGTCCACCTCAATCAGGTCGCCCCTCAGTCTTCTCTGCTCCACCGAAAATAATCCAAGCTTCCGCAACCTCTCTTCATAACTTAAATGCTCCGTCCCAGGCAGCATCCTGGGGAATCTCCTCTGCACCCTCTCCAGTGCAATCACATCCTTCCTAAAATGTGGTGACCAGAACTGCACACAGTGCTCCAGCTGTGGCCTCACCACAGTTCGATACAACTCCAACGTGACTTCAACACAAACGGAAAATGCTGGAAAATCTCAGCAGGTCTGACAGCATCTCTGGGGAGAGAATCGAGCCAACGTTTGGAGTCTGGATAACCCTTGGTCAGAGCTGAGAGCGCAGAGAATCAGCGGAGATTTATACTGTGAGGGTCGGGGGGATGGAATGGGACAACGGGAATTGAAATGAGGAGACAGAAGGCTGAGAAGGTGCTAGAAAGTGTCCATTAATGATCAGAATGTGTGAATGGCAGAACAGGGATGCAGATTGTTAAAGGACTGCCCGAGGAATGTGGCAGTTGCCCTGAAAGGGGGAGGGGGAGGGGGCAAGAAGGAGAGCTGGAATGGAAAGTGGGAAAATGGAGCTGAGAAAGAAGGATGATAAAATGGATGAATCGGATGAAACAAAATGAAATAAAATCAATGGAAATGGGGTGAAGGTGGAGGAGAGAGTTCATGCTCTGAAGTTGTTGAACTCAATGTTGAGTCCAGAAGGCTGTAAAGTGTCCAATCGGAAGATGAGGGGCTGTTTCTCCAGTTTGCGTTCACTGGAACATTGCAAAAGGCCAAGGACGGACATGTGGACAGGAGAGCAGGGTGGTGTGTTGAAGCAGCAAGCGACAGGAAGGTTAGGGTCCTGTGTGCGGACGGAGTGAAGGTGCTCAGCAAAGCGATCACCCAGTCTCCGTTTGGTCTCTCCGATGTAGAGTCGAGCGCATTGGGAGCAGCGAATGCAACAGAGCAGATTGAAGGAGGAGCTCTTGCTGAATCTCAAAGTGGATAATATCACACTCCCCCCGCCAGTAAAAAATCACCTCCCCTTCAATCTCATCTGCTCCCAGTCACAGTGAGAGAGCGGCGAGTTCAACGGAGGAAAAAGGGAAGCTGTTGGAAGCCTGGATAGCTCAGTCAGTAGAGTATCAGACTTTTAATCTGAGGGTCCAGGGTTCAAGTCCCTGTTTGGGTGTTGCTTTTCTTCCACCCTGAACGCAATTGTTTGAGATGTGTTTCAAAATAGATGAACAGATGTCCTTTAACAAATTCCTCACACGCGATTGACAATTCCAAGAGTCGCCGGCAGCAACATTCATCCATTTTAATAGGTGCTCGATGGCCGGCGCATCACAGAGACGTGGCTGCAAGGGGATCAGGGCTGGGATCGAAATATCCAAGGATATGTGTCCTATGGAAAGGACAGGCAGATGGGCAAAGGGGGCGGGGTTGCATTGTTAGTCAGGAATGAAGTTAAATCGATAGCAGGAAGTGATATAGGATCAGAAGGTACAGAATCTCTGTGGGTCGAGTGGGGGAATCACAAAGGTAAAAAGACCCTGATGGGAGTTATGTACAGGCCCCCTCGCAGTCGTCAGGATGTGGGACAGAAAAATAAATCAGGAGATAGAAAAGGCAATGTTACAATAATCATGGGGGATTTCAATATGCAGGTGGAGTGGGAAAATCAGGTAGGTCGTGGATCCCAAGAACAGGAATTTGTGCAATGTCTAAGCGATGGTTTTTTGGAGCAGCTTGTGACAGAGTCTCCTCAGGAACAGGCAATTCTGGATTTGGTGATGTGTAATGAGGCAGACTTGATCAGGGAACTGAAGGTGAAGAACTTTAGGGAAAAGAGGGATAGCTCAGTTGGTAAAGCATTTGACTTTTAATTCGAGGGTTCAAGTCCCTGTTTGGGTGTTGATTTTGAGGGCGGCCCGGTAGCACAGTGGTTAGTACTGCTGCTTCACAGCTCCAGGGACCTGGGTTCGATTCCCGGCTCGGGTCACTGTCTGTGTGGAGTTTGCACATTCTCCTCGTGTCTGCGTGGGTTTCCTCCAGGTGCTCCGGTTTCCTCCCACAGTCCAAAGATGTGCGGGTTAGGTTGATTGGCCATGCTAAAATTGCCCCTTAGTGTCCTGGGATGTGTGGATTAGAGGGATTAGCGGGTAAAATATGTCGGGATATGGGGGTAGGGCCTGGGTGGGATTGTGGTCGGTGCAGACTCGATGGGCCAAATGGCCTCTTTCTGTACTGTAGGGTTTCTATGATATTCTATGAGTATAACATTGACAAGTGTGATGTTATCCACTTTGGAAGGAATAACAGTAAAATAGACTTATTTAAATAGTGAAAAATTACAACATGCTACTGTGCAGAGGGACCTGGGGGTCCTTGTGCATGAATCGCAAAAACTCAGTTTGCAGGTGCAGCAGGTGATCAAGAAGGGGAATGGAATGTTGGCCTTTATCGCGAAGGGGATGGAGTATAAAAGCAGGGAGGTCTTGCTGCAACTGTACAGGGTACTGGTGAGGCCGCAACTGGAGTACTGTGTGCAATTTTGGTCCCCTTATTTTCAGAAGTATGTAATGGCCTTGGAGGGAGTACAGAGAAGGTTCACCAGGTTGATACCGGAGATGAGGGGGTTAGCTTATGAGGAGAGATTGAGTAGATTGGGCCTGTACTCGTTGGAGTTTAGAAGGCTGAGGGGAGATCTTTATAGAGACATATAAGATAATGAACGGGCTCGACAGGGTAGAGGCAGAGAGATTCTTTCCACTTAGAAAGGAAACAAGAACTAGAGGACACAGCCTCAAAATAAGGGGGAGTCAGTTTAGTTCAGAGTTGAGGAGGAATTTCTTCTCTCAGAGGGTAGTGAATCTCTGGAATTCTCTGCCCATTGAAGCAGTGGAGGCTACCTCGTTAAATATGTTTCAAGAACAAAGAACAAAGAACAAAGAACAATACAGCACAGGAACAGGCCCTTCGGCCCTCCAAGCCCGCGCCGCTCCCCGGTCCAGGATTGAATCCTGAATCCAGGACCCCCGCCCAATTTTCCAGCCTATCTACATACCAATATCCTATCCACCGAGCTGTCCCTCACAGCTACGATGCTTTGTTCATTACAACCTATTAACTCACCCCCACCCCCCCATTCCAGACCATGTGATCTCCAGGGAGAGGCGAAAACCCAGAGTGAAAAACCCCAGGGCCAATATGGGGAAAAAAAAATCTGGGAAATTCCTCTCCGACCCCCTGAGGCGATTGAAACGAGTCCAGGAGATCACAATGGCCCTGATCGGAAAATGCTTCCCAACCCTAGTCATTTCCACTTCCACGAACACCATATGAATTCCCTGCCCCCGAGACAGGTTCCCAACTATCCGCAGTCTCGCTCTGTACTGGCACCAGCAAGATGATCATAGAATGAAGCCTTGAAACGAGAAACCAGGAACAATTAGCCCGCGCCGCTCCCTGGTCCAAACTAGACCACTCTTTTGTATCCCTCCATTCCCACTCCATTCATATAGCTGTCTAGATAAGTCTTAAACGTTCCCAGTGTGTCCGCCTCCACCACCTTGCCCGGCAACACATTCCAGGCCCCCACGACCCTCTGTGTGAAATATGTCCTTCTGATATCTGTGTTAAACCTCCCCCCCTTCACCTTGAACCTATGACCCCTCGTGAACGTCACCACCGACCCGGGGAAAAGCTTCCCACCGTTCACCCTATCTATGCCTTTCATAATTTTATACACCTCTATTAAGTCTCCCCTCATCCTCCGTCTTTCCAAGGAGAACAACCCCAGTTTCCCCAATCTCTCCTCATAACCAAGCCCCTCCATACCAGGCAACATCCTGGTAAACCTCCTCTGTACTCTCTCCAAAGCCTCCACGTCCTTCTGGTAGTGTGGCGACCAGAACTGGACGCAGTATTCCAAATGCGGCCCAACCAACGTTCTATACATCTGCAACATCAGACCTCAACTTTTATACTCTATGCCCCGTCCTATAAAGGCAAGCATGCCATATGCCTTCTTCACCACCTTCTCCACCTGTGACGTCACCTTCAAAGATCTGTGGACTTGCACACCCAGGTCCCTCTGTGTCTCTACACCCTTTATGGTTCTTCCATTTATCGTGTAGCTCCTCCCTACATTATTCCCACCAAAATGCATCACTTCGCATTTATCAGGATTGAACTCCATCTGCCATTTCCTTGCCCAAATTTCCAGCCTATCTATATCCTTCTGTAGCCTCTGACAATGTTCCTCACTATCTGCAAGTCCTGCCAGTTTTGTGTCGTCCGCAAACTTACTGATCACCCCAGTTACTCCTTCTTCCAGATCATTTATATAAATCACAAACAGCAGAGGTCCCAATACAGATCAGTCACAGGTAGATAGATTTCTGATCAATAAGGGAATTAAGGGTTATGGGGAGTGGGCGGGTAAGTCGAACTAACCACTATCAGATCAGCCATGATCTTATTGAATGGCGGGGCAGGCTCGAGGGGGTAGATGGCCTACTCCTGCTCCTATTTCTTATGTTCTTATGTTCTTAACCCTGAGGGAGCAGTGACCACAATATGATCGAATTTACCCTGCAGTTTGAGAGGGAGAAGCTGGAATCAGATGTAACGGTAATACAATTAAATAAAGGTAACAACAAAGACATGAGGGAGGAGCTGGCCAGAGTTGATTGGAAAGGGAGCCTCGCGGGGAAGACAGTGGAACAGCAATGGCAGGAGTTTTTGGGGGTTATTCGGGAGACAGAACAGAAATTCATCCCAAGGAGGAGGAAACATGCTGAGGGGAGGACGAGACATCCATGGCTGACGAGGGAAGCCAAGGACAGCATAAAAGCAAAAGAAAAAGCAGACAAAGTGGCAAGGATTAGTGGGAAGCCAGAGGATTGGGAAGCCTTTAAAAGCGAGCAGAGGACAACTAAAAAAGCAATAAGGGGGGAGAAGATGAAATATGAGTGTAAGTGAGCTAGTAATATAAAAGAAGATAGGAAGAGTTTTTTTCAATATATAAAAGGTAAGAGAGAGGCAAAAATAGCCATTGGACCACTGGAAAATGAGGCTGGAGAAGTAATAATAGGAAACAAAGCAATGGCAGAGGAACTGAATCGTTACTTTGCATCAGTCTTCACGGTGGAAGACACCAGTGGGATGTCAGAGCTCCAGGAGAGTCAGGGGGCACAGGTGAGTGTAGTGGCCATCACTAAGGAGAAGGTTCTGGGGAAACTGAAAGGTCTGAAGGTGGATAAATCACCTGGACCGGATGGACTACACCCCAGGGTTCTAACAGAGATCGCTGAGGAAATTGTGGAGGCGTTGGTGGTGATCTTCCAGGATTCACTGGAGGCAGGGAGGGTCCCAGAGGACTGGAAAGTACCTGATTTAACACCGCTGTTTAAGAAGGGAGGGAGGCAGCAGACGGGAAATTATAGGCCGGTTAGCCTGACTTCAGTCATTGGCAAGATTTTAGAGTCCATTATTAAAGATGAGATTGCGGGGTACTTGGAAGTGCATGATAAAATAGGACTGAGTCAGCACGGCTTCATCAAGGGGAGGTCATGTCTGACAAATCTGTTCGAGTTCTTTGAGGAGGTAACAAGGAAGTTAGATAAAGGAGAACCAGTGGATGTGATTGATTTAGATTTCCAAAAGGCCTGTGACAAGGTGCCGCATAGGAGACTGTTAAATAAGTTAAGAGCCCATGGTGTTAAGGGTAAGATCCTGGCATGGAGAGAGGATTGGCTGACTGGCAGAAGGCAGAGAGTGGGGATAAAGGGGTCTCTCTCAGGATGGCAGCCGGTGACTAGTGGTGTGTCTCAGGGGTCAGTGCTGGGACCACAACTTTTCACAACATACATTAACGATTTGGAGGAAGGAACTGAAGGCACCATTGCTAAGTTTGCAGATGATACAAAGATATGTAGAGGGACAGGTAGTATTGAGGAAGCAGGGGGGCTGCAGAAGGACTTGGACAGGTTAGGAGAGTGGGCAAAGAAGTGGCAGATGGAATACAATGTGGAAAAGTGTGAGGTTCTGCACTTTGGAAGGAGGAATGGAGGCAGAGACTATTTTCTAAATTGGGAAATGCTAAGGAAATAAGAAACACAAAGGGACTTGGGAGTCCTTGTTCAAGATTCTCCTAAGGTTAATGTGCAGGTTCAGTCGGCAGTGAGGAAAGCAAATGTAATGTTAGCATTCATGTCGAGAGGGCTAGAATACAAGAGCAGGGATGTACTTCTGAGGCTGTGGAAGGCTCTGGTCAGACCCCATTTGGAGTATTGTGAGCAGTTTTGGGCCCTGTATCTAAGGAAGGATGTGCTGGCCTTGGAAAGGGTCCAGAGGAGGTTCACAAGAATGATGCTTGGAATGAAGAGCTTGTGAGGAACAGTTGAGGACTCTGGGTCTGTACTCGTTGGAGTTTGGAAGGATGAGGGGGGATCTTATTGAAACTTACAGGATACTGTGAGGCCTGGATAGAGTGGACGTGGAGAGAATGTTTCCATTCGTGGGAAAAACTAGAACCAGAGGGCACAACATCAGGCTAAAGGGACGATCCTTTAAAACAGAGATGAGGAGGAATTTCTTCAGCCAGAGAGTGGTGAATCCGTGGAACTCTTTGCCGCAGAAGGCTGTGGAGGCCGGGTCATTGAGTGTCTCAGACAGAGATAGATAGGTTCTTGATTAATAAGGGGATCAGGGGTTATGGGGAAAAGGCAGGAGAATGGGGATGAGAAAAATATCAGCCATGATTGAATGGCGGAGCAGACTCGATGGGCCGAGTGGCCTAATTCTGTTACTGTGTCTTATGGTCATTTAAAATGGGCCTCTGGGCTTCTTTTCCTGTGATCGAACTGTGTGACGGGAAAGTTACGGCTTCTCAGAGTTGCAAAATGCAACATGCACAAAGGCACCGCTGAGATTTGAACTCAGGATCTCCTGTTTACTAGACAGGCACTTTAACCAACAAAGCCACAGCACCTCCAAAAAAGTCGAACCAATGTTATAATTTATTACAAAATTAAAAGCAAAATCCTGTGGATGCTGCAACCTGAAACCATCTGGTCCTCCGAGCTGCTTCACTATTTACTAAGGCCATGGCTGATCATAAGAACATAAGAACATAAGAAATAGGAGCAGGAGTCGGCCATCTAGCTCCTCG
The DNA here is from genome assembly GCF_964213995.1 of Mustelus asterias. Taxonomy (NCBI): domain Eukaryota; kingdom Metazoa; phylum Chordata; class Chondrichthyes; order Carcharhiniformes; family Triakidae; genus Mustelus; species Mustelus asterias. The sequence continues at coordinate 87,461,124 of NC_135816.1, read as the reverse complement.
AGCCTGCCCCGCCATTCAATAAGATCATGGCTGATCTGAAGTGAATCAGTTCCACTTACCCGCCTGATCCCTATAACCCCTAATTCCCCTACCGATAAGGAATCCATCTATCCGTGATTTAAACATATTCAACGAGGAAGCCTCCACCACTTCAGTGGGCAGAGAATTCCGGAGATTCACCACCCTCTGAGAGAAGAAGTTCCTCCTCAACTCTGTCCTAAACTGACCCCCCTTTATTTTGAGGCTGTGCCCCCTAGTTCTGGTTTCCTTTCTAAGTGGAAAGAATCTCTCCACTCCTACCCTATCCAGCCCCTTCATATCTTATATGCCTCTATAAGATCACCCCTCAGCCTTCTAAACTCCAACGAATACAAACCCAATCTGCTCAATCTCAACTCATAGTCAACACCCCTCATCTCCGGTATCAACCTGGTGAACCTTCTCTGCACTCCCTCCAAGGCCAATATATCTTTTCGCAAATAAGGGGACCAAAACTGCACACAGTATTCCAGCTGTGGCCTCACCAATGCCTTGTACCGATGCAGCAAGACTTCTCTGCTTTTATATTCTATCCCCCTCGCGGTAAATGCCAACATCCCATTTGCCTTCTTGATCACCTGTTGTATTTGCAGATCCCTTTCTGTTGGCTTCCACATTCTCCATATTCCCCTCCCCCTCCCCGATAATCTTTAATTCTCTCACTCAACAAATATCTAACTCCCTCCGCCAGGAAAATATTCAGTGACCCCGTCCTCCAGCACCTTCTGAGGCAGAGTTGAAAAGTGGCACAAGCCTCTGAGAGAAAACAAATCTCATCATCTCTTGACCTAAAAGGGCGCCCCCTAATGTTCAAACAGCGCCCCCTTGTTTTGGCCTCACCCACAACAGGAAACATCTTTTCCACCTCCACCTTCCCAAGACCGTTCAGCATCTTAGAAACTTTAATCCAGTCACCCCTTCACTTTCCTAAACTCCAGCTGAAAGAAGCCCAGTCTGTCCAATCCAACCTCATGAGAAAACCCGCTCATTCCAGGGAGCAATCCAGTAACCACCCACCGACCCCCACCCTGAACTGCTTCCAGCTCATTTGCATTCATGGTCATGTGGCTCCATAGTGTAGTGGTTATCACGTCTGCCTCACACGCAGAAGGTCCTGGGTTCGAAGCCCAGTGGAGCCAGTGGTATTTTGTTCCTATTCCCAGAGAGCAGTGGAACTGCCTTGAACTCGCCGCACTTTCACACTGACTTGTCCTTTGAATGAGACTGGTGAGACTTTAAACTAGAAAGGTTGGGGGGAGGGAATCGAAATGAGGGGACTGAGAGCGAGGAGGTTAGCTCGCAAATAGATAAGGAATGTAGACAGGGTAAGAGGGAGGTTAGACGAGTGAGGGAGAAGGGAAGTGCTCAGGCTGAAGGTCTGAGATGTGTCTATTTTAATGCCAGGAGTGTAGTGAATAAAGTGGATGAGCTTGGAGCGTGGATTGCTGCTTCGAATTGTGATGTGGTGGCCATTACGGAGACTTGGATGTCTCAGGGACAGGACTGGGTGCTTCAGGTGCCGGGTTTTAGATGTTTCAGGAAGGACAGGGAGGGAGGCAAGAGAGGGGGGGGAGTGGCACTGTTGATCAGGGATAGTGTCACGGCTGTAGAGAAGGTGGACGCCGTGGAGGGACTGACTACGGAATCTCTGTGGGTGGAGGTTAGGAACAGGAAGGGGTCGGTAACTTTGCTGGGTGTTTTCTATAGGCCGCCCAATAGTAACAGAGATGTTGAGGAGCAGATGGGGAAACAGATCCTGGAGAGATGTAGGAATAACAGAGTTGTCGTGATGGGAGATTTTAATTTCCCAAACATAGATTGGAATATCCCTAGGGCTAGGGGTTTGGATGGAGAGGAGTTTGTTAGGTGTGTCCAGGAGAGTTTCCTGACACAGTATGTGGATAAGCCTACTAGAGGAGAGGCTGTTCTTGATCTGGTGCTGGCTAATGAACCTGGACAGGTGGAGGATCTCTCGGTGGGTGAGCATCTTGGGGATAGCGATCATAATTCTATCTCCTTCATGATAGCATTGGAAAGAGATAGGGTCAGGCAGGCTAGGAAAGTGTTTCTCTGGAGTAAAGGGAAATACAGTGTCATCAGGGAGGAAATTAGACGGGTAAATTGGAAGGAGGCATTCTTGGGGAAAAGTACCGAAGGAAAGTGGAGGATTTTCAAGGAATGTTTGTCTGGAGCTCTGCATGACAACGTTCCGATGAGACAGGGGGGTGTTGGTAGGGTACGGGAACCGTGGTGCACGAAGGTTGTGATGAACCTGGTGAATAAGAAAAGAGAGGCGTACAGAAGGTTCAGAGAGCTAGGAGGTGTTAAGGATTTAGAGGAGTATACGCGATGTAGGAAGGAGCTTAAGAAGGAAATTAGGAGAGCGAGAAGGGGTCATGAGAAGACCTTGGCGGGTAAGATTAAGGAGAATCCCAAGGCTTTCTACAAATATGTCAAGAGTAAAAGGATGAGATGTGAAGGCATAGGACCCTTAAAAGGTGAAGGGGGAAAAGTTTGTGCGGAACCGTTAGAAATGGCGGAGGTGCTTAATGAATACTTTACCTCGGTATTCACGGTGGAAAGGGATCTGGGTGGTTGTACTGCTGGATTGCGGAGGACAGAAAGGATCGAGCATGTGGACATAAAGAAAGAGGATGTGTTGGAACTATTGAATGGCATCAAGGTTGGTAAGTCGCCGGGACCGGATGGGATGTACCCCAGGTTACTGTGGGAGGCGAGGGAGGAGATTGCGGAGCCTTTGGCGATGATCTTTGCATCGTCGATGGAGACGGGAGAGGTTCCGGAGGATTGGAGGATTGCGGATGTGGTCCCTATATTCAAGAAAGGGAACAGGGACAGCCCGGGAAATTACCGACCGGTGAGTCTAACCTCAGTGGTTGGTAAGTTGATGGAGAGGATCCTGAGAGACAGGATTTATGATCATCTAGAGAAGTTTAGTATGATCAAAAGTAGTCAGCACGGCTTTGTCAGGGGCAGGTCGTGCCTTACGAGCCTGGTTGAGTTCTTTGAAAATGTGACCAAGCACATTGACGAAGGAAGAGCGGTGGATGTGGTCTATATGGACTTCAGCAAGGCGTTCGATAAGGTCCCCCATGCAAGACTTCTTGAGAAAGTGAGAGGGCATGGGATCCAAGGGGCTGTTGCCTTGTGGATCCAGAACTGGCTTGCCTGCAGAAGGCAGAGAGTGGCTGTGGAGGGGTCTTTCTCTGCATGGAGGTCAGTGACCAGTGGAGTGCCCCAGGGATCTGTTCTGGGACCCTTGCTGTTTGTCATTTTCATAAATGACCTGGATGAGGAAGTGGAGGGATGGGTTGGTAAGTTTGCTGACGACACCAAGGTAGGTGGTGTTGTGGATAGTTTGGAGGGATGTCAGAAGTTGCAGCGAGACATAGATAGAATGCAAGACTGGGCGGAGAAGTGGCAGATGGACTTCAACCCGGATAAGTGTGTAGTGATCCATTTTGGCAGATCCAATGGGATGGAGCAGCAGTATAAAATGAAGGGTACCATTCTTAGCAGTGTAGAGGATCAGAAGGACCTTGGGGTCCGGGTCCATAGGACTCTTAAATCGGCCTCGCAGGTGGAGGATGCGGTCAAGAAGGCGTATGGCGTACTAGCCTTCATTAATCGAGGGATTGAGTTTAGGAGTCGGGAGATAATGCTGCAGCTTTATAGGACCCTGGTTAGACCCCACTTGGAGTACTGCGCGCAGTTCTGGTCACCTCATTACAGGAAAGATGTTGAAGCCATTGAAAGGGTGCAGAGGAGATTTACAAGGATGTTGCCTGGATTGGGGGGCATGCCTTATGAGGATAGGTTGAGGGAGCTTGGTCTCTTCTCCCTGGAGAGACGAAGGATGAGAGGTGACCTGATAGAGGTTTACAAGATGTTGAGGGGTCTGGATAGGGTGGACTCTCAGAGGCTATTTCCAAGGGCTGAAATGGTTGCTACGAGAGGACACAGGTTTAAGGTGCTGGGGGGTAGGTACAGGGGGGATGTCAGGGGTAAGTTTTTCACTCAGAGGGTGGTGGGTGAGTGGAATCGGCTGACGTCGGTGGTGGTGGAGGCAAACTCGTTGGGGTCTTTTAAGAGACTTCTGGATGAGTACATGGGATTTAATGGGATTGAGGGCTATAGATAGGCCTAGAGGTGGGGATGTGATCGGCGCAACTTGTGGGCCGAAGGGCCTGTTTGTGCTGTGGCTTTCTATGTTCTATGTTCTATGAATGGTCGGATGCCAACAAGTGCAGAGGACCCGAGAGACTTGGGGTTCATGTCCACAGATCCCTGAAGGCGCCAGGACAGGTAGATCAGGTGGTTAACTGGGCTAATGGGTTACTTGTCTTTATAGCCGAGGCACAGAATATCAGAGCAGAGAGGCTACGATGGAGCTGTATAAAATGTCTGAAGACCAAAGAATTGAACACTGACCCTTCAAATCTGGGGAACAGCTGTTCCTTATCCACTCTGTCCGTGCCCCTCATAAACTTGTCCACCTCAATCAGGTCGCCCCTCAGTCTTCTCTGCTCCAATGAAAATAATCCAAGCTTCCGCAATCTCTCTTCATAACTTAAATGCTCCGTCCCAGGCAGCATCCTGGGGAATCTCCTCTGCACCCTCTCCAGCGCAATCACATCCTTCCTAAAATGTGGTGACCAGAACTGCACACAGTGCTCCAGCTGTGGCCTCACCACAGTTCGATACAACTCCAACATGACTTCAACACAAACAGCTGACTTACTGTTGGACTCATTATAGGAACGAGAGAGGAAGGATCTAAAATGGAGGATTTCATGAGGTTCTTGTTCTGCCAAATCGATGAAATGCTCAGCACGATTTGGCATTGAGACATTTAGAAAGTTACACCAAATAATCATCTTGACCCCAAAGTGGATAATATCACACTTCCCCACCCCCATTAAAAAATGAACTCTCCTTCAAACCTTTCTGCTCGAACTCACTGTGAGAGAGCGGCTTGTTCAACAGAGGGAAAAGACAGCTGTGGTAAAGCCTGAATTGCTCAGTCAGTAAAACATTGCACTTTTAATCTGAGGGTCCCTGTTTGGGTGTTGCTTTTCTTCCACCCTGAACACAATTGTTTGAGATGTGTTTCAAAATAGATGAACAGATGTCCTTTAACAAATTCCTCACACGCGATTGACAATTCCAAGAGTCGCCGGCAGCAACATTCATCCATTTTAATAGGTGCTCGATGGCCGGCGCGTCACAGAGACGTGGCTGCAAGGGGATCAGGGCTGGGATCGAAATATCCAAGGATATGTGTCCTATGGAAAGGACAGGCAGATGGGCAAAGGGGGCGGGGTTGCATTGTTAGTCAGGAATGAAGTTAAATCGATAGCAGGAAGTGATATAGGATCAGAAGGTACAGAATCTCTGTGGGTCGAGTGGAGGAATCACAAAGGTAAAAAGCCCCTGATGGGAGTTATGTACAGGCCCCCTCGCAGTCGTCAGGATGTGGGACAGAAAAATAAATCAGGAGATAGAAAAGGCAATGTTACAATAATCATGGGGGATTTCAATATGCAGGTGGAGTGGGAAAATCAGGTAGGTCGTGGATCCCAAGAACAGGAATTTGTGCAATGTCTAAGCGATGGTTTTTTGGAGCAGCTTGTGACAGAGTCTACTGGGGAACAGGCAACCCCATATTGTGTCAGGAAACCCTCCTGCACACACTGTACAAAAACTGCCCCATCCGAACTATTTGACCTACAAAGGTTCCAATCAATATTTGGAAAGTTAAAGTCCCCCATGACAACTACCCTGTGACCCCCACACATATCCATAATCTGCTTAGCAATTTCTTCCTCCACATCTCTATTACTATTTGGGGGCCTATAGTAAACTCCTAACAACGTGACCGCTCCTTTCCTATTTCTAACCTCAGCCCATATTACCGCAGTGTGCAGATCCCCCTCGAAGTGCCTTTCCGCAGCCGTTAAACTATCCTTGATCAACAATGCCACTCCTCCACCTCTTTTACCAGCTTCCCTACCACTTACTGAAACATCTATCCCCCGGAACGTCCAACAACCATTCCCGTCCTTGTTCTACCCATGTCTTCGTAATGGCCACAACATCGTAGTCCCAAGTACCAATCCATGCCCCAAGTTCATCTACCTTGTTCCGGATGCTCCTTGCATTGAAGTAGACACACTTCAACCCACCTTCCTGTCTACCGGTACCCACCCTTGACCCTGATACCTTCCCCAATACCTCACCACCCTCACTGACTTCTGGACTACAACTCCTTTTCCCACTCCCCTGACACATTAGTTTAAACCCCCCTGAAGAGCCGGAACAAATTTCCCTCCTAGGATATTGGTGCCCCTCTGGTTCAGGTGCACCCCGTCCTGTGTGTACAGGTCCCACCTTCCCCAGAATGTGTTCCAATTATCCACGTATCTGAAACCCTCCCTCCTACACCATCCCTGCAACCACATGTTTAACTGCACTCTCTCCCTGTTCCTCAACTCGCTATCACGTGGCACCGGCAACGTACCAGAGATGACCACATGTTTTGTCTTGGCATATTAACATACAGTGAAAAGTATTGTTTCCTGCGCGCTATACAGACAAAGCATACTGATCATAGAGAAGGAAAGGAGAGGGTGCAGAATGTAGTGTTTCAGTCATAGCTAGGGTGTAGAGAAAGATCAATAGGTCCATTCAAAAGTCTGACAGCAGCAGAGAAGAAGCTGTTCTTGAGTCGGTTGGCACATGACCTCAGACTTTTATATCTTTTACCCAATGGAAGAAGGTGGAAGAGAGAATGTCCGGGGTGTATGGGGTCCTTAATTATGCTGGCTGCTTTACTAAGGCAGTGAGTGGGAAGTGTAGACAGAATCAATGGATGGGAGGCTGGTTTGCGTGATGGTTTGGGTTACATTCACAACCTTTTGTAGTTCCTTGCGGTTTTGGGCAGAGCAGGAGCCATACCAAGCTGTGATACAACCAGAAAGAATGCTTTGTATGGTGCCTCTGTAAAAGTTGGTGAGAGTCGTAGCTGACATGCCAAATTTCCTTAGTCTTCTGAGAAAGTAGAGGCGTTGGTGGGCTTTCTTAACTATAGTGACAGCACGGGGGGACCAGGACAGGTTGTTGGTGATCTGGACACCTAAAAACATGAAGCTCTCGACCCTTTCTACTTCATCCCCGTTGATATAGACAGGGGCATGTTCTCCACTACGCTTCCTGGAGTCGATGACAATCTCCTTCGTTTTGTTGACATTGAGGGAGAGATTATTGTTGCCACACCAGTTCACCAGATTCTCTATCTCATTCCTGTACTCTGTCTCATCATTGTCTGAGATCCGACCCATTACGGTGATGTCGTCAGCAAACTTGAAAATCGAGTTGGAGGGGAATTTGGCCAGACGGTCAGAGGCGTATAAGGAGTATAGTAGGGGGCTGAGAACACAGCCTTGTGGGGCACCGGTGTTTAGGACAATCGTGGAGGAGGTGATGTACTGACAGACACTCAGCACAGCGACAAACACAATGATATTGACCTGGGAGTGGGAAGAGGGCAGATTCACAACAAAATTCTGCCTTTTAATTGGTTAATGAGGAGAGTGATTGCTCCTATTGTCTTCAGTGTGTTGAAGTGAAGAGTGGACTGATGGAGATATCGACAGTGTTAAAACTGTTCAACTTGGGAAACTATTTCAGCCGACCCTGAGCAATGGGAACATATCGGACGACACGGTAGCACAATGGTTAGCACTGTAACTTCACAACTCCAGCGACCTGGGTTCGATTCCTCGCTTGGGTCACTGTCTGTGTGGAGTTTGCACATTCTCCCTGTGTCTGTGTGGGTTTCCTCCGGTTTCCTCCCACAGTCCAAAGATGTGCAGGTTAGGTTGATTGGCCATGCTAAAAATTGCCCTTAGTGTCCTGAGATGTGTGGGTCAGTGGGTGGATATGGGAGTAGGGCCTGGGTGGGATTGTGGTTGGTGCAGACTCGATGGGCTGAATGGCCTCTTTCGGCACTGTAGGATTTCTATGATTGCCCAATGAAGAGGTAAGTGATGAAGTAACTTCTTTTTCACGGATGGTTCGCTGGAAAGAGAGAACACAATTTTCAAAAACAAAAGGATTGAAACTACGGCAAAATATTGGTGAAAGATGTCCATATGAACAAAAGTCATCGTTAACAGGTAGCACGGAGGTTTTAACTCAGGAATACCAGCCGACTGGACAAGCGCATTAACCAACTGAACCACGGGGGACTGACTGTTAGACTCATTATAGGAACGAGAGAGGAAGGATCTAAAGTGGAGGATTTCATGAGGTCCTTGTTCTGCCAAATCGATTTGACTTTTGGATATTTAGAAATTTACAGCAAATAATCATCTTGACCTCAAAGTGGATAATATCACACTTCCCCTCCCCCATTAAAAAATGAACTCTCCTTCAATCTTATCTGCTCGAACTCACTGTGAGAGAGCGGCGAGTTCATCAGAGGGAAAAAGGGGCTGGCTTCAAGCCTGGATACCTCAGTCAGTAGAGCATCAGGCTTTTAATCTGAGGGTCCAGGGTTCAAATCCCTGTTTGGGTTTTGCTTTTCTTCCACCCTGAACACAATTGTTTGAGATGTGTTTCAAAATAGATAAACAGATGTCCTTTAACAAATTCCTCACACGCGATTGACAATTCCAAGAGTCGCTGGCAGCAACATTCATCCATTTTAATAGGTGCTCGATGGCCGGCGCAGACAAAATGTGCCTCTGAGCTTCTTTTCCTGCTGTCGAACTGTGTGACGGGAAAGTTGTGGCTTCTCAGAGATAAAAAACACAACATCCTCAAAGGCACCACTGAGATTCCAGCTCAGGATCTCCTGTTGACTAAACAGGCGCTTTAACCAACTAAACCACGGCACCAACAGAAACGTTAAAACAGTGTTATAATTTGTAAATAAAGATAAAAGCAAAATCCTGTGGATGCTGCAACCTGAAACCATCTGGTCCTTCGAGCTGCTTCACTATTTACTAAGGCCATGGCTGATCCCTTTCTGGTGGCTTCCACATTCTCCATATTCCCCTCCCCCTCCCCGTTAATCTTTAATTCTCTCACTCAACAAATATCGAACTCCCTCCGCCAGGAAAATATTCAGTGACCCCGTCCTCCAGCACCTTCTGAGGCAGAGTTTAAAAGTGGCACAAGCCTCTGAGAGAAAACAAATCTAGTCATCTCTTGTCCTAAAAGGACGCCCCCTAATGTTCAAACAGCGCCCCCTTGTTTTGGCCTCACCCACAAGAGGAAACATCTTTTCCACCTCCACCTTCCCAAGACCGTTCAGCATCTTAGAAACTTTAATCCAGTCACCCCTTCACTTTCCTAAACTCCAGCTGAAAGAAGCCTAGTCTGTCCAATCCAACCTCATGAGAAAACCCGCTCATTCCAGGGAGCAATCCAGTAACCACCCACCGCCCCCCGACCATGAACTGCCTCCAGCTCAGTTACATTCACAGTCATGTGGTTCCATAGTGTAGTGGTTATCACGTCTGCCTCACACGCAGAAGGTCCTGGGTTCAAAGCCCAGTGGAGCCAGTGGTATTTTGTTCCTATTCCCAGAGAGCAGTGGAACTGCCTTGAACTCCCCGCTCTTTCACAGTGACTTGTCCTTTGAATGGTCGGATGCCAACAAGTGCAGAGGACCCGAGAGACTTGGGGTTCATGTCCACAGATCCCTGAAGGCAGCAGGACAGGTAGATCAGGTGGTCAACAAGGCATATGGGAACCTTGTCTTTATAGCCGAGGTATAGAATATCAGAGCAGAGAGGCTATGGTGGAGCTGTATAAAATATTAGAAGACCAAAGAATTGAACACTGACCCTTCAAATCTGGGGAACAGCTGCTCCTTTTTCACTCTGTCCGTGCCCCTCATAATCTTGCACAACTCAATCAGATCCCACTTCAGTCTTCTCTGCTCCAGGAAAAACAACTGAAGCTGATCCAAACTCTTTTCATAACTTCAATGCTCCGTCCCAGGCCTCACAGTATCCTGTAAGTTTCAATAAGATCCCCCCTCATCCTTCCAAACTCCAATGAGTACAGACCCAGAGTCCTCAACTGTTCCTCACAAGCTCTTCATTCCAGGGATCATTCTTGTGAACCTCCTCTGGACCCTTTCCAAGGCCAGCACATCCTTCCTTAGATACAGGGCCCAAAACTTCAGCCAGAGAGTGGTGAATCTGTGGAACTCTTTGCCGCAGAAGGCTGTGGAGGCCAGGTCATTGAGTGTCTAAGACAGAGATAGATAGGTTCTTGATTAATAAGGGGATCAGGAGTTATGGGGAAAAGGCAGGAGAATGGGGATGAGAAAAATATCAGCCATGATTGAATGGCGGAGCAGACTTGATGGGCCGAGTGGCCTAATTCTGTTACTGAGGGATTTGGGATTGTTTTCGCTGGAAAGGCGGCGGCTAAGAGGGGATCTTATTGAAACATATAAGATGATTAGAGGTTTAGATAGGGTGGATAGTGATAGCCTTTTTCCTCTGATGGAGAAATCCAGCACGAGGGGGCATGGCTTTAAATTGAGGGGGGGTAGTTATAGAACCGATGTCAGGGGTAGGTTCTTTACCCAGAGGGTGGTGAGGGATTGGAATGCCCTGCCAGCATCAGTAGTAAATGCGCCTAGTTTGGGGGCGTTTAAGAGATCCGTAGATAGGTTCATGGACGAAAAGAAATTGGTTTAGGTTGGAGGGTCACAGTTTTTTTTTTTTAACTGGTCGGTGCAACATCGTGGGCCGAAGGGCCTGTTCTGCGCTGTAATGTTCTATGTTCTATGTTCTATGTGTCTTATGGTCATTTAAAATGGGCCTCTGGGCTTCTTTTCCTGTGATCGAACTGTGTGACGGGAAAGTTACGGCTTCTCAGAGTTGCAAAATGCAACATGCACAAAGGCACCGCTGAGATTTGAACTCAGGATCTCCTGTTTACTCGACAGGCACTTTAACCAACTAAGCCACGGCACCTACAGAAAAGTCGACCCAATGTAATAATTTATTACAAAATTAAAAGCAAAATCCTGTGGATGCTGCAACCTGAAACCATCTGATCCTTCGAGCTGCTTCACTATTTACTAAGGCCATGGCTGATCATAAGAACATAAGAGCATAAGAAATAGGAGCAGGAGTCGGCCACCTAGCCCCTCGAGCCTGCCCCGCCATTCAATAAGATCATGGCTGATCTGAAGTGAATCAGTTCCACTTACCCGCCTGATCCCTATAACTCCTAATTCCCCTACCGATCAGGAATCCATCTATCCATGACTTAAACATATTCAACGAGGAAGCCTCCACCACTTCAGTGGGCAGAGAATTCCAGAGATTCACCACCCTCTGAGAGAAGAAGTTCCTCCTCAACTCTGTCCTAAACTGACCCCCCTTTATTTTGAGGCTGTGCCCCCTAGTTCTGGTTTCCTTTCTAAGTGGAAAGAATCTCTCCACTCCTACCCTATCCAGCCCCTTCATTATCTTATATGCCTCTATAAGATCACCCCTCAGCCTTCTAAACTCCAACGAATACAAACCCAATCTGCTCAATCTCTCCTCATCGTCAACACCCCTCATCTCCGGTATCAACCTGGTGAACCTTCTCTGCACTCCCTCCAAGGCCAATATATCTTTTCGCAAATAAGGGGACCAAAACTGCACACAGTATTCCAGCTGTGGCCTCACCAATGCCTTGTACAGATACAGCAAGACTTCTCTGCTTTTATATTCTATCCCCCTCGCGAGAAATGCCAACATCCCATTTGCCTTCTTGATCACCTGTTGTATTTGCAGATCCCTTTCTGTTGGCTTCCACGTTCTCCATATTCCCCTCCCTCTCCCCGATAATCTTTAATTCTCTCACTCAACAAATATCTAACTCCCTCCGCCAGGAAAATATTCAGTGACCCCGCCCTCCAGCACCTTCTGAGGCAGAGTTTAAAAGTGGCACAAGCCTCTGAGAGAAAACAAATCTAATCATCTCTTGTCCTAAAAGGGCGCCCCCTAATGTTCAAACAGCGCCCCCTTGTTTTGGCCTCACCCACAACAGGAAACATCTTTTCCACCTCCACCTTCCCAAGACCGTTCAGCATCTTAGAAACTTTAATCCAGTCACCCCTTCACTTTCCTAAACTCCAGCTGAAAGAAGCCCAGTCTGTCCAATCCAACCTCATGAGAAAACCCGCTCATTCCAGGGAGCAATCCAGTAACCACCCACCGCCCCCCGACCATGAACTGCCTCCAGCTCAGTTACATTCACAGTCATGTGGTTCCATAGTGTAGTGGTTATCACATCTGCCTCACACACAGAAGGTCCTGGGTTCGATCCCCAGTGGAGCCTGTGGTATTTTGTTCCTTTTTTCAGAGAGCAGTGGAACTGCCTTGAACTCGCCGCTCTTTCACACTGACTTGTCCTTTGAATGGTTGGATGCCAACAAGTGCAGAGGACCCGAGAGACTTGGAGTTCATGTCCATATATCCCTGCAAGTGGAAAGACAGATAAGAAGGTGGCTAACTAAGCTAATGGGACATTTGCCTTTACAGCCAAGGCACAGAATATCAGTCATGATGTGGAGATGTCGGGGTTGGACTGGGGTGAACACAAGAAGAAGTCTCACAACACCAGGTTAAAGTTCAACAGGTTTATTTGGTAGCAAATACCATTAGCTTTCGGAGCGCTGCTCCTTCATCAGATAGATTGGAAATCTGCTCTCAAACAGGGCACAGAGACACAAAATCAAGTTACAGAATACTGATTAGAATGCGAATCCCTAAAGCCAGCCAGCTCTTAAAGATACAGACAATGTGAGTGGAGGGAGCATTAAGCACAGGTTAAAGAGATGTGTATTGTCTCCAGACAGAACAGCTCGTGAGATTCTGCAAGTCCAGGGGGCAAGCTGTGGGGGTTACTGATAATGTGACATAAATCCAACATCCCAGTTTAGGCCGTCCTCATGTGTGCGGAACTTGGCTATCAGTTTCTGCTCAGCAACTCTGCGCTGTCGTGTGTCGTGAGGGCCGCCTTGGAGAACGCTTACCTGAAGATCCAAGGCTGAATGCCCGTGACTGCTGAAGTGCTCCCCCACAGGAAGAGAACAGTCTTGCCTGGTGATTGTCGAGCAGTGTTCATTCATCCGTTGTCGCAGCGTCTGCATGGTTTCCCTAATGTACCATGCCTCGGGACATCCTTTCCTGCAGCGTATCAGGTAGACAACGTTGGCCGAGTTGCAAGAGTATGTACGGTGTCCCTGGTAGATGGTGTTCTCACGTGAGATGATGGCATCCGTGTCGATGATCCGGCACGTCTTGCAGAGGTTGCTGTGGCAGGGTTGTGTGGTGTCGTGGTCACTGTTCTCCTGAAGGCTGGGTAGTTTGCTGCAGACAATGGTCTGTTTGAGGTTGCGCGGTTGTTTGAAGGCAAGAAGTGGGGGTGTGGGGATGGCCTTGGCGAGATGTTCGTCTTCATCAATGACATGTTGAAGGCTCCGGAGGAGATGCCGTAGCTTCTCCGCTCCGGGGAAGTACTGGACGATGAAGGGTACTCTGTCCACTGTGTCCCGTGTTTGTCTTCTGAGGAGGTCGGTGCGGTTTTTCGCTGTGGCGCGTCGGAACTGTCGATCGATGAGTCGAGCGCCATATCCTGTTCTTATGAGGGCATCTTTCAGCGTCTGGAGGTGTCTGTTGCGATCCTCCTCATCCGAGCAGATCCTGTGTATTCGGAGGGCTTGTCCGTAGGGGATGGCTTCTTTAACGTGTTTAGGGTGGAAGCTGGAGAAGTGGAGCATCGTGAGGTTATCCGTGGGCTTGCGGTACAGTGAGGTGCTGAGGTGACCATCCTTAATGGAGATGCGTGTGTCCAAGAATGCAACCGATTCCGGAGAGTAGTCCATGGTGAGTCTGATGGTGGGATGGAATGTGGATGTCATCATATAGTTGTTTCCGTGATTGCTCACCATGAGTCCAAAGGAAGAAAATGTCATCGATGTATCTAGTGTATAGCATCGGTTGAAGGTCCTGTGCGGTGAAGAAGTCTTGTTCGAACCTGTGCATGAAGATGTTGGCATATTGAGGTGCGAATTTGGTCCGCATGGCTGTTCCATGTGTCTGAATGAAGAACTGGTTGTTGGAGGTGAAGACATTGTGGTCCAGGATGAAGCGGATGAGTTGTAAAATTACATCCGGAAACTGGCAGTTGTCGGCGTTGAGTACTGAGGCCGTTGCAGCATTGCCATCATCGTGGGGGATGCTGGTGTAGAGTGCCGAGACATCCATTGTGACGAGGAATGGCTTTAAGACCTGGCTGGCTTTAGGGATTCGCATTCTAATCAGTGTTCTGTAACTTGTTTTTGTGTCTGTGCCCTGTTTGAGAGCACATTTCCACTCCATCTGACGAAGGAGCAGCGCTCCGCAGGCTTATGGTATTTGCTACCAAATAAACCTGTTGGACTTTAACCTGGTGTTGTGAGACTTCTTACAGAATATCAGAGCAGAGAGGCTGTGATGGAGCTGTATAAAAAGTCTGAAGTCCAAAGAATTGAACACTGACCCTTCAAATCTGGGGAACAGCTGCTCCTTATCCACTCTGTCCCTGCCCCTCATAATCTTGTCCACCTCAATCAGGTCGCCCCTCAGTCTTCTCTGCTCCACCGAAAATAATCCAAGCTTCCGCAACCTCTCTTCATAACTTAAATGCTCCGTCCCAGGCAGCATCCTGGGGAATCTCCTCTGCACCCTCTCCAGTGCAATCACATCCTTCCTAAAATGTGGTGACCAGAACTGCACACAGTGCTCCAGTTGTGGCCTCACCACAGTTCGATACAACTCCAACATGACTTCAACACAAACAGAAATTGCTGGAAAATCTCAGCAGGTCTGACAGCATCTCTGGGGAGAGAATCGAGCCAACGTTTGGAGTCTGGATGACCCTTGGTCAGAGCTGAGAGCGCAGAGAATCAGCGGAGATTTATACTGTGAGGGTCGGGGGGATGGAATGGGACAACGGGAATTGAAATGAGGAGACAAAAGGCTGAGAAGGTGCTAGAAAGGGTCCATTAATGATCAGAATGTGTGAATGGCAGAACAGAGATGCAGATTGTTAAAGGACTGCCCGAGGAATGTGGCAGTTGCCCTGAAAGGGGGAGGGGGAGGGGGCAAGAAGGAGAGCTGGAATGGAAAGTGGGAAAATGGAGGTGAGTCACAGAGTGATAGAGGTTTACAGCATGGAAACAGGCCCTTCAGCCCAACTTATCCATGCCGCCTTTTTTTTAAACCCCTAACCTAATCCCAATTGCCCACATTTGTCCCATATCCCGCTATACCCATCGTACCCATGTAACTGTCTAAATGCTTCTCAAAAGACAAAATTGTACCCGCCTCTACTACTACCTCTGGCAGCTTGTTCCAGACACTCACCACCCTCTGTGTGAAAAAACTGCCCCTCTGGACACTTTTGTATCTCTCCCCTCTCACCTTAAACCTATGCCCTCTAGTTTTAGACTCCCCTACCTTTGGGAAACGATGTTGACTATCTACTGTCTATGCCCCTCATTATTTTATAGACCTCTATCAGATCGCCCCTCAGTCTTCTACGCTCCAGAGAATAAAGTCCCAGTCTATCCAGCCTCTCCTTATAACTCAAACCATCAGGTCCCGGAAGCATCCTAGTAAGTCTTTTCTGCACTCTTTCTCGTTGAATAATTTCCTTTCTATTATAAGGTGACCAGAACTGCACAGAGTATTCCAAGTGTGGCCTCACCAATGTCTTGTACAACTTCAACAAGACGTCCCAACTCCTGTATTCAATGTTCTGACCAATGAAGCCAAGCATGCTGAATGCCTTCTTCACCACTCTGTCCACCTGTGACTCCACTTTCAAGGAGCTATGAACCTGTACCCCAAGATCTCTTTGTTCTGTAACTCTCCCCAACACCCTACCATTAACTGACTAAGTCCTGCCCTGGTTCAATCTACCAAAATGCATCACCTTGCATTTACCCAAATTAAACTCCATCTGCCATTCGTCAGCCCACTGGCCCAATTGATCAAGATCCCATTGCAATCTGAGATAACCTTCTTCACTGTCCACTATGCCATCACTCTTGGTGTCATCTGCAAACTTACTAACCATGCCTCCTATATTCTCATCCAAATCATTCATATAAATGACAAATAACAGTGGGCCCAGCACTGATCCCTGAGGCACACCGCTGGTCACAGGCCTCCAGTTTGAAAAACAACCCTCTACAACCACCCTCTGGCTTCTGTCAACAAGCCAATTTTTATCCATTTAGCTACCTCACCCTGGATCCTGTGAGATTTTACTTTATGCAACAACCTACCTTGCGGTACATAGAACATAGAACAGTACAGCACAGAACAGGCCCTTCGGCCCACGATGTTGTGCTGAGCTTTATCTGAAACCAAGATCAAGCTATCCCACTACCTATCATCCTGGTGTGCTCCATGTGCCGATCCAATAACCGCTTAAATCTTCCTAAAGTGTCTGACTCCATTATCACTGCAGGCAGTCCATTCCACACCCCAACCACTCTCTGCGTAAAGAACCTACCTCTGATATCCTTCCTGTATCTCCCACCACGACCCCTATAGTTATGCCCCCTTGTAATAACTCCATCCACCCGAGGAAATAGTCTTTGAACGTTCACTCTATCTATCCCCTTCATCATTTTATAAACCTCTATTAAGTCTCCCCTCAGCCTCCTCCACTCCAGAGAGAACAGCCCTAGCTCCCTCAACCTTTCCTCATAAGACCTACCCTCCAAACCAGGCAGCATCCTGGTAAATCTCCTCTGCACTCTTTCCAGCGCTTCCACATCCTTCTTATAGTGAGGTGACCAGAACTGCACACAATATTCCAAATGTGGTCTCACCAAGGTCCTGTACAGTTGCAGCATAACCCCACGGCTCTTAAACTCCAACCCCCTGTTAATAAAAGCTAACACACTATAGGCCTTCTTCACAGCTCTATCTACTTGAGTGGCAACCTTTAGAGATCTGTGGATATGAACCCCAAGATCTCTCTGTTCCTCCACAGTCTTCAGAACCCTACCTTTGACCCTGTAATCCACATTTAAATTAGTCCTACCAAAATGAATCACCTCACATTTATCAGGGTTAAACTCCATTTGCCATTTTTCAGCCCAGCTTTGCATCCTATCTATGTCTCTTTGCAGCCTACAACAGCCCTCCACCTCATCCACTACTCCACCAATCTTGGTGTCATCAGCAAATTTACTGATCCACCCTTCAGCCCCCTCCTCTAAGTCATTAATAAAAATCACAAAGAGCAGAGGACCAAGCACTGATCCCTGCAGCACTCCGCTAGCAACCTGCCTCCAATCCGAAAATTTTCCATTTTCGGATTGTCAAAGGCCTTGCTAAAGTCCATGTAGACAACATCAACTGCACTGCCCTCATCTACCTTCTTGGTTACCCCTTCAAAAACTCAATCAAATGTGTGAGACATGATTTTCCACTCAAAGCCATGCTGACTGTCCCTAATCAGCCCTTGCGTCTCTAAATGCCTGTAGATCCTGTCTCTCAAAATACCTTCCAACAACTTACCCACCACAGATGTGAGGCTCAGTGGCCTGTAGTTCCCAGGCTTTTCCCTGCAGCCTTTTTAAACAAAGACACAACATTTGCCGCCCTCCAATCTTCAGGCACCTCATCTGTGACGATCGAAGATACAAATATCTCTGCTGGGGACCTGCAATTTCCTTCCTTGCCTCCAACAATGTCCTGGGATTCACTTCATCAGGTCCCGGGGATTTATCTACCTTGATGCGCTTTAAGACTTCCAGCACCTCCTTGTCTGTAATATGTACACTCCTCAAGACATCACTATTTATTTCCCCAAGTTCCCGAACATCCATGCTTTACTCAACAGTAAATACCGATTTGAAATATCTATTTAGAATCTCACCCATCTCTTGTGGATCTCACATAGATGACATTGTTGATCCTTAAGAGGCCCGACTCTCTCCCGAGTTACTCTTTTGCCCTTTATGTATTTGTAGAAGCTCTTTGGATTCTCCTTTGCCTTATCTGCCAAAACAATCTCGTGTCCCCTTTTGCCCTCCTGATTTCTCTCTTCACTCTGCTCCTACACCCCCTATACTCTTCAAGAGATTTGCTTGATCCCAGCTGCCTATGCATGTCATGTGCCTCAAAGAAGAAGAACAAAGAACAAAGAACAATACAGCACAGGAACAGGCCCTTCGGCCCTCCAAGCCCGCGCCGCTCCCCGGTCCAGGATTGAATCCTGAATCCAGGATCCCCGCCCAATTTTCCAGCCTATCTACATACCAATATCCTATCCACCGAGCTGTCCCTCACAGCTACGATGCTTTGTTCATTACAACCTATTAACTCACCCCCACCCCCCTATTCCAGACCATGTGATCCCCAGGGAGAGGCGAAAACCCAGAGTGAAAAACCCCAGGGCCAATATGGGGAAAAAAAAAAATCTGGGAAATTCCTCTCCGACCCCCTGAGGCGATCGAAACGAGTCCAGGAGATCACAATGGCCCTGATCGGAAAATGCTTCCCAACCCTAGTCATTTCCACTTCCATGAACACCATATGAATTCCCTGCCCCCGAGACAGGTTCCCAACTATCCGCAGTCTCGCTCTGTACTGGCACCAGCAAGATGATCATAGAATGAAGCCTTGAAACGAGAAACAAGGAACAATTAGCCCGCGCCGCTCCCTGGTCCAAACTAGACCACTCTTTTGTATCCCTCCATTCCCACTCCGGTCATATAGCTGTCTAGATAAGTCTTAAACGTTCCCAGTGTGTCCGCCTCCACCACCTTGCCCGGCAACACATTCCAGGCCCCCACGACCCTCTGTGTGAAATATGTCCTTCTGATATCTGTGTTAAACCTCCCCCCCTTCAAAGAACAAAGAACAAAGAACAGTACAGCACAGGAAACAGGCCTTCGGCCCTCCAAGCCTGTGCCGCTCCTTGGTCCAACTAGACCAATCGTTTGTATCCCTCCATTCCCAGGCTGCTCATGTGACTATCCAGGTAAGTCTTAAACGATGTCAGCGTGCCTGCCTCCACCACCCTACTTGGCAGCGCATTCCAGGCCCCCACCACCCTCTGTGTAAAAAACGTCCCTCTGATGTCTGAGTTATACTTCGCCCCTCTCAGCTTGAGCCCGTGACCCCTCGTGATCGTCACCTCCGACCTGGGAAAAAGCTTCCCACTGTTCACCCTATCTATACCCTTCATAATCTTGTATACCTCTATTAGATCTCCCCTCATTCTCCGTCTTTCCAAGGAGAACAACCCCAGTCTACCCAATCTCTCCTCATAGCTAAGACCCTCCATACCAGGCAACATCCTGGTAAACCTTCTCTGCACTCTCTCCAATGCCTCCACGTCCTTCTGGTAGTGCGGCGACCAGAACTGGACGCAGTACTCCAAATGCGGCCTAACCAGCGTTCTATACAGCTGCATCATCAGACTCCAGCTTTTATACTTTTATACTTTTATACTCCTTCTTCTTCTTGACCAGGGCCTCAATATCCTGAGTCATCCAGGGTTCCTGACTTCTGCCAGCCTTGCCCTTCACTCTAAGAGGAATGTGTTTACCCTGAACCCTGGTTAACACACTTTTGAAAGCCTCCCACTTACCAGACGTTCCTTTGCCTTCCCACAGACTCCCCCAATTAGCATTTGAAAGTTCCTGCCTGATACCATCAAAATTAGCCTTGCCCCAATTTAGAATTTTACCTTTTGGGCCAGGCCTATCATTCTCCATAGCGATCTTAAAACTAATAGAATTACGGTCACTGGTGCCAAAGTGATCCCTCACTAAAACTTCTGTCACCTGCCCTTCCTTATTTCCCAAGAGGAGGTCAAGTTTTGCCCCCTCTCTAGTCGGGCCGTCCACATACTGAATGAGAAATTCCTCCTGAATACACTCAACAAATTTCTCTCCATCCAACCCTTTAATACTATGGCTGTCCCAGTCAATGTTGGGAAAGTTAAAATCCCCGACTATTACCACCCTATTTTTCTTGCAGCTATCTGTAATCTCCTTACATATTTGCTCCTCAATTTCCCGCTGACTATTTGGGGGCCTACAGTACAACCCTATCAAAGTGATTTCCCCCTTCTTATTTCTCCGTTCTACCCATATAGACTCAGTGTCCGAACCCTCAGATATTTCCCCTCTCAGTACGGCCGTGATGTTTTCCCTAATCAACTCCCCCTCCTCTCTTACCTCCTGTTCTATCTTTCCTGCAGCATCTGTACCCTGGAACATTGAGCTGCCAGTCCTGTCCCTCCCTTAGCCATGTTTCAGAAATTGCTGTAATATCCCAGTCCCATATACCTGTCCATGCCCTGAGTTCATCTGCCTTGCCCGTCAGGCCTCTAGCATTGAAATAAATGCAGTTTAATCTGGACTTGCTTTTGCCTGATCTGTCTGGTACTAGGATTACTGACACTGCCTTTACTACTTAATGTTCTCTCTTTAACTTCCGTGCTGTCCTCAACCTTCTCTTCTGTCTCCCAGCTGTTTTGGATCCGCCCCCCTGCCAAACTAGTTTAAACCCTCCCGAGTGGCTCGAGCAAATCTCCGCGCCAGGATATTAGTCCCCCTCCAGTTCAGGTGTAACACGTCCCTCTTCAACAGTTCACCCCCTCCCCAGAAGAGATCCCAATGATCCAAAAACCTAAATCCCTGCCCCCTGCACCAGCTCTCAAGCCAGGCATTCATCTGCCTAATCCTCCTATTCCTCCTCTCACTAGCACGTGGCTCCGGTAGTAGTCCTGAAATGACTACCTTTGAGGTCCTGCACGTTAGCCTTCTGCCTAACTCTCTATATTCACACTTCAGGACCTCATCCCTTTCCCTACCTGTGTCATTGGTACCAATATGGTAACCTCATGAGAAAACCTGCTCATTCCAGGTCGCCTTCACAGTGTCTGTGTTACTCGTCTCACTGTTGCTGGGCCCAGAAGTGTCTTCAACAGCAGTAAATGCTGAGGATGCAGTGGTTTTGGACACAGTGAGGATAAGATGCTGCCTGGTGGTCACAGCCAGTAACTGCAGCGTTACCTGTTTACATGGGAAATTCCCACTCTCACTGCTCACATTGTGAACTGTGCTGCTCACACACTCAGGAATCTGATCAATTATTATTATCAACCCCTCCATTAAATCCTCCCAAATATCTCCTGCTCCAACCCTCCCATCCCTATTAAACCTCACTGAGCCACTCTCCCATTCCCACTGCCCACCTTATTGCCCCGACACACACCATTCCCCTTCCAATCCCCATTACACCCCCCCCCCCCGCACTGCGTTTCCCCCCCCGCCCATTACTCTGTCCCTCTCCACTTCCCCTTTCACTCATTAACCCCTCCCATTCCCATCCCCTCCTCTTCATCCCTCCCCATTCCCCCTCTCACATTCCCATCCCCCCCTCTTCATCCCTCCCAATTCCCCCTTCCCCATTCCCATCCCCTCTTCTTCATCCCTCCCCATTCCCCCTCTCCCATTCCCATCCCCCCCTCTTCATCCCTCCCCATCCCCCTCTCCCATTCCCATCCCCCCTCTTCATCCCTCCCCATTCCCCCTTCCCCATTCCCTCTTTCCTCCCGATCCCCCCTCCCCCAATCGCTCCTACCCCCAATTTTCCCCCGCCTCTTTTCAACCCCCACCCTCTCCTTCCCCACCCTCCTCACTCCCTCTCCTCCCCCACTCCCTCACCCCCACCCTCCTCAGCCCCTCTTTCCCACCCTCTTCACTCCCTCTCCCCCACCCTCCTTTCTCCCTCATTTCCCCCACCACCCCATTCCCTCTCCCCCATTCCCTCTCCCCCCTCATTCCCTCTTTCCCCCCTCATTCCCTCTCCCAATATTGTTTGGTTCCTATCTCCCAGAGAGCGATACAATCTCAGTTTAAGGAAGAGATGGATATCTTTCTCATTCACAAGAACCGAAGGTTATGGGAATACTGGGTGTCAAAACTATTGAAGTGCCCGAACAGCCATGATCATGTTGAATGGCAGCCCAGGGTCGACGGGCTGAATGGCCTCCTCAATCATAATCCCATAAGATGTAGGAGCAGAAGGAGGCCATTTGGCCCATCGAGCCTGCTTCACCGTTCAATAAAACCATGATAGATCTGATGTGATAATCCTCAACTCTGTCCGGGCATTATCCCCATAACCCTTGACTCACTGACTGATTACAATTCTGTCCATCTCAAAATTGTTACGATGCAGAAAGTGGCCATTTGGCCCATCATGTTTGCACCGGCTCTCCAACTTAAACTGAGGGTCCAGGGTTCAAGTCCCTGTTTGGGTGTTGCTTTTCTTCCACCCTGGACACAATTGTTTGAGATGTGCTTCAAAATAGATGAACAGATGTCCTTTAACAAATTCCTCACACGCAATTGACAATTCCAAGAGTCGGCGGCAGCAACATTCAGCCATTTTAATAGGTGCTTGATGGCTGGAGCAGACAAAATGGGCCTCTGGGCTTCTTTTCCTGCTGTGGAACGGGAAAGTTGTGGGTTCTCAGAGTTGCAGAATGCAACACACACAAAGGCACCGCTGAGATTTGAACTCAGAATCTCCTGTTTACTAGACAGGCGCTTTAACCAACTAAACCACGGCACCTCCAGAAAAACTGAACCAATGTTATAATTTGTTATAAAATTAAAAGCAAAATCCTGTGGATGCTGCAACCTGAAACCATCTGGTCCTTCGAGCTGCTTCACTATTTACTAAGGCCATGGCTGATCCCTTTCTGTTGGCTTCCACATTCTCCATATTCCCCTCCCCCTCCCCAATAATCTTTAATTCTCTCACTCAACAAATATCGAACTCCCTCCGCCAGGAAAATATTCAGTGACCCCGTCCTCCAGCACCTTCTGAGGCAGAGTTTAAAAGTGGCACAAGCCCCTGAGAGAAAACAAATCTAATCATCTCTTGTCCTAAAAGGGCGCCCCCTAATGTTCAAACAGCACCCCCTTGTTTTGGCCTCACCCACAAGAGGAAACATCTTTTCCACCTCCACCTTCCCAAGACCGTTCAGCATCTTAGAAACTTTAATCCAGTCACCCCTTCACTTTCCTAAACTCCAGCTGAAAGAAGCCCAGTCTGTCCAATCCAACCTCATGAGAAAACCCGCTCATTCCAGGGAGCAATCCAGTAACCACCCACCGCCACCCCCCCGCCCCAACCTCCTCCCCCCCCCACCCCCCCCCACCCCCCGCGAGTGGTATTTTGTTCCTATACCCAGAGTGCACTGGAACTGCCACTTTTTCACAGTGACTTGTCCTTTGAATGGTCGGATGCGAACAAGTGCAGAGGACCCGAGAGACTTGGGGTTCATGTTCATGTATTCCTGAAGGGAGAGAGACAGGTACATAAGGGATATATAAAACGCAGATGGGGCATTTGTCTTGAAAGCCGAGGCACAGAATACCAGAGCAGAGAGGCTACAATGGAGCCGTATAAAACGTCTGAAGACCAAAGACTTGAACACTGACCCTTCAAATCTGTGGAACAGCTGCTCCTTATCCACTCTGTCCGTGCCCCTCATAATCTTGTACACCTCAATCAGGTCGCCCCTCAGTCTTCTCTGCTCCAATGAATGCAAACCAAGCCTATGCAAGCTCTCTTCAAAATTTAAATGCTCCGTCCCAGGCAGCATCCTGGGGAATCTCCTCTGCACCCTCTCCAGTGCAATCACATCCTTCCTAAAATGTGGTGACCAGAACTGCACACAGTGCTCCAGCTGTGGCCTCACCAAAGTTCTATACAACTCCAACATGACTTCAACACAAACAGTTGACTTACTGTTAGACTCATTATAGGAACGAGAGCGGAAGGATCTAAAGTGGAGGATTTCATGAGGTCCTGGTTCTGCCAAATCGATGAATTGCTCAAAACGATTTGACTTTTGGACATTTAGAAAATTACAACAAATAATCTTCTTGATCTCAAATTGGATAATATCACACTTCCCCACCCCCATTAAAATCAACTGCCCCTGAAAGTTTGTGCTCTAACTCACTGTGAAAGTCAGCTAGCTCAAGGCAGGAAAAACATGCATGCCTGGAAGCCTGGATAGCACAGTCGGAAAAGCATTGGAATTTTAATCTGAGGGTCCAGGGTTCAAGTCACTGTTTGGGTGTTGCTTTTCTTCCACCCTGAACGCAATTGTTTGAGATGTGCTTCAAAATAGATGAACAGATGTCCTTTAACAAGTTCCTCACACACGATTGACAATTCCAAGAGTCGCCGGCAGCAACATTCATCCATTTTAATAGGTGTTTGATGGCCGGCGCAGACAAAATGGGCCTCTGGGCTTCTTTTCCTGCAGTCGAACTGTGTGACGGGAAAGTATGATTTGAAAGAGACCGGTGCAAAGAGGGTGTTACTGTTCCTCGCACATTCGGTGGATAAACACAATGTCCAGTATGGAACACAGATCAAGGCGCCGCTGAGTTCTCACAATCTCCTCTTTACCAGGCAAGCACTTTTACCAAATAAACCACGGCATCAACAAAAAAGCTGGGTGAAAGTTATAATTTATTGATGAAGATAAAAGGAAATGAGTGTGGATGCTGGAATCTGAAACACAAACAGAAAATGCTGGAAGTCTCAGCGGGTCTGACAGTATCTGTGGGGAGGGAATAGAGACAATGTTTGGAGTTCATCTGCCTGAAGGCAGGGGGTGCAGGAAAATGTAGGGGCACCATTAGCTGTGGAGTTCCCATCAAATCGAGGGGTTGGTGAT
The DNA here is from genome assembly GCF_964213995.1 of Mustelus asterias. Taxonomy (NCBI): domain Eukaryota; kingdom Metazoa; phylum Chordata; class Chondrichthyes; order Carcharhiniformes; family Triakidae; genus Mustelus; species Mustelus asterias. Next base: position 87,436,254 of record NC_135816.1, on the reverse strand, counting down.
GGGGTTCACTTTAAGTTGCTGACTTTCATTTATTTTGACTATTCTTGTGATTTTGTTGTTTCTTCTCCTGTGCCGGTTGCTAGGAAACACTTTTTCAGAATCTTTTCAATCTCCTTGTTTGCCATGATGAATTCCCCACTCTCTCCCTCTAACACACATTGCTTTTGTCTCCTCTCTTCCTGTTTCATAGACTTGTTGAAGCTTTTACTGTGAGTGTTTCTAATTGCTGAGAGATTTCTCTAATTGGACACTTTCCCCTTTGAATCCTTGTTCCTGGTCCCTTGCTGCATTGTAAAAACATCCCAATATTTTCTGCTGCCATTAATGTTGCTGCTTTGGAAATATTGTTCTTTCTATTGGACAGCTGAGCTGGAATGGCAGGATGCGCATGCGGAGTGCGGGAGAAGGGGCGCGTGCGCAGTCCGTGCATGGAGGGCCGCATGCGCAGCGCGGAAACATGGGCGGGGCCTTAAACCCACCATTGCCACCACCAAACCCCCTGAAGCTGCGTCAACCAGTGGTCTGAGTCGTCATCAGGAGGCGTGGCCTGCAGTCAGCAGTAGGCGGGGCCTAGCCATGACCAGTGGGCGGGGTTTGTGTCGTCATCAGGCAATCACAGGAGGAAAAAGCCGGTATCCGGCACTGGCGCCTGCGCAGTCACCTAGGGGCGGGGCCCAGGCCCCAACAGGGGCGTGAGGGAGGCGTCGCTCATCGGCTGTGGGAGGCATCACACAGAACCAGCTCATCGGCTGAGGGAGGAATCACTCAGAACCAGCTGTTCGGCTGAGGGAGGAATCACACTGAACCAGCTGTTCAGCTGAGGGAGGAATCACACTGAACCAGCTGTTCGGCTGAGGGAGGAATCACACAGAACCAGCTGTTCGGCTGAGGGAGGAATCACACAGAACCAGCTGTTCGGCTGAGGGAGGAATCACTCAGAACCAGCTGTTCGGCTGAGGGAGGAATCACACTGAACCAGCTGTTCGGCTGAGGGAGGAATCACACAGACGGATCTCATCGGCTCCCAGAGGAATCAGGCAGGAGGGTGGGAACCGGAGCAGCAGCTCAGTGGGTAAGATTTGGGGGTTCAGGTGCAGAGCTCCTTAAAATGCCACAAACAGGAGCAGAAATAGTCCAGAAGGCCAAAGGAATGCTGCCCTTCATATCGAAAGGGCTGGAGTATCGGGATGCAGATGTTATGCTGCAGTTGTACAAACCCCGAGTTAGAGGCCACTGAGAATCCTGTGAGCCGGGATGGACAGGATACCTTAGGAAGGATGGTTCAACCCTGGAGGGAGCTCAACGCAGGTTGACAAGAATCATCCCTGGACTTCAGGGGTTCAGTTCCACGCAGAGATTAGACAAATTAGCCCTTTATTGTCTCCAATTCAGAAGGTTGAGGGGTGATCTGATAGAAATCTACAAAATATTTCCAGGGAAGGACAGGGTGGATCAGGAGAAACTGTTGCCACGAGTTGGGGCCAAGCCATTGCGGAGAGTTGTTGGAAAACACTTCTACCCGCAGAGAGTGGGCGAGGGTTGGAACTCTCTTCCTCAAACGCCGCTGGATGCTGCTTCAATTGTGAGCTTTCAGTCTGAGACAGACACATTTTTATTGAGCAGGGGGATCGAGGGATATGGGCCCAGGGCAGGTGCATGGGGTCAGGACACAGATCAGCCATGATCTTATTGAATGGCAGAGCGGGATCGAGGGGCTGAATGCTCAACTCCTCTTATTATGTTCACATGTTCCTAGATGGAGCTCATCGGCTACGTGAGGAATCGCACAGACGGTGCTCATCGGCTACGGGAGGATTCGCGCAGACGGTGCTCATCGACTACAGGAGGAATCGCGCAGAAGGAGCTCGTCGGCTACTGGAGGAATCACACAGACAGTGCTTATCAGCTACAGGAGGAATCACGCAGAAGGAGCTCGTCGGCTACGGGAGGAATCACACAGACAGTGCTTATCGGCCACAGGAGGAATCACGCAGACGGTGCTTATCGGCTACAGGTGGAATCATGCAGACGGTGCTTATCGGTGACAGGAGGAATCACGCAGACGGTGCTCATCAGCTACAGGAGGAATCACACAGACAGTGCTTATCAGCTACAGGAGGAATCACGCATACGGTGCTCATCGGCTACAGGAGGAATCATGCAGACGGTGCTTATCGGCGACAGGAGGAATCGCACAGACGGTGCTCCTTGGTTCCAGGGGAGGTAACACGCCACTCACACTTTCTGACTTACACACAGATATATACATATTCTCTCTCACTCAGTCTCTCATTCATTCACACATGCTCACTGTCACACACACACACATTCACACAGCCTCTGTCACATCATGCACTCACACACACTGAGAATAACACACAAAAATACACTCACACACACAAACACACTCACACACGCTCACACACACACACACTCACACACACAGCCTCACACACACACACACACTCACACACACACACTCATACACACACACACACGCACAGCCTCACACACACATTCACACACAAAACCTCACACACACACACACACACACACACAGCCTCACACACACACACATCACACACAAAACCTCACACACACACACACACACACACAGCCTCACACACACACACACTCACACACACACACTCATACACACACACACACGCTCACACACACAGACACAGCCTCACACACACACACATTCACACACAAAAGCTCACACACACACTCACATTCACACACGCACACACAAAACCTCACTCACACACACTCACACACACTCACACACACACACACACTCACACACGCAAACACACACTCACACACGCAAACACACACTCACACACGCTCACACACACTCACACATCCCCGTGCACACTCACACAATCACTCAGAATCACAGCTGCACAAACACACACTCACACACACTCATCCTCTCAGTCTCAGCCTGTTCCAAGCACTATCACACTCACACACACACTGTCACACACACAGTCTCTCACTCTCATTCACACATTCCCACACACACACCCTCTCACACACCCTGTGTGTGTGTGTGACTGAATACACGTGTGTGTCTGTGTCACTGAATACACGTGTGTGTGTGTCACTGAATGCACGTGTGTGTGTGTCACTGAATACACGTGTGTGTGTGTCACTGAATACACGTGTGTCTGTGTCACTGAATGCACGTGTGTGTGTGTCACTGAATGCACGTGTGTGTGTGTCACTGAATACACGTGTGTGTGTGTCACTGAATACACGTGTGTGTGTGTCACTGAATGCACGTGTGTGTGTGTCACTGAATGCACGTGTGTGTGTGTCACTGAATACACGTGTGTGTGTGTCACTGAATGCACGTGTGTGTGTGTCACTGAATGCACGTGTGTGTGTGTCACTGAATACACGTGTGTGTGTGTCACTGAATGCATGTGTGTGTGTGTCACTGAATACACGTGTGTGTGTCACTGAATACACGTGTGTGTGTGTCACTGAAAGCACGTGTGTGTGTGTCACTGAATACACATGTGTGTGTGTCACTGAATGCACGTGTGTGTGTGTCACTGAATGCACGTGTGTTTGTGTCACTGAATGCACGTGTGTGTGTCACTGAATGCACGTGTGTGCGTGTCACTGAATACACGTGTGTGTGTCACTGAATACACGTGTGTGTGTGTCACTGAATACACGTGTGTGTGTGTCACTGAATACACGTGTGTGTGTGTGTCACTGAATACACGTGTGTGTGTGTCACTGAATACACGTGTGTGTGTGTCACTGAATGCACGTGTGTCTGTGTCACTGAATATACGTGTGTGTGTCACTGAATACACGTGTCTGTCTGTGTCACTGAATGCACGTGTGTGTGTGTCACTGAATGCACGTGTCTGTCTGTGTCACTGAATGCACGTGTGTGTGTGTCACTGAATGCACGTGTGTGTGTGTCACTGAATACACGTGTGTGTGTCACTGAATACACGTGTGTGTGTGTCACTGAAAGCACGTGTGTGTGTGTCACTGAATACACATGTGTGTGTGTCACTGAATGCACGTGTGTGTGTGTCACTGAATGCACGTGTGTTTGTGTCACTGAATGCACGTGTGTGTGTCACTGAATGCACGTGTGTGCGTGTCACTGAATACACGTGTGTGTGTCACTGAATACACGTGTGTGTGTGTGTCACTGAATACACGTGTGTGTGTGTGTGTCACTGAATACACGTGTGTGTGTGTGTCACTGAATACACGTGTGTGTGTGTCACTGAATGCACGTGTGTGTGTGTGTGTCACTGAATGCACGTGTGTCTGTGTCACTGAATGCACGTGTGTGTGTGTCACTGAATACACGTGTGTGTGTGTCACTGAATACACGTGTGTGTGTGTCACTGAAGACACGTGTGTGTGTGTCACTGAATACACGTGTGTGTGTGTGTGTCACTGAATACACGTGTGTGTGTGTCACTGAATGCACGTGTGTGTGTGAGAGAGAATGTTCACGTGGCGTGAATGGTCGTTAAGATGGCACCATCCTCTTTCAAACACACGCACACTCACACAATTACACACTCACACTCACACCTACACACACACACCCTCTCACACACTCACACACACTCATCCTCACAATCTCATACACTGGCAAACACGCTCACACTCATAAATATTCTCTCACACACACACTGTACGCACACACTCACACACACACACTGTACACACACACTGACACACTCACACACACACACACACACCCTCTCTCACACACCCTCTCTCACACACCCTCTCTCACACACCCTCTCTCACACACCCTCTCTCACACACCCTCTCTCACACACCCTCTCTCACACACCCTCTCACACACACCCTCTCTCACACACCCTCTCTCACACACCCTCTCTCACACATCCTCTCTCACACGCCCACTCTCACACACCCTCTCTCACACACCCTCTCACACACACCCTCTCTCACACACCCTCTCACACATCCTCTCTCACACATCCTCTCTCACACGCCCACTCTCACACACCCTCTCTCTCACACGCCCTCTCTCTCACACGCCCTCTCTCTCACACGCCCTCTCTCTCACACGCCCTCTCTCTCACACGCCCTCTCTCTCACACGCCCTCTCTCTCACACGCCCTCTCTCTCACACGCCCTCTCTCTCACACGCCCTCTCTCTCACACGCCCTCTCTTCACACGCCCTCTCTCTCACACGCCCTCTCTCTCACACGCCCTCTCTCTCACACACGCCCTCTCTCTCACACGC